>NW_027518695.1:25625000-26120000 GCF_043159265.1 Tasmannia lanceolata | reverse complement strand
GGAAATTTGATCTTTTGGGGTTGTCCAACGTATTGAGCTTGTTTAACATGGCTGTCCAACAAAAATCTTGAATTTAGGAAGGTAGCTAGGTTCTCCACAACTTATGCCAGGGAAAGGAAGGCCCTAAAATTTGGAGCCCGAACCCGGCGGTCCATATCAGACTGAGAAATAAAACTCTCCTAAAATGCAAAGAAGGTTAATAAAACAATCATACCATTCAAAAAAAAAAAAAAAGGTTAATCAGATATGGGGTAGTTTTTTGTTTTCTTTTTGTCTTTCATGTCAATATGTGAATAATATGGTATCTTAATCTTCATATCTTCTCCTGTTGTTTTTTTGCTTGCTTGCTGGGACAGAAAGTTTGGGAAATTTTTCACATTTTCTGTTTTGTTGGCTTGAATTTGTCATCTTCCTACCAATTTTCCATAATTTCACGCTTGCCGTCAGTCCCCTTCATGCTTCCCTGTCCCTTCCTGTTATGCTTCCCGCATCCCACCTTCCCGAGAGCCTTCGCTTCCCGCACGGGTAACCTTGTTTTGTAGTTTTCTGGAAGTAGCATTACTGATCTCCTCCCCCAAGATTTTGTTTGGGGAAGTGCTTCATGTAGATTTATTTCATCATGGTGAATTAGCTATAGGACAATCAGTTTTCCTCTCCCCCTTCCCTCTCTCTCATTGCTTCCCTCCCTCTCTCATTGCTGATATTTTTCATTGTTATTTTAAATTTAATTCCTTATTTAAGATTTTGTTACCGTTCTGAACTGATTTTGTAGCTAGTTGTTTGTGAAATATTTTTTTTTGTCAGTTTTATTTTTAGAGTAATAACAAATTCTTAGTGTGCTTTTAGTTCTGGTCTTACTGTTTTAAATCTTTACCAATGTAACATTATTCTTGATTCTTGTCAATTTATGCTGAATGACCAGTTTTTGAGTGTTGGAGTCCCTTTAAATAAAGCAAGATAGTGAAAAGCATATTACATGGGGCTGTATCTCATGTTTTTCAGTAGTAAAAGAGGCCATTCAGGCCGTTTTTGCATCTGGATAGTACTGCTTTTGAGCCTAGCACCTCTCTCTCTCTCTCTTACTCTTAAGTTAATGGTTAAAAAATAAAGATGTGGATATATTCCTTTTGTATTTGTGTAGGCTTTAGACTATTGTCACTCACAAGGAATTATGCATCGAGATGTGAAGCCCCACAATGTCATGATTGATCACGGGCAGCGTAAGCTTCGTCTTATTGATTGGGGCCTTGCTGAGTTCTATCATCCAGGCAAAGAGTACAACGTCCGTGTTGCTTCAAGGTGTGTTCAATTTCTCTAATTTCTCTTGGGACTGCTTTTAATGAGTTATTTGTTTACTTTTGTCGAGAAAAAACTGTTGATACTCTTAATATTATATCATATGGGTAGTATCTGATTGCTTTTCAGCTTCTTTATTAAAGTTGTCTCATAAAATACATCATTTCATAATTTCATATTGCTGGTAGGAGGAAAAGGATGGTAATGCTTGAAATGACAATGTTTTGCCTCTATATTGGAGATTGGAACTGTTCGTGGTTGGCTAGGATCATGTGATTGATGAGACAGACAGTGCCTCAACTGAGGTCAGGTCTGATAGATTGCTGGTTATAATCTCCCTACCATGCCACATTTCCTACCATGCCACATTTAGTAGTTTATCCCACAGAATTATGGATTACTCATTACTTGTGAGGAAATTGATTGGGTCGATTAGGCTCACTGCTTGCTCTGAGGGTCATTATTATATTGGATTAACTCATTATTAGGTGTTCTTTTTACAGTTTCAGGATTCAAACAAACTTAAATTCAATGAAACTAATTGTGCATTTCACTGATTAAATAGTTCCATGGAAGTTCCTCTGTGATGGCTTATAACATGCTTTTCCAAAGAATGCTAGTGTGGTTCTTTTCCGGTTGGTGACAATAACATTGCCATTGTGCAAAAAGAACAGTCGATGAACAATTCAAGCTGAGAACCACAATCAAATAGATGTTGTAGTGCATATATCAATGTGGAACAATCAAATAGATTTGGGAGAAGAGAGGGAAGAGGAAGATTTGGGAGAAGAGATCACAAAATCAGTGGGAGAAGATACGAATTTTGGCAAAAGACAGAGAGGAAGTTAAAAAACAATGGGAGAAGATAAGTGAAGCCTGGGATGCAATAAAAAGAGGAGAGGAAGAAATTGAAAAGAAGAGGAGGAATTGAAAAAAGAATGGGAATGTTTGAGAAAAGAGAAGGAAGGATCAGGGGAAAAGAGGGTGGGGTGGAGCTGAAAAATTGAAATACATCTGAAGTCGAAGAATTAATATCCCAAATCCTTGAGGAGATGGCGGGCTTAAATATAGTTGGAGGCGACATAGATATAGCAACTACACTCATAGAAGTATCATCCCAATTCCCCGACGAAATTGAGGGCTTAGAAGAAGAAGGATGTGACACAATGCCATGCCCGGAGTCGTCGAAATATAATCCTAATTCTCTTATGAAATGGAGGGCTTAGAAGAAGAAGGATGTGACACAATGCCCGGAGTCGTCGAAATATCATCCTAATTCTCTTATGAAATGGAGGGCTTTAAAGAAGTGTCACTATCTGTTGTCAACATACTTGATAGTCAGGAGGTTAAGAAGAAGATGAATAACCAAGTGATACTTAAATTAGGGAGCATTGAAAGGGGTGTGAAGAATGAGGGAAGGAGGAAGAAAGCTAGCTACGCCAAACAAAGCCCCTACTTACATAAACCACCCCTAAAGAAGAAAGTAGATCGGGGGAAGAAGAAAGAAGAGGAGGAGGACCCCAACTTGCCAAAACCACCCCCGAAGAAGAAAGTAGATCGGGGGAAGAAGAAAGAGGAGGACCCCAACTTACCAAAACCACCTCCGAAGAAGCAAGTAGCAAGGGGAAGAAGAAAGGGGAGGAGGAGGAGGAGGAGCCCAAGGGAAGGAGAAGTGCATTGATTGATGAATTGATCCAAGGCAAGTAGATGTGATGTGTATTGAATTAACCTTGATTGGAAGATAAAAAATAACTCTTTTAACCATTCTATCATTTTGCAGTCCTGGTGTCATGGATGAAGATGTTATAATCTTAGTTGCTGAGGACCTAAGATACCTTTGGAATGTCAGAAAATACCTAAGTGGCAGTGTAAGTGATATTTTTTTATCAATCAATACTACATTAGCAATGATAATAATCTACTAACATTAACTTTTTTCCTTGAGGGTTTTGGAAGTATACGGGAAGTACTTAGACCCCGCCAATAAAAATACGTCAACAGATCCTAATGGCCGAATCATATTTGTTCCTTCGATGGTACATGTAGAAGAACTTCTACCTCGCACATTCTACTTTACAACTGACGCCTGAAGGAGTATTTGACATTCATTTTTTCCGTTGTACAGGGAAATCTAACTTCAGGGCGTGATAATATGTCTAAGGAGAAGCAGTTAGAAGTGTGGAAGATGGTGAAAGCAATTCTTCATGCTAGACTTAAAGATATGCCGTACGAAGCGATTAAGATGGTCTTATTACCATTATGTCAAGACTGACCTGGGTTCTTTTCGTTCTTGACATGGTCAACAAAACCTTCCTGGAGTGCTATTCGTCAAAAGGCATGCAGTTTGATGAACGAGCATGATTCACCGTAAGTAAATTAGCATCTTTAATGATTTGAAGTTAGAACTACATATGGAAAAATACTTATGTTTCCTAAACCGATCCATGTAAAATATTTTCAGGTAGCATTGCTGAAGGAATACTTTAAGAAAAGGGGATGCGACAGAGACCATTTCCCATACGCACAAATGGAAGACTACCCACATCAGGACAATGGGCCAATGGGCCAGCCAAAATACTTTGTAACTTTAAATGTTTCTATGTCATTTAAAGTTTGAACTTGCTCCACTTACTGTTTGTAATTGTTGTTCTGTAGAAACGACTGAGGCATGTTTTGTGGCAAAAGGGATCGAACATTTCTATGGTGGTACCCCCCTTCAATTTTGGTCCGAATGACATTCCTGGTTATCGAATGGAGCTATGCGAACGCTTTTTACTTGGATAGTTTGGAAAATGCGAGCTAAAATAGGGAACGGAGCATTGATCTGTATTTGACATTCCTGGTGATTTTCTTAGGTATTATGATGAGTGAAAAAATGAAGAAGATCATCGACAGCTTGAGAGACTTGTCTTTCGCATCTCAAGGAATATAAAATCCTTTATCTTTGATGAATTATGTGGAGTTTCGATGTTTCTCTGGAAGTATTTGTAAAAAGAGTTACGATGTGGAGTAAAAGTAATTATAAATTTATGGAATTTATGTGGAGTTTCATGTGGAGTTTCTTCTCACAGACATCGAAAATGGGTGCTGAAGGTTCAATTGCAGTGCCTATCTTGCAGAGAGGTATCGGGATGCGTACAGTGAGGTGCTGCACCCCATACTAGATTGGACCCAATGGCAAGTTCCTCCACAATCTTCGATGACAATATTACCTCCAATAACAAAGCGACCACCTGGAAGGCCGTGCACTAGAAGAACGGATCCCGAATTGCAAAGTGGATTACATTACAAGTGCACAATATGTGAACAACTTGGTCACAATAGAAGAAGCTGCAGACAACCTCTTATTGTAAGGCAGCCCGTTGATGAAACTGCCATTGGACCTTTTGCACCCATTTTCAATAGTTACGATAGAAGAAACTCCACATAAACTCCCTATCGAAACTCCACAACTTTACATATACTTTTATTCCACATCACAACTCCTTTTACAAATACTTCCAGAGAAACATCGAAGCTCCACATAAACCATCGAAGCTCCACATAATTCATCGAAGATCAAGGATTTTATATGCCTCGAGAAGCGAAAGACAAAAGTCTCTCAAGTTGTCGAGGATCTTCTTATTTTTTCACTCATCTTGATACCTAAGAAAATCACTAGTAATGTCAAATACAGATTAATGCTCTGTTCTCTGTGTTAGCTCGCATTTCCCAAACTCTCCACGTAAAAATCGTTCGCAGTCCCATTCGATAACCAGGAATGTCAGTCGTACCAAAATTGAAGGGCGTACCACCGAAATGCTCGATCCCTTTTGCCACAAACAGGCCACTGTCTATTCTGCAGAACAACAGTTACAGACAGTAAGTGGAGCAAGTTCAAACTCTAAATGATATAGAAACATTTAAAGTACAAAGTATTTTTGTTGACCCATTGTCCTGCTGTGGGTAGTCTTCCATCTGTCCTTATGGGAAATTGTCTATGTCGCAGCCCTTTTCCTTGAAGTATTTCTTCAACAATGCTACCTTGAAATGTTTTACATGGATCGGTTTAGGAAACATAAGTGTTTTACATATGTAGTTCTAACTTCAAATAATTGAAGATGCTAATTTACTTACGGTGATCCTGCTCGTTCATCAAACTTCATGCCTTTTGACGAATTGCACTCCAGCAAGGTTTTGTCGACCATGTCAAGAATGAGAAGAACCCACTGCCAGTCTTGACCAAGGTTGCCAGAGCAGGAATCGAAAGCGGGAATCAAAACGGGAATCGAAAGTGGGAATCGAAGGCTCCAAGGAAAAAATCCTACTCAAGGTTGCCAGAGCGGGAATCGAAAGCGGGAATCGAAACGGGAATTGAAGCAGGAATCGAAGGCTCCCAGGGAAGAATCCTGCTTCCATGGTCTTGACATAATGGTAATAAGACCATTTTAATCGCTTCGAACAGTATATCTTTAAGTCTAGCATGTAGAAGCGCTTTTACAGTCTTTCACACTTCTAACTGCTTCTTCTCAGACAGTTTATCACTCCCTAAAGTGATTTCCCTGTAGAACGGGAAAAATGATTATCAAATACTACTTCAGGCATCAGTTCTAAAGTAGAATGTACGCAGTAGAAATTCCTCTTACATGTACCGTCGAAAGAACAAATACGATTCAGCCATTATGATCTGTTGACCTATCCTTGTTGGCGGAGTATAAGTACTTCCCGTATACATCCAAAACCTTCATTGAAAAAAGTTTATGTTAGTAGATTATTACCACTGCTAATGTAGAATTGATTGATAAAAAATGTCCCTTATACTACCTCTTAGGTATTTTTTAACATTCCAGAGGTGTTTAGGTCCTCAGCAACTAAGATTATAACTTCTTCGTCCATTACACCAGGACTGCAAAATGATAGAATGGTTAAAAGAGTTCTTTTTACCTTCCAATCAAGGTTAATTCAATACACATCATATCTACTTGCCTTGTGTCATGTTTTAGCAATTCATCAATCAATGCACTTCTCATTCCATTAGGCTCCTCCTCCCTCCTTTCTTCTTCCCCCTTGCTACTTTCTTCTTCGGGGGTACTTTTGGTACGTTGGGGTCCTATTTCTTCTTCCCCCAACCACCTTCTTCTTCGGGGGTAGTTTTAGTAAGTTGTGATTGCTCCCTCTCTTCTCCCAAATCTTCCTCCTCATTTTCGGCCCATTCCTTCTCTTCTCTGACTGTTTCCTCAGGATCCTAACATATAAATATGGCAAAAATTAATCAAATTGTAAAGATTAAGAAGTAAAATAACAGAACATAGGTGTGCTCTACTGCATTACCTGATCATTTACGTACTCTAACTCCATTTGTGGCGTCAATGTGACCACCACCTTATGATTCGAGAAGATAGTTTACAAGATATTAGAATTGATATGATACAATATCTAGTTGAGGGTAGGGAGCTAAGCAGGATCGAGGGCTGTCCTATGCCAAAGCTGGGGCGAAGCTATTGTAGAAAGAGGAGATCTTGTCGCCGAAAAGGAATAATGTTATCTGCAAATATGGAAAAGGTTACAGACGGTGTCCTGCCTGTTTCTCCAATGAAGCCTCTGAAGCAGTGTTTAAAAACTCGTTGACTCGGCTCGGAACTCGGCCGAGTCGACTCGGAATGGTGGTGGCCGCGTCAAGGAGTCACAGACTCGGCCGAGTCCGAGTCATGTCGAACGAGAAAGATTCAGAAAAAAAGAAAAAAACAAGATTTCATATGCAGAGAGTTGATTTAGAACAAATCTTTTCACCGCCTGGTTTCGTTGGTTGTTTTCACATTGAAACGAAGATGTTTCAAAGAGGAAAAGGTTGTTTCACTTTTTCTCTTTCCTAATGCTTAGAGATGCCAGAGATATAAGCCGTTGGATCATGCCATGCTATCATGTCATATGTGGGACTCAAAAGTTGAAAAAATATAGGCTGGAATTGAATTTTTTAAGGGAAATGATATATTCAGCCCTTTTTTACTTGGGATAACCCCTCTAATGTAAATGAATAGCTATAAATATATTAAATGGGGCTGTCCCAAGTAAACAAAAGGGGCAGATATCTCATGCCTTATTTTCATTTTTTTATGACTGTACACGCTACTGCTGGATAGCTATAAAGGCAGGCTGAATCATGAGCTAGCATGGCTACATGTCCTTTCACTAATCAACCAATAAGAGAAGTGATATATTTGACCCTTTATTTCATTTTTTTATGAAATCCGTGGAAGGGACTTCGGGAACTACGCCAGAGCTATTTTATCATGCCTCTTTAACCCCTGTTCATTTAAATCTTTGGGAAGTGACATACTTGTCACAATTTTTAACTTGGGACAACCCCTTCTAGTTTATTTATGAGTACTCTTTTGCACTAGAGGGGGCTGTCTCAAGTAAAAAGGGGGAGAATATACCTCATCTCTATATTTTTTGTATTTATTTTAAAAAAATAATTACAACTCATATGACTTGGCCGCCTCAACCGCATTATTGGTCGCGTCCGCGCTGAGTCGACAAGGATTTTCTTTGGCCGCGTTCTGCGTTGTATCCGCATTTTTAAACACTGCTCTGAAGCCCATTCTGGAGATAGACGAAGTTCCATTTGGGGTTACTATAGGAGATTCTTCACTTGTGGTGGGTAGTGTGGGTAAACTAGCAAATAGCCCTGAAGAACTGGATGTGGAATCAGATGGTGTCACATATGATATTCAGCTGAAGCCTCTGAAGCCTCTTTCAGTAGACGGGTTATCTGGGGATGAAGTCTGGGAGGCCTTTAATATGGAGGATATTGATGGTTTGGTGTCTCATACTCTGGGAGTTAGCAAGACTCTGGGCTTGGTTTATGCTGGGTCGGAAGAGGAGTTCATATTTGAAATTAAATGTGCTGAGTTAAGGGATTCAAAGGAAAAAGAGTTTTTGAGCAAGGGTTCTATAGAGCCTCAAGGAGGAAGATTAGGGAACTTCAGAAGCTGAGGATGGACATTAACTTTGGTAAAGACGTGGAAGGGGACGGGGTTTCTAGTGATCTGCAAAAAAGAAAACCTAGCAGGAGGAAGGGGAAGCCGTCTGCCAAGTTAGATTTATAATGAAGATTGTATCTTGGAATGTCAATGGCTTGAACCATCAGGACAAAAGAATTCAAGTTAAGGAGTTGGTGAAGAAGATTAAGCCGGATCTCATCTGCTTGCAAGAAACCAAAATGGAGTCGGTTAATAGCGGAGATCTTAGAGGGTTGGGGGTTCGGGCTGAGTGGGAGTTTTCGTTTGTAGGATCTAATGGTGCCTCAGGTGGTATTCTAGTAGCTTGGAATGAGAACGTTTGGAAAAAGCAGGAGGAATGGAGAGGAAAGTATTCTCTGTCGATTGCTCTGAAAAAAGAGGCGGATAATTCGATGTGGTTGTTTTTCGGAGTTTATGGTTCGGTTCTTCGAGTGGAAAAGGTTCTGTTTTGGGAAGAACTGGAGAAGGTCAGAAATGCTTGTCCTCTGCCGTGGTGTATAGGGGGTGATTTTAATGAGATTATGAAAGTGGGGGAAAGATTAGGTTGTGCAAGAACCAATTCTCAGATCAAAGCGTTTGCTGATTTTGTGGCAAAGTTTGAGTTAATAGATCTTCCTTTAGCGGGTGCTTCCTTCACGTGGTCCAGAGGTCCTAGTCGGAGTCGTCTGGATAGATTTCTTATGTGCTCAGGGTGGCTGAATTTAGTTCCTGATAGCTCTCAGAAAGCATTGGTGCATTCGGTTTCGGATCACTGTCCCCTTTTTCTTGACCCTCATCTTGAGTCGTGGGTCCCTCCCCCCTTTTAGATTTGAGTTAACTTGGCTTAGATTCCCCCATATGGAGGATAGATTGGGGAGTTGGTGGTCTTCATGCAGTTTTGAGGGCCCGGCGGATGTGGTGATTGGGAAAAAACTTAGATTTGTCAAAATAAAGTTAAAAGAATGGTCTAAGGAGCAAAATCAACAGGTAAATAGTAGAAATTTTTGGTTGGAAAATAGGATAAAAGAATTAATAGCTTTGGAGGAGTGTGGTTTAAGTTCTGAGGAAGATTGACAAGAGTTAGGGAAAGTTAAACAGGAACACAAAGGGCTATTGCTGCAGGAAGAAATATCTTGGAGGCAAAAATCAAGGGTAAAATGGCTGGTGGAGGGTGATAAGAATACTGCTTATTTTCATGCTATGGCTAGTGCTAGAAGGAGGTCGAACAGAATTGAGTCTATTTCAGTAAATGGTGCTATAATTAGCTCCAAGGAGGAGGTATCTTCAGCCATAGTTGACTTTTATTTTGCTCTGTATACTTTAGAAGGGGTTCTTCGCCCCATTCCTGGAATAAGTGGAGTTTAAGAGTTTGAATTTGGAGGTTAGCTCAAAGCTGGAACAACCTTTTGCAGAAGAGGAAGTTGAAAGAGGTCTTTTTTCGATGCCTAAAGATAAAGCTCCTGGACCCGATGGTTTTTGCCTAGCTTTCTTCCAAGCGTGCTGGCCGGTTGTGAAATGTGATATTCTAAGATTCTTTAGAGAATTCTATGAGGGGTTGACTCTTGACCGGGGCACATGGGCTACTTTTATAACTTTAATACCCAAGATTAAAGGTGCTACTAAGGTGTCTGATTTTCGTCCAATAAGCTTGGTGGGGTGCTTGTACAAGCTGTTGGCTAAGGTGTTAGCTGATACAATTAAAGTGGTCTTACCTCATATTATCTCGGATAGTCAGAGTGCGTTTGTCAGTAAGAGGCAAATTTTGGATTGTTCTTTAATTGCGAATGAAGTTATCGAATCTCACTCGAAAAGTGGAGCTGGAAGTGTGCTATGTAAGTTAGACATGGAGAAAGCTTATGATAGTGGATTGGGATTGCCTAGATTTTTTGCTTGGAAGAATGGGTTTTGGAAATCGCTGGGGAGGTTGGATGAGAAATTGTATTTCCTCTGCGTTGTTTTCCATCTTGGTAAATGGTTCTCCAAAAGGTTTTTTCAAGTCTTCTCGGGGTTTAAGAGGGGATCCTCTTTCTCCTTTTCTTTTTGTCATCATTGCAGAAACTCTTAGTAGGTTGATGAGTAAAGGCTGTAGTTTGGGTCTGTTTGAGGGTTTTGTTATTGGATGTGATAGAGTGGAAGTTTCTCTTCTTCAATTTCCTGACGATACCATTCTTTTCTGTGTCCCTGATAAGAATATGATTTTAAACTTGAAGGCTACGCTAAGATGCTATGAATTGATTACTGGTCAAAGATCAAATTTTAGAAAATCTAGTTTGTTTGCTATTAATCTTCCCCCTTCAGAAGCTGATGGGGTGTAGGCTGGATTCCTTGCCTTCCTTGTATTTAGGGCTTCCATTGGGGGTGGGAAAACCTGGAAAAGAGCTCTGGACTCCTATAGTGGAAAGGATAGAAAGAATATTGGAAACTTGGAAGAGAAATCTTGTTTCTAAGGGTGGGAGACTCATCTTGGTCAAGGCAGTGTTAGCTAATATACTAGTGTATTATTTATCTTTGTTCAACTGCCCGGTTAGTGTAGTGTGGAGAATAGAACAGATTCAAAGAAGATTTCTTTGGGGAGGTGCCGATAGTAAGGGTGATATACCCTTAGTAAAGTGGGAAAATGTGTGTTCCGATAAAGAATGGTGGCCTGGGGATAAGAAAGTTGAGAGAGTTCAATCGTGCATTGTTGGGAAAGTGGCTTTGGCGTTTTGGTATAGAACAATCTTCTTTGTGGGTAAAGGTGATTGGTAGCAAATATGGCTTTTTAAATGGGAATTGGTGCTCGGATGATTCATATAGCAAGAAAGGTGGGACTGTTTGGCGGAATATTTTGAGCTTCAAGCAAAGATTTGAGGAGGGTATTCAGTTTAAAGTTTACAAAGAGGATCGTATAAAATTTTAGGTGGATGCTTGGTGCTCTGATGAACCTTTGAAGACTCTTTTTCCTGATTTGTTCTCGGTGGCTTTGAAGAAAGATGTGTTGGGGTGTGATTGTTTTGAGAGGGTGGACACCAAGGTGGTTTGGAAGCCTAGCTTCAGAAGGAATTTTTTTGACAGGGAGTTAAATTCCATTTTTCGGTTACTTCTTTTGATTGAGAATTGCTAAATAAAAAGAAGGGTGGATAAAAGAATTTGGATCTGGGACCCCATCCGGCTTCTTCTCTGTGAAGTCATTTTATTCTTGGTTGGTGCAAGCTTCAGGCTCCCCTCTTGCAGCTGACGTCTAGAAATTCCTTGGACCTCCATTAGTTTCCTTTTTTGGTTGGGCAGTTTGCTGTGGGAAGATTCAGACCATTGAATTTCTTAGAAGAAGGGGAATGTGGCTGATAGATTATTGTTCGCTTTGTATGGAAGATGGTGAATCCATTGATCACCTGTTTATTCATTGCAAGGTTGCAAGGGAGATTTGGGGCCTCATTCTGGATATATTTGGTATCTGTTGGATCTTCCCAAACTCTATACCAGAACTTGTGTTGAGTTGGGATTGTGTGCCTTGGAAGAAGAAAGGGAAATTGCTTTGGAAGTTGTGTTTGATAGCTTTGTGGTGGGTTATTTGGAAAGAAAGAAATTCGAGAGTTGTCAATGGAGTTGCTAAGTCATCTTACTGGTTATTTATGAAAATGATTGCTTTGGTGATTTTTTGGGCGAAGAGTCTTCGTCAGTTTCAATTTGTTTCAGCTTTTGATTTGTGGGAAGGATGGAGAATTGTGTGTTGGGAAGCGGTGAGGAGAGAGAAGATAGTTCAACGATGGGAGGCTCCTCCTGAAGGGTATTTGAAAATAAACTTTGACGGGTCTAGTTTGGGTAATCCGGGCCCGACTGGTATTGGCGGCCTTGCTAGGAATTCTGCAGGGGTGGTGACTTGGGCTTTTGCGGGCCCAATTGGTAGAAACGACTCATCTGAAGATGAAGTTAAAGCGGCTTTTGAAGGAATAAAACGCCTGAATAGGGATATGTTCGATAAGGTGATTGTGGAAGGTGATTCTTCTAACGTAATCAGTTGGCTATCTGGGAAGGGTGCCCTACCTGACGATTTCTTAGCTTCTTCGAGGAAATCGCTGATCTTGTTTCAGGTTCATCCATAGTGTTTAAATTTGTTAGAAGATCAGCCAATGGTGAAGCTGATTCCCTAGAGAGATCGGGTGTCCATAAAGAGGGTTTGGAATGGTTCGATCATCTCCCTCCGTGAAATATATTTTTAGTCTTTTGTGATGTAATTTTTCTTTTCATTGTATATTTGTGGACCATCTCGGTTCCTTTCTATCAATATATTGCCATTTAAAAAAAAATAAAAAATGATACAATATCTAGTTTTATGTCTTATCTCAGATTTCTCAATCCATTTATGCTCAACCAATTGATACTTTCTCAATTTCTTTGCCTTATAATCCCACTTCAACAGACATGGGCGGGCATTTGGATTAGTGAGAATCCAAAATTTGGTATGCTCGTATAACTACACCTACAAACATAGGACACACCGATTTTGTATGCTCGTAAACCCTAAAAAAGTCATTCAGATCAAGTCTCGAGTAGAATTGTCAAAATAAAAAAGAATTAAAATATTAAACAGGCTGAGTCCATCATACCTGCATTGCCAATGAGCAACCGCTAAGATATTTGCGACTCTTGTTGACTTTGTTTAAATAATTTACTAACTAGTCATACACTACCTTTCCCCGGTTGTAGTTGGCAATCTTTTTCTAAATCGTCTATAAAGGGCTAGAACAACCTGTTAGCTTGACGAGTGAAAAGGACAGTCGCAAAAAAGTATAAGAGTACATATTTAATGGTTTTGTTTATGGAGGGTTACTCATGTGATCGAACTGTTGCCATAATTTCCTCCTCAAGAACGAATGCCATGACATAGGCTTTAGGAAATGGCCAACCAGCTACTTTAGGAGGAGGGTTTCTCTTGTCGGTTGATAGAACCCTCACCACCTCCATTCTTTCACCCCTAAGTGGCAGGCCTAATGCCAAAGCAACATCGGTGGCCCGAAAGAGGATTGAGATACTCCCTAACGTGAAAGTCTTTGTTGCAGGATCCCACTTATTATGGAGTGCTCTTATTTGAGGCTTGTGCATCACAATGTCATTTAGGAGGATCAAATCGCCAAAAGGAGTTTTCGCTAGAGCATCATAATGGACTTTCTCCAACTTTATTCTATCCCCTGCCGTTTTAAAACATGAAGGAGAACATCGTGCTCGGATATATAGAGCCTGCAAAACAAATTACATCATCAAAAATATAAATGTCATAAATAAATTAACTTAGATTGAAATCATTAACATCAAATTAACTTACATGTCTCTTTCTCTTTTTCCTCACTTTATTTTTTCTCTTCTCCCTTTTTAAACCCTTTTGGTTATTTCTTGGAGTCTTTCTTGGAGTTTTTTGTGCCGCCTTCTTTTAAGGCTTTGCCATTTTACAAATCATATACTGTATATGGATCTGTAAAAAACAGTAAGGGGTTATCAAACACTATAAAAATGAATCACAAGTCTATAGATGGGGGTTATCAAGTCTCTAAAGGTTCTTAACTCCCAACAAGGAGGGGTTATCAAGATGACAGATGGGGGTTATCAATTCCTAAAGTGTAGGGTTTTTAGGCCTCTGGAAGGGGGTTATCATGTCGCTATAGAGGGCTTATCAAATGGGCTACTCAACTCCTAAATAGGGATGCTTATCAAATGTGGGTTTTCATGCCTCTAGAAGGGGTTTATCATGCCACTATGAAGTAGCTAAATGGGCTACTTATCAAATCCTAAATAGGGATCTTGAAGTCTCTTGACAGAGGTTATCGAGACTCTAGAAAGGGGTTATCAAGTCTCTAAAGAGGGTTATTTAAGCAGGAATACTGAACTCCACAAAAAAGGCTTATTAAATAGCTAAATCTGGGTTATCTATTTGTGAAGAGGGGTTTTGAAGGGGGGTAACAAGTATCTAAACAAGGTGGTTATCTAAGAGGGTTCTCAAGTTCACAAGAAGGGCTTATGTAGTACCTAAATGGGGGTTATCAATTCATATCGAGTGGGGTTAACAATTCATATGATAGGGTTTTGAAGGGGGGTAACAACTATCTAAACTAAGTTATCTAAGAGGGTTATCAAGTCTACAAGAAGGGCTTATGCAGTACCTAAATGGGGTTTACAATTCATATCGAGTGGGGTTATCAATTCCTATAATAGGGTTTTTGAAGTCTTTTGAAAGGGGTTATCGAGTCTATAAAGAGGGTTATCTAAGCAGCAGTTTTTAACTCCACAAAAAAGTCTTATTAAGTACCTAAATGGGGTTATCTATTTGGAAAGAGGGGGGTTTTGAAGGGGGTTATCAAAGAGGGTTTCTGAAGTCCTTAAGAAGGGCTTATGTAGTACCTAAACAGGGGTTATCAATTCGTACCGAGGGTGGGTTGTCAATACATATAGGGGGTTATCAACTCAAAAAGGGCTTACAAAGAAGCTAAAAGGGGGTTAAAGAGGGGTTTTGAATATATTAGAAGGGAGTTTTCAAGCGGTAAAAATTAGGTTATCAGGTACTAATAGAGGGGTTTGCCAAGTCTCTAAATGGGGTTATCAACCTTCTAAATGGGGCTTTTCAAATCTCTAAAGGGGGTTTGCCAAGTCTCTAAATGGGGTTATCACCCCCCAAAGCATCTTCCATCGAAATGAGCTTTTAAGTATTAGTTGTTTGGCACATGATTATAGTTTTTTGGGGAAGAATCATCATCTTATGACCGATTTACTAATCTTTTTTGAACATAACAATTGTATTACTAGGTGCTATGGATTTATCGTGCGAAGTTTGTCATACTCATACCAATGTTCTTTTTTAACATTTAATTTATTAATAAAATAAGGTACCACGTACTCCACAAATCTCCTCCCCTCAATTTCGTGAAGCAGAGAGAGAGAGAGAGAGAGAGAGAGAGAGAGAGAGAGAGAGAGAGAGACGAAAGTAAAGGAAGAGAAAAAAAGGATACTTTGAACTCCCCTCAAGCAAGGGTTTTAAATTTCGGTTTAGGTTTTGGTGCCCATTGCCGGAGATGACTATCCGAGACGTTTTTAGATGCCGTCGGTCTCCTCCTATGGCGGGCGTGGTCTCGGGTTTTCCTGTGGAAACTTTAGTTTGTCCTTGTGGCTTCAATCTGGATCTCACTGTGGTTCATTTCCAAAATTTCCTGGAAGCAGGATACCGTGCTCTGGAAGTTTTTGAATCCTTGGGGATCCTTAATATTTGCTGTCGAAGAACTCTCACCTTAATAGATCTCAATGGGTTCCCCTAGATCCCACTCAGGATCGCTGGGTAGCATTGAGGACAGGGAGATTCGAACAAGACGTTTGGAATTTGGGGCCAGAAGAGTCCTTGGCCGAAGAGCCTCTGGATTTAATCGTCGATTGCCTTCCAATGACAGTGATTGGATGTGTCCGAAGTGCCAATATAGAAATTTCGGATCGCATAACACCTGTAGAAAATGCTTGGATCCGGAATCCAATTGACCCCAGCCATGGTTTGGAGACCTAAAGTCGGTCCCTCCCAGGCTGACACTCATGCCGATCCCTTACCCCTGGAGGTCCTAATTACTGTGGTAGAGGACCGAAAGCTTTATTTAAAGAGTTGTCTCATTGGGACTTTGAAATCTGCATCCTGGTTGTTGGAAGATGTTTGGGAGTGGGCTAAAAATTGCTGGGGTCTGCCGGAGCTGCAGAAGCCTTTCTCTATTAACTCTGTCGATATTCTTTTCCGTTTTCTGTCAGAATCCCAGGCGAACCCTCAGGCGTGGAGGTGACTTTTTGGGAGGATTCGTCTCTTCTCTTCAACCTTGGTCTTCGGCTTACAACACGGGAGCTAGAACTGTTAGGATAAGATTCTATGATATCCCTTTTCACGCCCGGTCCTCGGCAACATTGGAATACTCTGGGCAACATTTGGGCCAGGTTATCCAAACCCAACTATTTGGTAATCACGATCACTGCATGTCTTTTGCATCAGCATTGGTATTAACCCCCTTGTGGAAATCTATACCCTCATCCATTAATTTAAGGGTGGAGAACAACATTTATTCTATTGGAGTTAAGATGATTTCTGGAGTACGACGGTTTCGGTTATGGGGGAATCAAGTAGTAAAGATAATTTGGACGTTTGTGAGGGTCCTGAACAGGTTTCTGGTGTTCAGTTACCGGCAATGGCTGACTCACTGGAAAGTGTGACGAACTCTAATCCCAATACTTGCGACATTGACAGAGAGCCGTTGGTGGGGGACCTGGTTTGAATTTTGAATCTCCCAAGCTTACCGCCATTGTCTCATCTGTAATGTCGGAGATTAGGAAAGCTGATGTGACTGGAAAGTGGGGCCAGGCTAAAAGTGGTTCGACACGGAAAACATTAATTGAAGGGTCTCGTGGAGAGAAAGGAAAGGCCTCTCGAAAAGATGTTGCTGATAGCTGTATTCTGACCTCGGTAAAGGACAAAAAGGTGCTAAAGATCAAAACTAGATTCCACCAAGCGCCCACGCTCAGGAAAAGCTATCGTGCGCCAGAGGAACTCGGAACTACAGGTATTAGCCACTCGAGGGGGCCTTTCAGCTTTTACGAGAAAATTAAAAGGTATTGTTAGGAAAGAAAACCACAGGAGGAGACTAATTGTCGAATCTCAGAAGCTTCTCCAAAACTTCGACACCATCAGTTCGCCAGCTATGTCAGGAAAAGCATCGGTCCAAGATGGAAGTTCTCCACCCTCGCGGGGCTTCTCGTTTGAGGACGGAGATATCGAACTGCTGAAAGACCTTCGCTACAATGAAAAACTTGCTAGGAAGGAATCTCCGCCCCCCTGTGAAATTTCCCTTAGTCCGCTAGAAAAGTGATGGGCTCAGCTAAAGAAAAACTCATCCTCCATTAATAATCTGGATCCTGCTTCGGAATCGACTAGCGATAAAGAACTGCATGTACGTCTCCTTGACCCCTCCCCATATTCAGTAAGGTTCTAGAAAATGAAAGGCGTACTCGGCGGCGTCTTTGGGAGGAGGAAAGAAAAACTGTCATGAGAAACCTGGAAACCAATCGATCTAACTCGATTATGGGGGTAGCTGCTGCATTGGGCATTTCAGGGCAGATTGAAAATCTGCCAGTTGGGGAACCCCAAATCCCTAAGGATTCTAGAGGTAAGGGACTGCAGATTGATAATAGTTCAGACGACTCTAGGAGTAGGGGATCATACTCGGAAGAGTTTAATGACCTATTATCGATAGGGAATGTTTTTGGGATTACATATAAGAAAGATTTGGGGGCAACAAAAAAAATGTTCCTTGCAATGAAGGAAAGAGATAAGGAAGAACAAAAGGCCAGGGCTAAAGAAATTTGAAACAAACCGGGAGTAGATGATTAAAACAAGCCTGGAATAGATGTTTAAATAGGTCAGATTGAGAGTTGGGCGTGGGTGTTCCCCTTGGTAAAAGTGTTTAAGGAGTATGTGCAGAATCGTTTTAGCTGGTGACTTTGGTTGCAACTATAAGAGCTTCGTTGTAGGTGAATAGGGAGTAATCCCCTCAATTCCACTCAGGGTTTGTTCTGTTTAGAATTATTTTGATGCTGGTCGTCGTCCAAGATTTTTATCTCCAATAGCCAAAGCTTGAGAGACTCGTTCTTTCGCTAAGGTTATCCAGTTTGCTTTCGCCAAACCAGATGACTCCCTTGAAACTCTATGATGAGCCTTAGAATTTCAGAGAGTTTGACTACCGATTCAGAATCTTGTAGCACTAGTGGTTTTCTTAAACTCCGATTTTGTATAATCTCAAAGAAGTACTTAGGAAAACTAGAATTGTGCAGTCCAAAATGGTACAGGTTAAAGGGTTGAGGAAAGGAATGAACAATGTATAAAGGAAAGGTTTACATATACAATAGAACCATGTATAGGTACAGGGATATGGGTATCATATTAGAGGAAAGGAATAGTTGAGTTTTGTAATATCTTCTGTTTGCTCCTGAATTGGCTTCGGGTATGCCCGTGCCAATTCACCTTAATATTTTGTAATTGCAGGATGGGACCCCTTGTCCCGATTGCTATTTGAATATTAATGAAACTTGTCATCTTTCAAAAAATAAAAAATAAGGTACCCAAAAAATGCAAATGACAAAGGCAAAACTAAAATGAGAGGGAATCAGTCCTTAACAAACTGAGCATTTAATCTCACATCCTTAATAAAATAAGGTACCTAAAAAATGCAAATGACAAAGGCAAAACTAAATGAGAGGGAATCGGTCCTTAACAAATTGAGCATTTAATCTCACATCCGTAATTCTGTAAAAGGTACCCAAAAATTTGCCAAGGGATCAGAATTAATATGTCGTGCCCTATAAATGTGCGTGATAGATATCTCTCGATATTCTCGCTGTCAGTTTTTCATGTGACACCCGACAAAAAGTTTATTTTTAGATGTCTTTTTGGACTCCTCGATGCTAATTTTGTTAATTTTAATTGTAGCGGTTATTGTTATATGTGGAAATATGTTCATTTCCCTCTCCATATGGTCCATAGACCCATCCTATAGTTGGGAATACAAAGGGTCACCAGGTAGAGTAATTATCTTCAAGAAAAATGATCACATAAGAAATCTAAGTTTTTCAGATGCATCTTGGGTAGGATCGCCTTAGGATAGATGTTCAACAAGGATGTATTGTACTTATGCTGTAGGTAATCTAGTAAAAAATCTAGTAATCCCGCTCAACAAGAAGTAGAATATGGTTCATAGTTGCACGATTTAGTGTAGATGGTATACCATCATTGGTACATCCCACAGCTTCGGCAGATCGCTTAGCCCCATTCATCTTCGGTGTGAGAGTGCTCTAACTGATTGATTGGCTTCTAGTCGAATAAAACAAACATATTTTATCGGAAATCCTATGATACTCGTCATTGGGCTCACACTCTCCTTGTAATTTCCAGGTTGAGGAAGGGAGACATATTTTGACCCCTCTTTTTCAAGATCTTTGACAAAAAATATTTATTTGATTTTCTAGTTGATGGATTAAAGAGCCATACATATGCTATTTTTAAATTTTTTTCCCTTCTTTTCAGTTCAAAAAATAAATGTCTATCTACATGGTTACTTTTCGGGTGGACCTATATGTTTAATCTATTCTTTTTTCTTTTTTTTTTCCAATTATTTCTTTATAACGGTGTTCTAGGGGTGGACCTATATGTTTAATACTCTTCTTTGTTCTTTTGTTTTATTATTTCTTTATAACAATGTCCTTGGGGTGGACCTATATGTTTTATTATTTCTCATATCGATGATGAATGTTTAGAACTATGTTTTTAATTGTCTTTGTAACTTGCTTAATTGTCTTGGCCTAGTTCTTTAGAGCTAGAAAAAAAATAAACTATATTCTTTTTTTTTTCTTTTTTTATTATTTCTTTATATCGATAATAAATGTTTAGAACCATTTTTGTAATTGTCTTTTTACCTTGCCTAATTGTCTTCATAGTTTGTATTTTCTACTTTCTACCATATTCTACTTTGTACATTGTTTTTTGAATGGTAAGACCAATTTCATTACAACCAAACGAAGACTGAGGAGGTCCCAGAAATTACAACGGGACTGAGAGCCCGAAAAGTAACATAATAGGAATTACATTACTTTGTACATTAGTTCTTACTTTGAGGTTTGAACCTTGTAATGTTTAATGATTGGCAAGGTATTATTTTTCTTCTCTATTTCATCTTTTGTTTTTTATTCTTTTGAATTCTATAATTTTAATTGCAGCATTGGAGAATTAGTTTGGGCAGCTATGCTTCACTATCTTGTAGTTTATACTTTTAAATCATAGAATCGTTGAAGTGCTTTGAACTCATAAATCATAGTACTAATTATATACTGGTAAATTAAATCAATTAGACAGTTATATCATTTAATATGTTGTCAGATATGAATCATGTAATCAGCCTGGTGTATTTGCATTACATCTTAAAATAATTATAAATGCTCTTATCCAATGTATTTTTTTTTCCAATAATTTATTATGGTTTGTTCTTATCCATTTCTAATGAATCTTGTCGAATTCTTGTAAGATTTTTTCAAGAAATAGTGCGTCACTTAAGAACTCTTGCGTTTTGGTGAGACATCAGATTTTAAGGTGTTCAATATGTGTTTGATATTGGATATTGCAAACTATGTAAGGGATAGATAGACCATATTATAGAGTATGGAAGGGAGAGCGGTTTCATGGTTTTCTAATAGGCCAAGGCACATTTTTTGGGCTGTCAAATATGGTTGAAAAAGATGTTGGTATTATTCCAATATGGAGGATTAGGTCTGCTGTCTTTCTTTGGAGGAGTTCTACGTATTTTTTTTCCATTACCGATTATTTCAAATGTTCAGTTCCAATAAGATTTATTTATAGTCATCAACATGTCCTGGATAATAAGCTGACTACAAAACCATTGTCGTTTTTGCCTAGTGATATAAATTAGCGTTGATGATGAAATACATTGTCTAAATAAATTAATAAAGCTTTTAGTGAAAAGTTCTTTCTTATATTTGATACCTGTTTTGTAATTGTTTGTATGATTTTATGTAAGTATCAATCTCCAATGCAATTCTTGACTATGAGTTGCCTTCTGTTGGTTTACATTTTTTTTTATCCTTTTGGGTTTTGCAAGCACCTTTCCATGACTAAATGCTTTTCTCACATTCTATCCGCAGGTACTTCAAAGGCCCAGAGCTCCTTGTTGATTTACAAGACTATGATTATTCATTAGATTTGTGGAGCCTTGGTTGTATGTTTGCTGGAATGGTACGTGTTACCTGACAACATTCAGTTTAGCTCTTATTGATAAAAGGAGAAAAGAGGCATTACTCTTTTTTCTCGTATTGATGAACTTTCCCTTTCTACAGATATTTCGTAAGGAACCCTTCTTCTATGGCCATGATAATTATGATCAATTGGTTAAAATTGCTAAGGTAAGTGGCGTTCATGGAAACTTGATACATGTTTTGCTTATTTATTTATGTGGTCGAATATTGGCCTTATATAATATTGGGTTAGATTTTTGCTGAAGACATACCTTTACATGCATGCAACATCCATTATGTAATAAAAATGTTAAATGATTTTTTCTCTACAGTGTTTCTTATAGTGATGGAGTCATCATATTAGTTGTCATATTATAGGACATGATAGTGACTTATCGGTAAAGTAAATCATGTTGTATTGGAATTCTTCAACTATATTGATGATGTTGGAAAATAGCGCCTTGTATAGTGACATACGTATTTATATTTATATTTATATACATGATGGTTGGGATAATATATGAGTAAGAGTATGGTGTGAATACATCTTGGAAACAAATTTGTTTGGAACTTTGGAAGAGTAGTATGCTTTATTTGGGAGGATGAGGCTTAGTAATTGGCTTTATATTCCTTCGGTTGAGATTTCGACAAATTTTATGTACTTTTGTTGAAATTTCGACAAATCGACCGAAGTTCTATAATTTACGTACTATAGTAGTAGCATATTCGTCTCTGTGAATTAAATTGTTACATCGTCATCAATGCAGATACTGCCTTAGTGACTGTAATGTGCTGGGTCTTCAAGTGTTGCAGCCAATTTGAGGATTTCTCTGTATTTTCAGTTTGGAACATCTTGTCCCCTGATATATAATAATATAAAAATGTACATTGGTTTTTTCGTAATAAAGTGACCTTTTTCAAAATAAATAAATAAATAGTATATTCGTCAACTTGACGAAAGCCTTAGCTGAATCTAACCCTGTTGACTTAAGGTTTTCGTATCGGTGGCTATGGAAATAGAAACATGCTGACCATTTTTTTCGGTTTCGTTTGACATTTAGATTATTGTATTTCAAAGGACAGAGTGCATGATGATGTCGCAGTGTAAAGTTTATGCCAGGTGCGAGCAATAGGGGTAGGCTCTTGGAGGAACCCCATTGTGTGGTGACGTGCCCTTTGAAGTTTCACATAGATCATTGGTTAGGATGGCAAGAGTCAAGGTTGTTGAGTCCTATAAGTTGGTTAGGGTGTTCGGGGTGGGGGTGATATAGCGCAGAACCATCATTTGTTGGAGCCTTCGTGGCCATGAGAGAGTTGTTAGTGGATCTCCTTTTGTTCCAGGGTAATTGCTTTAGCAGGTTTGGGAGCCCTGTGATTTATTGTGATTTTCCGGCTCAATATGGACTTTTGCATTTTCATTCTTAACCTATCATTCTCTGAAATTGATGGGTTAGGATCAATCTAATTTCTTGGAGTAAATGCCTGGAAAAACTTGATTACTTGAATTCGAGACCCAACCTCTACTGTTAGTGTCCATGTTTTATGGCAAGGTTGATATCTCTGGTGCTGAGATTCTTTTGTTGATAGTTTTTACTGGTAACAGGGACTGAACTTGTGACCTGGTTGAAGCATTGAGCGATACAAATACATTAAATTCTCAATTTTCTTTTTTCAGGTGCTTGGAACAGATGAGTTGAATGCTTATCTGAGCAAATACCGCTTGGAGCTTGACCCACACCTTGAGGCCCTTGTTGGGAGGTTATGTTATGCCTGTACCTGATTGCTTCCATGATTTCATCAATAAAAATTGTTGTTTCTGAAACAAATGAGTTCTCTTTGCTACAGGCATAGCAGAAAGCAATGGACAAAGTTCACAAATGCTGATAATCAGCATTTGGCTGTTCCTGAGGTCTGTCATTCAGTGTAATCAAGCTGAATTCCTTTGCTCCAAAAAAACAAAAACCTAAATTCCTTCATTATGTAGCTGATCTAACTTCACCCATATTTCATAGGCGCTTGATTTTCTCGACAAGTTGCTTCGATATGATCACCAGGAAAGGCCAACTGCAAAAGAAGCAATGGTAATTATTATGATTACTTTCATTTCTTCTTTCATTGGCTCATTTAAATTGTGTCTCTGTTATTAAGTAACTAATTACTAATCTTTATGCTGTGTAGGCCCATCCCTACTTCTATCCAGTGAAAAATGCAGAAAGCAGTAGGCCTCGAACGTAGCAGTGTAACTTCTGCATTACCATAAAGAATGACATTCTAGTGCTTGATTGTCTCTGTAGAACGAAACCCGCATTTTCTGTTAATGCAGATGGCGGTTTTTTTTGGTCGCAAATTGCGATTAAGTTGTGCTTTGTCAAGATCAACAATCTGTAGTAATTTAATATTGTATTTGTTTTATCTAGATATGATCCTCCTTATCTGCAAAATCCAGCTTTTGAGTGTTGTATTTCCGATTTTGTTACAGATCTTTGTGGCAATTGGATTATTTTTTGATGTTTGATCAGTTTTTTGTTCACCAGGCTTTCCAACAGACAGAATTCAACTTTACCACACTAAACATATGCAAATATTTTCATCTTCGTCACCATACTAATACCCTTGGTGGATACTATCTCTTTCCAACTTCATAGGTGCACAACTTTGCGTTTGGTTGGACGCGTACTGATTCTCAGCCTAAAATGAATAACAAAATAGTAGTGCAATGGTCCACTTCGAAGGGGAACTGGCCTCGTATTCTAGGGGAGAAGGATTGCAATGGCGTTTTTCTTTTTTTTTCGGACGTCTATCTTACTAACTTTTTTAAAGAAAAACGAGTCTCGTTCCATCCATGGTTTTAAATTTCGGTTTCTGTCCCAATTTCGGCCTTGGCCGAAACTGAAATTTTTGCCGAAATCCAGTAATAGAAAAAAGTAGTATTTTATTATATCTGAAATTTTGGCAAAATTTACTGAAATTTTCCGAAATAACAGAAATTTCGGCCAAAATTTTGTAAACCCGTTTGTAAGCCTGATATTTAAACTGAAATTTCCTAAATTTCGGTTTAGGTCTCAACCGAAGTCCAAAATTTTGGTCCATTTTGTCCGAAATTTAAACCATGGTTCCAACAAGACTATCTAATAAAATACTAGGACTCTAAAAAGTCGGTGTTTCTCTCCTACCACGACATATGGAAAGAGTGGAAGGTCTGTTTCTTATCCTCATGTCGGGCAATAAGAAAGAATGGGCCAAAACTAGGCAATAAATGCAAATATCTAAATAAAAGAATAAGAGACAAGTAAGCCGTCAAACATAGCCCGCGTTTTGTTTGGAAAATTTTCACGAAAGTCGTTATGGTTGATAATAGATGATATTTTTATCTCTATTCAATCTCTGTGTACTTGTTGTGCTAGGTCGAAGGAAGAGGATCTTGAACATGTTTTTGTGGATGGTAGAGATATATATAAAGCTATTTTGCATCGTACTTACATTAACTATGATTGAGAATCAAGACATAAAATACTAGGCTTATTCAATAGTTTGACTTATCCAGGATGAAAAGTGTAACATCTTTTGGGTTTTCTTTGAAAGCAATCATATTTATCATCACTTGGGAGATTTGGAAGTGATGCCGGCGGAATCCGGGTCTGCGATCGCGCGGTGCGTAGAGAGCCTCCGCTGGGGTCTGCAATCACAAACAGAGGGGTCAGGGAGGTCCGGGGTGGGTCCCGGATGACCACTTCGAAACCCAAGTCAGATTCTGGACCAACAATATAATGAACAACAAGAAATGACTGAGGTATAATCAGGTTTACCAAGATCAATATGTGGGTTCTTTCTCTGATATCTGGGTGGGCGGGTCGGAGGCAGCGGGTAGGAAAAAAAGGGCGGGGGAGGCAATAAGGCGTCGAGCACCTCTCTTACTTAGAGCAAGAAAATCTTAGTCACAAACGTAGAGATTCCTTTGATGGTGCCTCCTTTTTTAGAGTAGCTTCTTTCCTTCGGCCAAATTGGAGGGGGGAGAGGATGGGATCGAATCGCCCTTTCTTTAGGGACTTCATGCATTTTTATACTTTGATCTTGTATGTAAGTCCCTTTCTTGGAACGCCACGTGGACCTTTTCATCATTTCAGAGAGATAACCTTTTTTCGTTGGATTGGGCTCGCCCCTGGTTCGACGGCGCATGTGGTTTTGTTGTGTAATTTTGCCCATAATCGTGATGATGAAGTTTTTTGGAGGCGGAGAGGTGACACGTGGCAATATCACGTGGTTTTACGGCGTATTAACGTCCTCCTTAATCATGATTAGGTTCCTCTGCAGCATGGGCGACACGTGGTGAGATTCGAGGGTCCCGCCGTATTATGTCCCATCATAATACCCCTTACTCCTTTGGTCCATTGAATGGACCGAGGGAGTAAGTTTATTGTCCGGTCAAAGAATATCGTGGGGAGGGCATTTATGGGAGCCTTGGAGTTCGAGGGGACGTGCTGCATCGTTCGGTGGTTCCTTCTCGAGGGGTTGTAGTGCATTTATGCGGCGCTGGTTGGCCACCCAATTGGAAGGGGACACGCATAGGGAGAGTCGCTTCACTTTCTGTCTCATGGGTTTATAAAGGAAGGTCTTTCCGCCTTATTTTGCACGAGCCTTTTTCTTCTCCTGTTTGACAACATGCCCAAATCTTTTGCCGGTTCTTCCTCGCGGGCCAAGGGTAGGGTCCCCTTCTCTCAGGAGTCTTCGAGTGACCCTGACTTGTATTCCGAATCGGAGGAAGACCTCTGGGCCCATCAAAAGAAGGCTAGGAGGGATCCGGCCCCCCTCTGGGTTTTCTTCCTCTCCGCCTCTCTCCCTCGCCTCGCAAGGATATGCCGTCCTGTTCTTATGTTGCTAAGAAACAATCTTTTTTTGCCAGGCCTACCGGCAGGGGATGGAACTGTGTGACCGCGTCTTGAAGATGGAGAAGGAGATTGAAGACTTGAAGCGGAGGAACGAGGAGCTGCAAAGGAAGGTCCACGCTCTTAACGAGCAGTTGCTCGAATATGAGGTGGATCCCATGCTGGAGAGCTCTTGGGAGGAGGAGGATTCCTCGGAAGAGAAATCTCCTCTTGGTCGTTTGGACTGATTTGGGGGGACCGGTGGCCAGTTCCTTGAGGGTCAGGCTTTTCTCTTTTTTGTTTTTTTTGTTTTTTGTAGGGGGGTCCTGGGGGCCTGGGCCTGCGCGCCCTGTTATCTTGTTTCTTTCCCCCCTTAGGTTTTGTAGGCCTGCGAGCCAGGAAGGGATAATTAATGATAGTTTCTTTTTGTACTTTTAACGTGTTTTTATGCTTCCTTTCCCATTTGCGCGGTAGTTGAGTTTGTTCGAGCTGAGTGATGGTAGTGAGACCAGGTCCTTGCTATAGGATCCGGGCCTTTTTGTTTAGGCTGGCCACTTTTGCATCTGAGTGGGTGACCCCGCCGGACCCTTGTGTTAGGTTCTGAGTCTTCTCCCACCGTGCTCTGTATTTTTCGTTTGGTGATATTGAGGCCGGACCCTTTTGTTGGGATCCGAACCCTTTCTGCTGTACTTGATATTTTTCATCTGGTGGAATTATAGTGATAAGGCCGGACCCTTTTGCTGGGTTCGGAGCCTTTTCCCACTGTACTTGGTATTCTCCATCTGGTGGAATTATAGTGATAAGGCCGGACCCTTTTGCTGGGTTCGGAGCCTTTTCCCACCGTACTTGGTATTTTCTATTTGATGAAATTATAGTGATAAGGCCGGACCCTTTCGCTGGGCTCCGAGCCTTTGCCACTGTACTTGGTATTTTCCATCTGATGGAATTATAGTGATAAGGCCGGACCCTTTTGCTGGGTTCAGAGACTTTTCCCACTGTACTTGGTATTTTTCATTTGGTGAAATTATAGTGATAAGGCCAGACCCTTTCGCTGGGCTCCGAGCCTTTCCCACTGTACTTGGTATTTTCTATTTGGTGGAATTATAGTGATAAGGCAGGACCCTTTTGCTGGGTTCGGAGCTTTTTCCCACTGTACTTGGTATTTTCCATCTAATGGAATTATAATGATAAGGCCAGACCCTTTCGCTGGGCTTCGAGCCTTTTCCCACTGTACTTGGTATTTTCCATCTGGTGGAATTATAGTGATAAGGCCGGACCCTTTCGCTAGGTTCCGAGCCTTTTCCCACTGCGGGTACGGTTGGGCAATTTTAAAATCCGAGCCCTCTTTTTCATCAGGTGGGGCCAAGTTCAGGGAGGATGCTTCGAATGACGTTTCGCCTTGTTTTAGGCGGGAACATTGTAGGGATAACTTGCTCGAGAAGTTAGTGGTAGGGGTAGAAATGTCTTTTAGCCATAAGAAATGGCGCTTCGATTTTCGGCGATTTTCTCTAATTTCCCAATCGGTGCCACGTGTGTACGTCCCATCCGATTGGAAAGGGAGGGAGGTTGGTCGACGCATGTCAAAACCCTAATTTTTAAGGCTTTTTAGGGATTGTTTTGCCTTATTTCTTCGTCTTCTTTGGGTGAAGTGGGCTTTTCTCCGAGGCGATTTTGTTCGGTGGCCGATCTTTGTCAACTTTTCTCTGGTTCTTGTTTTTCTTCATTATTTGCTCCGGTGAGTTCCATGCCTTTTGTTTCAACTGATTTCTGATTCTTTTACGATATCAGATGCAACCGATTCTCACAGTCCATCAATGAGTCAGTAGAAGTAGCGGAGAGGGACCCGCCAAGAAAAATGAGGCGGTTGGTAAAAGGCGGGGGCGACGCTTCCCGAGATGAACAGATGCCCAGGGAGTTGGAAGATAGTCCTGGGGCTTCTGGCTCGTCATCGGGGGCAGCTCCCTCTGAACCGCTCGCTCGAGTTCCTTCTACTCGCGAGGCGGAGATTAGGGACATAAGGTCCGGTGCTGTTATCCGCCCTGGCCGGGTGGCGTCGTGCAAGAGTTTCTTGGAGAAAGAGGTGGTGGAGAGGATTGGAAAAGAGTATCACATTCCCGATGATTACGGGATTAGGGTCCCTTCTTCTCGGGATGGGGTGTGCGAGGGCGTCACGGAGGAGGAGATGGCTTTTTACGTGGAGGCTTTTAGGGCAGGGGTTAGGTTCCCGCTCTTGGGCATTATAGTAGAGGCCATTGAATTTTATCGGGTGGCCCCCTCCCAACTGGCGCCCAACAGTTGGCGCACTCTCTTGAAGAAGGGTGAGGACAGCTGGTTGTACCTGATCCAGCGTCCTCAGGTGAGGATTGCGGCGAACTTGCCTTCTTCCATTAAGAAGTGAAAAGAGGAGTATGTGTTCATAATCCCTTTGTCGGATGCGGGTTGGGGCTTCCCTAGGTCCCGGAGGCTCTCTGACGAGTGGCGGAGGAAGTCCACTCCCAACAAGTCTGATTATAGCAAGTTTGATCTGAAGAAGCTTGCCTCTGGGGAGGCTATTGATGTTTCCGAGTTTAGATGGGAGGGGAATTTGAGAAGGTATGGTCTGCTTGGTGCTATTGAGAGGAGGGCCCCATTGGATGGGTGAGGAAATGGGGGAGAGTTTCGCCTGTCATCGTGGTGAGCCCCTCTCCTTGCTAATAATTTTTTCTTGGTTTTTCCTTCTTTGGTGTTCTTTCCTGAACTGTTTTTTTGGCGACAGGTATGTCTTCTTCCGAGGACGTCGCTAAAGGGAAGGGGGTCATGGTGGAGGCGACGGGGGGTCGATCTGGTTGGTCGAAGATTCCTTCCGATTTCATGGCCGCGACCAGGAAAGACCGGTCGGCGGCCAGGCTTTCCGAGCCCGCGCCATCTAACTCCTCCGGCCACTCGGTTGGGGTAAAAGATACGACAAGATCTCCTTATAAGGAGTTGGAGCCTCCTGCCAAGAGGATCATTCCCCCTCGCGCCACTCAGGGGAAAATCGGTCGGCCAGTCTGTGCTCCGATCACACTTGTAGACGACATGCCCAGGTGGCTGGAGGGGTCGGTCATGACCAAGCTGCTCTTGGATAGAATGGAGGTCCCGGTGAATTGTTACCAGGTGCAAGGAGAAGTGTTCAAGCCGGAGTGGAAGATTGGTGTTGAGGATGGTGCCCTTTCGAACCCACGGGCTGGGGTAGAGCTGGGGTTGACGACTGCCCTTCCTGGTGATGAGGCCGAGTTGGAGAACTTCCCCCATAGGATGTTCGGGCCCCGGTACCTTCATTCTATATCCTGCGTAAGTATTGCGTGGTTGGCTTTTGTTTCTTCTGTTGTATTGAGATTGCACGTGGTGAACTGCTAATGGTCAGTTTGTGGTGAGACTCTGCAGGCTCAGAGTTATGCCAGGAAGATGCTGCAGTACATGGTCGAGGATGAGTTCGAGATGGGTGCTTTCGAAGAGCGTATCCATGAGCTGAGGAGGATCTTGAGAAGGCCCGAGCCGAGAAGGCGGCACTTGATGACACCGTCAAGAACCTTCAGGGGCAGCTCCAGATGTCTGAGCAGGGGAGGGACCGAGCGGAGAATAACCTGTTGGTGGCCCGACTGGAGCATGCTGCGGAGCTGGCCAAAGCGCGAGAGGAATGGCGAGATTCTGGGGAGTTCTTAAGGGCCGCGGCTGCGTTTAGCGTCGATGTTGAGATAAAGGCTTTTATCGAATGCCGGCGATGCGTTCGTGATGTCGATCATTCTTTTCCTTTGGAGAGGTTGGTGCATGACGCTGAGGACACCGTTCCGGAGGACCTCTCTCAGGGGGTAGTAGATGCCGGGGAGCCGGTCAAGGATCTGGTGGCCGCTCCAAATGCCTCTACCGACGCTGAGGCTCCCGCAGGAGGCCAGTAGGATGCAGATGCTTTGGAATCTTTTTCCAAACTTTGTTTCTTTAGGACCCTGTTTGAGGTCGATGTGTTTTGTTTGTAATAACTCCTTGAACTGTCATTCTTTTTCCTCCTCCCCCCCACCCCCTTTTTTTTGTTGTGAGGACCTTGGAAAGGAAGGTTTGCTTGCTTCCTTTATTTTATGTGACACTGTATATGGTGACTGAGCCCTCTTGCATGTCTTTTTCTTGATGGAATGTTGTTGATTTTTAATTTTGTCGGCAAGAATACCTCTAGTGCGCCTTCGCGGGGCGCACTCCAGGGTATCTTGTTTGTGGAAGGGCTATTTTCCTCTCGAGTGATCAGCTTGGAGTTGATGGGCCCTGCCTACCCTTTACAAAGGCCAGGTCTTTTTCTCATGGGGAGCGTTTTAGGGTATTTTCAGGGGGATCAACCTAGATGTTACCTCTGTCTCGGTCTCTGTGTTCTTTCGGCCCCGTATATGTCACGGGCTAGAAAGTGGAGATGCGCAGATTTTTGGAGGGAACGCTATTTCATTGATCGAAAAAGGAAATACATAGCTTTGTGCTGAAAATAACAAAAAGAGACATACAAACAAAACACACATAACAACTTAAAAGAAAACACAGCTCTTACCCTTTCTTTTTATTGATAAAACTTTCGGAGGCTGTCCATGTTCCAGCTTCGAGGGACTGGGGTCCCGTCGAGGTGCTCAAGCTGGTAGGCTCTGGGGCGGAGTGCTCGAGCGACCTTGTAGGGTCCTTCCCACTCTGGTGTGAACTTTCCGGAGTTTCGGGGGTGGATACCTCTGATCATCGTAATACCAGATCCCTGGGTTTTACTGAGCGCTTTTTCATGCGGGAGTGTAGACACCCCATTTTGACCGTGCCCTAAACCCTCCAAGTTTGAGCAAAACCCCACCAAATTAATCAGCTAGGGTCCCAAAATTCACCCTAAGCTAGGTTAAGGCCCCAGCTAGGTCCCTGCGAAATTTCGTCAAAATCCGAGCGCGTTTACCTAGCGAACGAGTCAAGCAAAGTCGTAGTACAAGTTCGCAGAAGGGGGGTGAATTATCCTGGAACGGTGCCAAACCTGGGCCGAATAAGACACGTAATTTCGCGCGCTCATCAATTTTCTGCGCGCTCATCATTTTGGAGTGCCGATATCAATCTCCCAAAATTCTCTTTAAATACGAATTTTCTCTCATTTTTAAAAAAAAGAAAAGAGAGAAATTCGTTTTAGAGAGAGAATGAGAGAGAGAAAGCCCGTGAGAGAAAGTAGATCTCACCGTTATTCTTCTCCGATCGATCTTCTCCGGCGAGATCCATCGGAGCTCTGGCAGAATTTGCAACCTCTGATCATCTTCTCCATCTCTTCTTATCTCAGCTTCAAGCAGATCTTGATTTCTCGTTTGGAACCCTAGCTTGTTTACTTTTTCCGATCAGAAATTTCCTTTCTCCGGCACCTCCGACCTCCAGCAGATCTTTACCCTCACCATCACTTCCAATCCCTTACTCTATTACCTCTATTCCACTCCATTGATCATACCTCTATTTTCTCTTATTCATTTCTCAGATTTGAGATTTTTCAGATCTGAAATTGCAGAGAGAGAGAGAGAGAGAGCCGATCGAAACCCTAGCTTGTTCCCCTTTCTTCTCCGACCAAATTCCGGTGGAATTCTGAGCTCCGGCCGAATTCTGGATCTGAGATTCTTGAGCTTGGATCTATCTTGTCTTTGCTGAGATTTGTCAATTTGGACCTTGCTCTATTCATTCGTTTCAACAGAAATCAAGAGGAAGAAAGGAAAAGATCAACACAGGTATTTTAAAATTTTGAAATAATTCGAGTTGAAATCATATTTATTGATTTTGTTGATGATTTTATTCTAAGATTGTTCATTAGGATATTACTATGATAGATTGTAGATCTGAGTGAATTTTAAGTTCAAAAATTTCTCTAGAAATCTATAATTCGTTAGCACTTGTAATTATTTTGTTCGTTTGTGACTTTCTCATTAAATAAATGTGTTTTATGTTAATAAGACATCATTTTCAAATTGGACTTCATCTGTAAGTTGATAGGGATTGCTAACCTCATTTCTTTGCAGTTTTAATTTGTGTTTATTGAAGAGGCATATAGCTGTCCTATAAATTTTCTGCAATTTGTAATTGTGATAGTGTTTTCCTTATTGTTTTCAAGAGTTGTATGAGGTTAATTAGTTATGTTTTTATTGATATTATATATATTTTTAGTTCAGTTTCTCAATGATTCACAATGGTTTATACAATGGTTCAGTCCTTCATTGGCTCCATGTTTGATAATATTTTGATTTTTATAGTTCAGGTTTATAATGACCCAGCACATGGTAATGTACTGATCTTCATGGTTTTGTATATTTGTTCATGTCTTTATTGGTTCATAGAAGCACTAGTAAAATCGATAATGGTATTAATTTGTTGAAATAATGAAACGGTTTAGTGTTTCTTGTTTTATATTCATTGAATACATTGTTAGAAATACTTGCTGTCTCAGAATGGTGCAGGAAATAGAGTATGTCTGGGTTGATATGTGTAGACACCCCATTTTGACAAGGCCCTAAACCTGCATATTCGAATAAAATCCCGAGGTCAGGCGGAAAATGAATGAAATTAATCCGAGCAAAAGGGAATGTGGGGCCCGCTTGTGTGGGACCCGCTTTTGTGTGGGACCCGCTGATGTGGGGCCCGTTTGTGTGGGGCCCATTTGTGTGGGACCCGCTTGTGTGGGGCCCGCTGATGTGGGACCCGTTTGTGTGGGACTCGCTTGTGTGGGGCCCGCTGGTGTGGGACCCGCTTGTGTGGGACCCGCTAATGTGGGATGCGCTTGTATTCAAAGAGAGAATAAGGACAGTCATCATTTCCTTTGTTTTTTAAATGGCCGGTAATGAGTATGTTTTTTTTTATTATTTTTTTTTATGGCATCCGATGCCATTTGTGATGATTGTTTTTATTTTTTTTTACGAAAAAATGAGAAAATGGGGAGGAAATGGGGGGACATGAGGGGGACAAAAAAACCCTCATTTTTCTCCCCTCATGAAGACTCATGATGAGTCTCGGACTCATGATGAGTCTCCCCCTGGTCTCTCGCATGAGGGGGAAACCAGAGAGAAAAAAAAAAGAGGAAAAACCAGGGAAAACAGCAAGGGACAAACCAGAAAGAAAAAAAAAAAGAAGAAAATCGGCAGAGAGAGAGATCCGGCCAGTCATCTTCTCCGGCGAATTCCTTGCCGGAATCCGATCGCACATCTCTCATTACCAGTCACCTTCTTCATCTCCATCTACGCCACAAGCGTCTCAGATCCGGTGGTTTTATATTGATCCGGCGGATCTCCGGCAAATTTCTCCCTTCTTCGGTCAGTATCATCGGATTCCGTCGATTTTTACTACCTCCTGCAATGATTCCATCTCCGGCCAAGATCCGAGGTCTGCAAATCTGAAAGGAGAGAGGATCAAGCTGCTGATTTCAAATCTTTCCGAGCTTTGATCATTTTTTTTAAACTCGATTAGCAGTCCATGTAAGTAGTTTCTCTTGAATGTTTGTTTTTGTTCTTGAGTTTTATTTGGAGGCTTGAGTTGCTTGTGATTGTAGACACCCCGCTGATGTGTGGGGCCCGCTGATGTGTGGGGCCCGCTGATGTGTGGGGCCCGCTGATGTGTGGGGCCTGCTGTGTGTGGGGCCCGCTGATGTGGGACCCGCTGTGTGTGGGACCCGCTGGTGTGGGACCCGCTGACGTGTGGGGCCCGCTGATGTGGGGCCCGCTGATGTGGGACCCGCTGATGTGTGGGACCCGCTGATGTGTGGGGCCCGCTGCTGTGTGGGGCCCGCTGATGTGTGGGGCCCGCTGTGTGTGGGGCCCGCTGATGTGTGGGGCCCGCTGATGTGGGACCCGCTGTGTGTGGGACCCGCTGACGTGTGGGGCCCGCTGTGTGTGGGACCCGTTTATGTGGGGCCCGCTGATGTGGGGCCCGCTGATGTGGGGCCCGTTTGTGTGGTTTTCTTCTTTTTTTTTAGAGTCTGTAATAGAGAGTTTAGGATTCCGTCCTTCCATCTTTCAGAGTCAGTCTTCAGCATAGGAGTCAGTCCTTCAGTCTTTCAGGGGTCTGTCCTATCATCATAGGGGTTAGGATTATGTCCATCCCCTCATCCAATCACGTGATTTTATTCACTCCTGCAAGGTATAGGATGCTGTCCAACCCTTGCAGAGTTGTTATTCTGTTCATCCCCCCCGCAAAGCATAGGATGCTGTCCAACCTTTGCGGGATATCAGGAGTCTGTCCTCCCCTTGTGATGATAGGATTTTGTCCTCTTGTGTCGAAAAATTCAAAAACATTTGAAAAATCAAAAATCTCAAAAATCTCGAGTCATTAGAGTGTAGTTAGGAAAATCAGTCCGAACTACGGATGGCTTGATCCCTAGCTGAGGGGTACGTAGGCAGCTCAGGCGTGCTGCTGGCACCCTGAGTTCAGTCACCATTTTTTATACTTCTCACCATTTTCACTCTTTATTTTTACACATCTTTCCGTCCGAACTACGGATGGCTTGATCCCTAGCTGAGGGGTACGTAGGCAGCTCAGGCGTGCTGCTGGCATCCTGAGTGCAGTCACCATTTTTGTAAATATTTCTCACCTTCCCGTCCGAACTACGGATGGCTTGATCCCTAGCTGAGGGGTACGTAGGCAGCTCAGGCGTGCTGCTGGCATCCTGAGTGCAGTCACCATTTTTGTAAATATTTCTCACCTTCCCGTCCGAACTACGGATGGCTTGATCCCTAGCTGAGGGGTACGTAGGCAGCTCAGGCGTGCTGCTGGCATCCTGAGTGCAGTCACCATTTTTGTAAATATTTCTCACCTTCCCGTCCGAACTACGGATGGCTTGATCCCTAGCTGAGGGGTACGTAGGCAGCTCAGGCGTGCTGCTGGCATCTTGAGTTCAGTCACCATTTCTTTCTTTTTTTTTACACTATTTTCACACACTATTTTTACACCCTCTCACATTTTCATCAACCCAAGTTTAGTCAAACCTTTTTAATAAATATTTTTAAACATTTCAAAACAAAAGCAAAAAAAAAACATGGGCAAGGACGGTGATTGCCAGGTCACTCGGAGCCCTCTTTTCATTCCATTTCCGGTTTTCATCGTGGTTTGCCGGTTTTATCGTTTTTCCGACGTTTTTATCGCGTTTTGGGACGGGCGACGACGTAGCGTGGCCCCTTCGCAGGGATTGTCCTCGCTGAGCCCAACGATAGGCTATGACGATCGTGAGACCTATCCGATCTTCAGCGGATCAGGATTGTTGAGTTTGATTCATTAGACTCCCTGAGCCTATCGTACACTCCCTTTTATTTTTCCTGGTATTCTCGGTCCTCATGTACCGTCGATTTATCGATTCATTTCTTTCCTCGCATCTTTTGTTTATCGTGTGTTTGTCTTTGGTTCCTTGTGTGTTTACTTTCAGCTTGCTTATTATTTGTGCGCTTAGTTTCAGATGCTTAGCTGTGGCTATTTACTGCTTTTCTGCTTACCATATCTGATATTGCTTGTTTAGCTGTAGCAGTGCATGCGGATGTTACTGCTTTCCTAGATGTGATGGGTTAGGAGTAGATGCGGTGAGTTAGGATTTGGATGTCTATTTTTCTTTTACCCATCCCCGGGTCATGCATGCTTAGATAGACGTTTTTTTTGGGGATGCTTGTTCCCATTTCACATGATTTTCGCCCAAAATTCTTCAAAGTTAATAATAAATGGCATAAGAGACCAGGTGCTCGCACTTGGGCGAATTGGGGGCGCCTAACCCCTTCCCCATTCGTCATCAGGCACGAACCCTATTTTATATCTCTGGTTATCCGTTGCAACAGAGCACAGCATGGGATCCAGGGCCCACTTCCTTGGATGGCGACTCTTCTTTATTCGAGGTGCGTCTCGAATCCGGGCTGGTCCCCGAATCGAGAGGTATCTCACTTCACATCGCCGCTCATGCTGTGAGGGGCACTCTTTCGAGAGTTCCTTGGTGGGGCTCTCCTTCACGTGGATGATCCTGAGACTCGCGTGGGGGCCCGTCCCGCGCCCCCGTCTCGGATCGCGGGTCCACAATATGTTGACTCATGAATTATTTTCATATTAAGATAAAGTTACTATCTTTTGTATCTTTTTAAGCATTAATATAAATGTCGACATTTTGAAATTCATTCAGGTCACAGTGCTTATTGTACTTATACAGAATGATGATTTAACACTTTGCACAATATATTTTATTTTTCATAAGCTTCTGATATAAGCACTTCAATTTTCGTATATGGTTACTTTGGATTACAGTTTTGTTTCTTAGAATTAAAAAAAAAAAAATGTTACTGTCTTGATCTTTTAAAGGTATTATGTCAACTAGCTGTGAGGGGCCATACGAGCTCTGTTCGAAGAATGCTCGAGTTCCCTTTGAAACATTGTCCTGATGTCCTGCTTATTGGGATGGCCCATATTAATACTGCATTTAACCTCCTCCAGTATGAAGTTTCATCTACTGTATTTCCCATGATAATTGGAAATGCCACGGGAAGTGGCATAATTCATCTTCTCTGGCATCTTAATTCTAGTCTTGTCCTGCGGGGTTTTATTGACATTCACAACACTTTTCCCTACTTCATTAGTAGAATTTTAGATATTTGTCAAGAGCTGAAGATCTTGTCGTCAGTATTGGAGATGACTCCATCTACATTTAGTATTAAACTGGCTGTTTTTGCTTCTCGGAAGGAACACTTAAATCTTGATAAATGGTTGACTGAAAGTCTGAGCATATATATAGATGCTTTCTTTGAGGATTACTTCAAGTTCTTGAAAGAAGTTCCTCTTGATGTGACAAATGATGTAGTGGCTAATCCTCTCCAATATTCTAGTGCTGTAGTGAATTTTTCTTCAGAGACAAGTTCTATTTTTTTCAAGGTTCTACAAGCACATTCTGAGCAGCTCATCTCTCGCCAACTTTCTGAGGAATTGAAAAGGTTGCATGCGGCTTCTTTGCATACTAATACAAGATTACAAGTTGATGGAGCTACAGATTCATCAACAGCTGATGGCTATCCAGCTGATATTGAGGGGCTTTGGAGCAGTTTGTGGACCGATTGTCAGAAGCAAATGGGGGAAACAGTTGGAAAGCATGGAAGCATCTGAATCTTCATGGCAGTTAATGGGTTCCGGTACCATACAGTCTGGGCAACAGCTTTCTTCTCCATTGCAGCCGCAACAGAGGCATCAAGGTTTTATGGATGACTGGTATAAAGCTTCTACAACTTCTATTAGCTACATAAAGCCGCTTCCTCTGTTGTTCATGATCTCCGACTGAAGCTCGAAGCTCTAGAGAGAGAGAATTCTTCTCTCAAGCTTGAGTTTCTTGTTCAAGCTGAGGAGCTCAAGATTAGGGGTTTGGATAGGGAGCTGAGTACACAAGCTGCGAAAACAGCTAGCAAACAACATCTGGAGAGTATAAAGAAAGCAGCTAAGCTTGAAGCCGAGTGCCGTAGGCTACGAGCTTCAGCTCGGAAGGTATCATTGGCTAATGATCACAAGCTCGATCATTGTTGCCTCCTCTGTATAGGTGGAATCGCTTACTGCTAGCCAATCCGATAGTGGGGATCGGTTGTTTGCTCTTGACAGTGATATTCACAAGATGGGCAGTGCGGAGTTGAACGAGTGTGAGCCGAGCTGCTCGGACTCATGGGCATCTACTCTAATCGTAGAGCTTGATCAGTTCAAGAATGAAAAGCCCATTGCTGTTACAGACCAACGTGATAGTGGCAAAAGTCCATCAAAGCCGAGCTCGAAGCCATGTTTCAGAAAACAGTAGAGTTGGAAGAGAAACTACAGAGGATTGAAGATGTGAAAGCAGGATTGGAGATGGCTTTGACTGAAAGTCAGGATCAGCTAATGGAACTGCTGCGAAGGCAGGTGACCTTGGCTAATGAGACTAAGCAAACTGTTGCGGTGGAGGTTGAGGCTGCGTATGCGAAAGGAAAGGTGGCGGAGTCACTGCTTGAAGCAACGGATTGCGAAATTCGGGCGCTGCTTTCGAAGGTAGATTCGTTACAATTGGAGGTTGAAGAAGAGCTGTCATTGTCGGCAGAAATTGCAATTAGGTATCCGAATTTGGACGCCGAGCTGTTGAGGATGAAATGCATTGCCGAGGGCGATGAAGGCGCTAGCCCAAGCCCATCTTTAGAGAGACTTACCTAGTCATGATAGTACCCTCTCCCCTATTCTTTCCTCTTATTTAGGTAAAGAATCCCCAGTCTTTTAGATACCCTGAAACCTTTAGTTCTTCATTGCAAGGGTGATGAAGGCGATAGCCCAAGCCCATTATTAGGGGACTTGCTCAGTCTAAGTAGCACTCATCTCTTTTATTTAAAAGACTTGCCCAAGTCTTTTAGATGTGCATCCCTTACTAGCTGGGGCCTACCTCTTTTAGGGAGACAAGCTATGTCCCAACATTAATGTCAAACCCGTTTAGAGACAAGCTTTGTCTCATTAGAGCACCAACCCTTTTAGGGAGACAAGCTATGTCTCAGCAGAAAGATCAAACCCTTCTGGAGACAGGCTTCGTCTCTTTGGTCATAGTGTTCTCTCTTCTAGGAGACTTTTCTAGTCTCACTAGCACCCTTCTTTGTCTCATTTTCTTCTAAGAGACATGCCTTGTCTCATTAGCACCTCCCTCTCAGAGTTATTAATTTCAGAGTCAGTTCTTAGCATAGGAGTCTGTCCTTAGCTAGAGAGTCAGTCCTTCTTTCAGGAGTTAGTCCTATCATCATAGAGGTTATGATTCTTTCCAACCTCTCGTCAAGTCATATGATTTTTATCCAGTTCCTTGCAAGGTATAGGATGCTGTCCAACCCTTGCAGAGCTATGATTCTGTTCTTTTCCCCCGCAAAGCATAAGATGCTGTCCAACCTTTGCGGGATGTCAGGAGTCAGTCCTCCCCTTATGATGATAGGATTCTGTCCTGTTGAGTCAAAAACATCAAAAACATCTGAAAAATCAAAAATTTCAAAAATCTTGAGTCATTAGGAGTAGTTAGGAATTCTATTCCAAACTACGTTGGCTTGATCCCTTTCAACAGGGTACGTAGTGCAGCTTGGGATTCATATCCCAAGTCCAGCCAAACCTTTAAAAATAAATATTTCAAGCATTCCCAAAAATACAAAATTCTTCAAAACCTTTTCAAAAAGATCTTCCCCTAGAGTTAGGAGTCTGTCCTAGATAGTTGGGTTGTTTTAGAGTTAGGAGGCTGTCCTGATTTGTATTGATATGGTGTGTCCTGTCGTGTGAGTGTCCCTAGAGTTAGGAGGCCTCGAGTCGATCGGTTAGACATTTAGTCGAACCGATAGCTAGACTAGGAAGCATATAGTCATCCCATGGTTTTCATTAGGTTGCACAGCCTAGATACACATAGGATGTAGGGCCTACCTGCATTAGCTTAAGGCTAATCAACTTGCATTAGTTAAGACATATAGAGAGTCCTAAAATTTACAATTCACCTGAACTTAAGCAATCGTACAAGAAGCTTTAAAAATCAGTTGAGTCTAGTGGATCGAGTCTAGGATAGCGGTTCTAGATGGTTAGGCATAGTAGGTTGGAATAGGGCATCGAACTACGTTGACTCCGATTCTTCCCGAGGCCGGGATACGTACAGCAGCTGGGATGGACGGCCATCTTGGTCTGAGTTATGTCGCATTAGAGTTATGACTCATTTTGTCCAGTCATGTATAGAATTGAATTGTGTTGTGTGTTTTGCTGTGTTTTCTTACTTTCATGTACAGATCCTATACCTTTAACTGTAACATGTATGTGTTTGTACACCAGAACTTAGACATCAATTAGGTATGACATTCATAACCTAGTTATTCTCAGGTGACACTTATTTCATTTATCTTATGTGTGCTTATTATTTTCATCTCCGAGACATGCATAATTAGATAGACGTCTTCTCGGAGATATTGATTCCCATTTCATATGACTTTCGCCAAAAAGTCTTCAAAATCAATAAGTAAATGGCATAAGAGACCAGGTGCTTGCACTTGGGCGGACGAGGTGCTCTTCGGATCTTCCAAATTCGTAACCAGGCACGAACCTTTTTTTTATAATCTCTGGTTATCCGTTGCAACAGAGCATAGTATGGGATCCTTGGCCCACTTCCTTGGATGACGACTCTTCTTTGTTTAAGGTACGCCTCGAATATGGGCTAGTCCCCGAATCGAGAGGTATCTCACCTTATATAGCCACTCATGCTGTGAGAGGCACTTCTTTCGAGAGTTCCTTGGTAGAGCTCTCCATTCACGTGGATGATCCTGAGACTGCTCGTGTGGGGCTCCGTCCCGCCGCCTCTCTCGGATCGGGGTCCACAGGGAGTTGTAGTATCGCGCCACCTTCTGTTGGTAGGAGGCGATCCGGAGACGGGCCTGCTCTCTTTTTTCCCGGACAAGGTCGAGAGTGTTCTGGAGGAGCTTGGAATTTTTATGCTCGTCGTAGTTTTCTGTGCGGAAAGTGGAGAGACCAATTTCGACCGGGATGACAGCTTCGACCCCGAAGATTAGGCTAAAAGGAGATTCCCCTATCGCAGCCCGTGGTGTTGTCCGGTAGGCCCAGAGGATATTGGGGAGTGCCTCTACCCAGCACTTCCCTACTTCTCCCAATCGTTTTTTGAGACTCTGGAGTAGGATCCTGTTGGTTACCTCCACTTGTCCGTTGGCCTGAGGGTGTGCTACGGAGGCAAACCGGTGTTCGATGCTCAAGTTATCACAGAACTTGCGACCTTCCTAGAAGAGCTAGGGGCAACTTAAGATATAATTCTTTGGTTATCCCATTAATCGTTGTAAGTAATTTTTCTTTTATTTTGGTTTTGAGGTAAGGTGATAGGCCGCCTACTTGTACTTTTATTCATCAATAAAAGTTTAGGTGCCTTGAGTTTCTAGATAAATTATGGTTTAAAAAACAAATGTTCTCTTGCCCTTGATTTTCATTATTGCTTTTGGGGTTTTTATAAAGACTATATATCATGCAAGTCCACATCTTAAAGGGGCAGGAGACCCAAAGTGTTCCCCCACCTTTCCTTTTGCACGAGGATTCTAATGTCGTTATTGCTACACTTGAATAGCAAAATGAAGGATTTTGCCACTCAAAGCAGAAGAATACCACAACTTGGTGTCTCAAGCTTTTCATGTCGACAACACTTTTGGCAAAAGGCCCATGTACTACTATTGTATGATCATGATGAGGATTATGATGAATGTATGTTAGTTTCATGTTATGATGATGATGGTAGTGATATGATATGGTGATTGGGATGACGTGGCAGAGCTTCTGATTTTGTTCTTATCCAGAATTGACCAAGTCCCAGACCGTCTTTTCAGTACATTTTGTCTTTTAGTGATACCTGTCTCCATAAATTTGTTAAAAAAAAAGGAAATGATTTTCCACCCCTTCCATCTCATTTCAAATGACTATTTGTTTGTCTTTTCAGGAAAAGACAGCATTTTCAGAACAAGACAAACAAGAGGGGTGGAAATTCTGGAGAAGGGGGTGGAATATCATTTGGGGGCAACTTGGGTTCGGGTTGGGTTGGGTAACCCAGCCCCACCTGTCCCCCTAATTTTATTGTGACCCAAACCGAATATCAATTTTTTGTATTATTTTCAATTTTTGTGCTGAACCCACGAGAACCCCGGGCCAACTTGACTCGATCCCAATATCCTTTTTTTGTATGATTTTCTGTTTTTGGGCTGAGCCTATCCGAACCCAATTTGACCAGATTTGAAAATTCGTGTTAATTAGACAGCTTGGGCTGTGAGAGATTTAGGTCTTGTTTGGCAGATAAGAACTTTTTTGACAGGGCACAATTGAGATGAGCATAAGAAGTGGCTAAAAATCAGAAAAAAGTCGATCTTATTTTGAGTAGATTTTTTTGTTTCATAATTTTTAGCCACTTCTCATTACTTGCAGTTCCTGATTTTTAATCACTTCACCTCCATCTCCACTAGGAGAAACAGGTTAATTTATTATGAAAAAAAAATCATGCTAGCCAAACATACCCTTAAAGGCGGGTTGGGTTAGGGTTAACCCTCCTCAAGCAAAGGTTCGGGTCGGGTCAGGCCGGTTTAGGGTTGAGGTGGTGGTACCTAGGGTTAGGATTAGGATTAGGGTTAGGGTTAGGGTCTGAGTTGCACCCTAATCATTTCTTAGCAAAAGGATGCCTATCCCTGGACTTCGAATTTGGTAGTCCATCCAAATCTCAAAGTGGAAACTAGTCACCACCCTGTGGGATCCATCATGGATGGGCAATACAGTTGGAAGCCAATCTATAATGCGATCAGTGATCCATATTAATGATCAACTATCTAGTTGTCTAATAGGAGTTTTTAGGTGCACCATAAAGGTCAAAATCTCCATGAAAGGTGGCAGATATTGGCTGTCGTTTTCTTATTCAACGAGTGGGGCACTAAAAAATCTACTTTTCTAGTTGAAAAGTTAGTTTTTTAGGGTGTTTGAGTAAAGGAACAGGTGGGGCCACCTTATAATGATGCAAATCATTGTCCCTAAAGTAGATAGGCCATGCCACAAAGATCTTCATTGGACAATATCACATTATTACTTGTAAAATGAGTGGCTCACAAAAGTTAAAAGCAGCAGCACAAAAATCTTGACAAATAGGGAAATGATATAATATATTTACCCCCCCTTTTTTCACTTGGGACAGCTCCCTCTATGGTCTGTCGGCAAATCCACTCGAATCTAACGTGAGGAAACTATCAACAGAGCCATTTTGTCCTTTCTAATTTCCGTAGGACCCAGATTTGACATCTCTACCACATTTGCATTTAGAACTTCCATAAACCTCTTCCTGTCCTTATTCAACCGTCTACCTCTAAATATCTTCCACCAAAATTGATAAATCCATCCTCCCCTTATAATGACCTAACTTCATTAAGGACTATTGTGTATAATCTTATATACATAAATATGTATATGCTTGTCATGTATATTAAGGATGATTTGGCTTGCATATTAATTCTAAGTGTAAAAGAACATGGGATTATGTGAAACTTAATGTTAAGATGTTCTTGTAAGAGTTTTAGTAAGAAATTTAAGACTCTAAATTTTATTGGAAAGTTATAAGGGTTATTTTTATCCTCGGGCCCTAGCTAAATTAGTAAGTTGGCCAATGGACTCAAAGCCTGTGTAGAGAAGCCCGTATAGTAAAGCCCATGTAGTGAAGCCCATGTAAAGATTGTAGTGAAGCCCATGTAGAGAATCCCATGTGAGGTGTCATCTTCTCCACACTTGAAACGCTAGGTGCCATTGAGATTGTTACATGTCATCTTCTCCACACTTGAAATATGCTAATATCATTGAGATTGTTAGTGTCATCTTCTCCACACTTGAAATGCTACGTGCCATTACTTTACCAAGCAACGGGCCCGGGGACCAGGGGCGGAGCCAGAAATTTACACTTGGGGGGGCCGGACTAATTTCCACCGGTTTGCATTGGTCATTGAGAGAGAGAGAGGGGGGGGGGAGGCTATTAAACTATCCAAGCATGCATGTGCATGCCATGACCCATAAAAGGGATTTGCTAGTCATTGGGGGGCAATGGCCCCCCCCTCATGCTATATGTGCCCCGCCCCTGCCGGGGACTTTCGTGTCATATTCAGTTATTCACCACATGACCATCACAATCACTCGTTAGTAAGTCTCTCCTTATATTTATTGATAACATGCCCACATGACTCCTAGTAGTCTCCACCGGATCTAAAATCCAAGAGATATTTTGGGTATGATGAAGAGAGTAAAATTAATTTCGTTATCTTCCAATTTGATTTTTAGGTCGTTTAGCGATTGGATTTAGGGAGGAGTGGGGTCGGTTAGACTTTTAATTCTTATTACTTTTCTCAATTTCAAAGAACATGGGTTGCCCTCTCTCCCTCTCTAAAAAAATGAAATTTCGACCGAAAATCTGAAATTCAGTCTTGTTGATAGAGATTTAAACCATCAAAATTTAATAGTCGTTTTAGTGTCATATTCACCACATGACCATTAAAATCACTCGTTAGTAAGTCTCTCCTTATATATATTGATAACATGCCCACATGACTCATAGTAGTCTCCACCGCATCTAAAATCCAAGAGATATTCTGGGTATGATAAAGAGAGTATAATTATTTTGTTTACCTTCCAATTTGGTTATTTAGGCCGTTTAGCGATTGGAGTTAGGGAGGAGTTGCGTCGGCTTCACTTTTTATTCTTATTACTTTTCTCAATTTCAAAGAGCAAAGGTTGCCCTCTCTCTCTCCCTCTCCCCCTCTCAAAAAAAGAAATTTCGACGGAAATTCTAAAATTCAGTCTTATTTAAATGAGATTTAAACCATTAAAATTTAATAGTCGACGTCGTGTCATATTTACCACATGACCATCACAATCACTTGTTAGTAAGTCTCTCCTTATATGTATTGATAGCATGCCCACATGACTCATAGTAGTCTCCACCGGATCTAAAATCCAAGAGATATTTTGCGTATGATGAAGAGAGTATAATTATTTTATTTACCTTTCAATTTGATTATTTAGGCCGTTTAGCGATTGGCGTTAGGGAGGAGTTGCATCGGTTTGACTTTTTATTCTTATTACTTTTCTCAATTTCAAAGAGCATGGGTTGCCCTCTCTCTCTCCCCCTCTCAAAAAATGAAATTTCGACCGAAATTCTGAAATTCAGTCTTATTGATAGAGATTTAAACCATTAAAATGTAATAGTTGATGTCGTGTCATATTCACCACACGACCATCACAATCATGCGTTAGAAAGTCTCTCCTTATATATATTGATAACATGCCCACATGACTCATAGTAGTCTCCACCAGATCTAAAATTCAAGAGATATTTTGGGTATGATGAAGAGAGTATAATTATTTTGTTTACCTTCAAATTTTGATTTTTAGGCCGTTTAGTGATTGGAGTTAGGGAGGAGTTGGGTCAGTTTGACTTTTTATTCTTATATCTCTTGGATTTTAGATCCAGTGGAGACTACTACGAGTCATATGGGCATGCTATCAATAAATGTAGAGAGATACTTACTAACGAGGGATTGTGATGGTCATGTGGTGAATATGACACGGCATCGACTATTAAATTTTAATAGTTTAACTCTCTATCAACAAGACTGAATTTTCGAATTTTGGTCGAAATTCCATTTTTTTTTAGAGAGAGAGAGAGAGAGCGAGAAGGGGGGCAACCCATGCTCTTAGAAATTGAGAAAAGTAGCCCACATGACACGTAGTTGTTTCCACCGGATCTAAAATCCAAGCGATATTCGGGTATGATGAAGAGAATATAATTATTTTGTTTATCTTCTAATTTGATTTTTAGGTCGTTTAGCGATTGGAGTTAGGGAGGAGTGGGGTCGGTTTGAATTTTTATTCTTATTACTTTTCTCAATTTCAAAGAACATGGGTTGCCCTCTCTCTCCCTCTCTCAAAAAATGAAATTTCGACCGAAATTATGAAATTCAGTCTTGTTGATAGAGATTTATACCATAAAAATTTAATAGCCGTTGTCGTATCATATTCACCACATGACCATCACAATTACTCGTTAATAAGTCTCTCCTTATATGTATTGATAACATGCCCACATGACTCATAGTTGTCTCCACCGGGTCTAAAATCCAAGAGATATTTTGGGTATGATAAAGAGAGTATAATTACTTTGTTTACCTTCCAATTTGATTTTTTAGGCCGTTTAGCGATTGGAGTTAGGGAGGAGTTGCGTCGGTTTGACTTTTTATTCTTATTACTTTTCTCAATTTCAAATAGCACGGGTTGCCCTTTCTCTCTCTCCCTATCCCAAAAAATAAAATTTCTACCGAAATTCTGCAATTCAGTCTTGTTGATAGAGATTTAAACCATTAAAATTTAATAGTCGATGTCGTGTCATATTCACCACACGACCATCACATTCACTTGTTAGTAAGTCTGTCCTTATATGTATTGATAACATGCCCACATGACTCAAAGTAGTCTCTATCGGATCTAAAATCCAAGAGATATTTTGGGTATGATGAAGAGATTATAATTATTTTATTTACCTTCCAATTTGATTATTTAGGCCGTTTAGCGATTGGCGTTAGGGAGAAGTAGCGTCGGTTTGACTTTTTATTCTTATTACTTTTCTCAATTTCAAAGAGCATGGGTTGCCCTCTCTCTCTCTCTCTCTCTCTCTCTCTCCCCCTCTCAAAAAATGAAATTTCGACCGAAATTCTGAAATTCAGTCTTATTGATAGAGATTTAAACTATTAAAATTTAATAGTCGATGTCGTGTCATATTCACCACACGACCATCATAATCACTTGTTAGTAAGTCTCTCCTTATAGGTATTGATAACATGCCCACATGACTCATAGTAGTTTCCACTGGATCTAAAATCCAAGGGATATTTTGGGTATGATGAAGAGAGTGTAATTATTTTGTTTACCTTTCAATTTGATTATTTAGGCCGTTTAGCGATTGGCGTTAGGGAGGAGTGGGGTCTGTTTGACTTTTTATTCTGATTACTTTTCTCAATTTCAAAGAGCATGGGTTGCCCTCCCTCTCAAAAAATGAAATTTTTATCGAAATTCTGAAATTCAATCTTGTTGATAGAGATTTAAACCATTAAAATGTAATAGTCAATGTCGTGTCATATCCACCACATGACCCTCACAATCACTCGTTAGTAAATCTCTGCTTATATTTATTGACAATATGCCCACATGACTCTAGTAGTTTCCACCGGATTTAAAATTTAAGAGATATTTTGGGTATGATGAAGGAGTATAATTATTATGTTTATCTTCTAATTTGATTTTTAGGCCGTTTAGCGATTGGCGTTAGGGAGGAGTGGGGTCGGTTTGACTTTTTATTCTTATTACTTTTCTCAATTTCAAAGAACATGAGTTGTCCTCTCTCTCTCTCTCTCTCAAAAAATGAAATTTCGACCGAAATTCTGAAATTCAGTCTTGTTGATAGAGATTTAAACAATTAAAATTTAATAGTCGTTGTTGTGACATATTCACCACATGACCATCACAATCACGCGTTAGTAAGTCTCTCCTTATAGTTATTGATAACATGCCCACATGACTCATAGTAGTCTCCACCAGATCTAAAGTCCAAGAGATATTTTGGGTATGATGAAGAGAGTATAATTATTTTGTTTACCTTCAATTTTTAATTTTTTAGGCCGTTTAGCGATTCGAGTTAGGGAGGAGTTGGGTCAGTTTGACTTCTTATTCTTATATCTCTTGGTTTTTAGATCCAGTCGAGACTACTACGAGTCATGTGGGCATGCTATCAATAAATGTTGGGAGAGACTTACTAACGAGTGATTGTGATGGTCATGTGGTGAATATGACTGGACGTTGACTATTAAATGTTAATAGTTTAAATCTCTATCAACAAGACTGAATTTCAGAATTTCGGTCGAAATTTCATTATTTTTTAGAGAGACTGAGAGAATGAGAGAGAGAGAAGGGGGGGGGGGCAACCCATGCTCTTAGAAATTGAGAAACGTAGCCCACATGACTCGTAGTAGTCTCCACCGGATCTAAAATCCAAGAGATATTTTGGGTATGATGAAGGGAGTATAATTATTTTTTTATCTTTAATTTTTGATTTTTTAGGCCGTTTAGTTGTTGGAGTTAGGGAGGAGTTGGGTCAGTTTTACTTTTTGTTCTTATATCTCTTGAATTTTAGATCCAGTGGAGACTACTACGAGTCATATGGGCTTGCTATGAATAAATGTAGGGAGAGACTTACTAACGAGCGATTGTGATGGTCATGTGGTGAATATGACACGACATCGTTTATTAGTGTAAATCTCTAACAACAAGACTAAATTTCAGAATTTCGGTAGAAATATCTTTTTTTTTGAGAGAGAGAGACAGAGAGAGCGAGAAGGGGGGGGGCAACCCATGCTCTTAGAAATTGAGAAAAGTAGCCCACATGACTCGTAGTAGTCTCCACCGGATCTAAAATGCAAGAGATATTTTGGGTATGACGAAGAGAGTATAATTATTTTGTTTATCTTCTAATTTGATTTTTAGGCCGTATAGCGATTGGAATTAGGGAGGAGTGGGGTCGGTTTGACTTTTTATTTTTTTTACTTTTCTCAATTTCAAAGAACATGGGTTGCCCTCTCTCTCCCTCTCTCAAAAAATAAAATTTCGACCGAAATTCTGAAATTTAGTCTTGTTGATAGAGATTTAAACAATTAAAATTTAATAGCCATTGTCGTGTCATACTCACCACATGACCATCACAATCACTCATTAGTAAGTCTCTCCTTATATGTATTCATAACATGCCCACATGACTCATAGTAGACTCGACCGGATCTAAAGTCCAAGAGATATTTTGGGTATGATGAAGAGAGTATAATTATTTTGTTTACCATACAATTTGATTTTTTAGGCCGTTTAGCGATTGCAGTTAGGGAGGAGTTGCGTCGGTTTGAGTTTTTATTCTTATTACTTTTCTCAATTTCAAAGAGCACGGGTTGCCCTATCTCTCTCTCCCTCTCTCAAAAAATGAAATTTTGACCGAAATTCTGGAATTCAGTCTTGTTGATAGAGATTTAAGTTATTTAAATTTAACAGTCGATGTTGTGTCATATTCACCACACGACCATCACAATCACTTGTTAGAAAGTCTCTCCTTATATGTATTGATAACATGCCCACATGAGTCATAGTAGTCTCTATCGGATCTAAAATTCAAGAGATATTTTGGGTATGATGAAGAGAGTACAATTATTTTGTTTACCTTCCAATTTGATTGTTTAGGCCGTTTAGCGATTGGCGTTAGGGAGGAGTTGTGTCAGTTTGTCTTTTCAATCTTATTACTTTTCTCAATTTCAAAGAGCATGGGTTGCCCTCTCTCTCTCTCCCCCTCTCAAAAAATGAAATTTCGACCGAAATTCTGAAATTCAGTCTTATTGATAGAGATTTAAACCATTAAAATTTAATAGTCGATGTCCTGTCATATTAACCACACGACCATCACAATCACATGTTAGTAAGTCTCTCCTTATATGTATTGATAACATGCCCACATGACTCATAGTAGTCTCCACCGGATATAAAATCCAAGAGATATTTTGCGTATGATGAAGAGAGTATAATTATTATTTTTACCTTTCAATTTGTTTATTTAGGCCGTTTAGCGATTGGCATTAGGGAGGAGTGGGGTCAGTTTGACTTTTTATTCTTATTACTTTTCTCAATTTAAAAGAGCCCCTCTCTCTCAAAAAATGAAATTTTGATCGAAATTCTGAAATTCAGTCTTGTTGATAGAGATTTAAACCATTAAAATATAATAGTCGATGTCGCGTCATATTCACCACATGACCCTCACAATCACTCGTTAGTAAGTCTCTCCTTATATTTATTGATAACATGCCCACATGACTCTAATAGTCTCCACCGGATCTAAAATCCAAGAGATATTTTGGGTATGATGAAGAGGGTATAATTATTTTGTTTACCTTAGAATTTGATTTTTTAGGCCGTTTACTGATTGGAGTTAGGGAGGAGTGGGGTCGGTTTGACTTTTTATTCTTATTACTTTTCTCAATTTCAAAAAACATGGGTTGCCCTCTCTCTCTCTCTCTCTAAAAAAAAATGAAATTTCACCGAAATTCTGTAATTCACTCTTGTTGATAGAGATTTAAACCATTAAAATTTAATAGTTGTTGTCGTGTCATACTCACCATATGACCATCACAATCACTCGTTAGTAAGTCTCTACTTATATGTATTGATAACATGCCCACATGACTCATAGTAGTCTCCACCGGATCTAAAATCCAAGAGATATTTTGGGTATGATGAAGAGAGTATAATTATTTTGTTTACGTTCTAATTTGATTTTTTAGGCCGTTTAGCGATTGGAGTTAGGGAGGTGTGGGGTCAGTTTGTCTTTTTTTTTTCTTATTACTTTTCTCAATTTCAAAGGGCATGGGTGCCCTCTCTCTCTCTCGCTCTCTCTCTTAAAAATGAAATTTTGACCGAAATTCTGAAATTCAGTCTTGTTGATAAAGATTTAAACCATTAAAATATAATAGTCGATGTCGTGTCATATTCACCACATGACCTTCACAATCACTCGTTAGTAAGTCTCTCCTTATATTTATTGATAACATGCCCACATGACTCATAGTAGTCTCCACCGGATCTAAAATTCAAGAGATATTTTGGGTATGATGAAGAGAGTGTAATTCTTTTGTTTACCTTCCAATTTGATTTTTAGGCTGTTTAGCGATTGGAGTTAGGGAGGAGTTGGGTCGGTTTGACTTTTTATTCTTATATCTCTTGGATTTTAGATCCGGTGGAGACTACTATGAGTCATATGGGCATGTTATCAATAAATATAAGGAGAGACTTACTTACAGGTGATTGTGATGGTCATGTGGTGAATATGACACGACGTCGGCTATTAAATTTTAATGGTTTAAATCTCTATAAATAAGAAAAAATTGTAGAATTTCGGTCGAAATTTCATTTTTTTTTAGAGAGAGAGAGAGGGGGGGGGGCAACCCATTCTCTTAGAAATTGAGAAAAGTAGCCCACATGACTCATAGTAGTCTCCACTGGATCTACAATCCAAGAGATATTTTGGGTATGATGGAGAAGTATAATTGTTTTGTTTATCTTCCAATTTGATTTTTTAGGCCGTTTAGCGATTGGAGTTAGGGAGGAGTGGGGTAGGTTTGACTTTTTATTCTTATTACTGTTATCAATTTCGAAAAACATGGGTTGCCCTCTCTTACTCTCTCAAAAAAATAAAATTTCGACCGAAATTCTGAAAGTCACTCTTGTTGATAGAGATTTAAACCATTAAAATTTAATAGTCATTGTCGTGTCATGTTCGACACATGACCATCACAATCACTCGTTAGTAAGTCTCTCCTTATATGTATTGATAACATGCTCACATGACTTATAGTAGTCTCCGCCGGATCTAAAATCCAAGAGATATTTTGGGTATGATGAAGAGAGTATAATTATTTTGTTTACGTTCCAATTTGATTTTTTAGGCCGTTTAGCAATTGGAGTTGGGGAGGAGTGGTGTCGGTTTGTCTTTTTTCTCTTATTACTTCTCTCAATTTCAAAGGGCATGGGTTGTCCTCTCTCTCTACCTCTCTTTCCCTCTCTCTCTACCTCTCTCTCTCTCTCTTAAAATATGAAGTTTTGACCGAAATTCTAAAATTCAGTCTTGTTGATAAAGATTGAAACCATTAAAATCTAATAGTTGATGTCGTGTCATATTCACCACATGACCCTCAGAATCACTCGTTAGTAAGTCTCTCCTTATATTTATTGAAAACATGCCCACATGACTCATAGTTGTCTCCACCGATCTAAAATCCAAGAAATATTTTGGGTATGATGAAGAGAGTGTAATTATTTTGTTTACCTTCCAATTTGATTTTTTAGGCCGTTTAGCGGTTGGAGTTAGAGAGGATTTGGGTCGGTTTGACTTTTTATTCTTATATCTCTTGGATTTTAGATCCGGTGGAGACTACTATGAGTCATATGGGCATGTTATCAATAAATATAAGGAGAGACTTACTAACAAGTGATTGTGATGGTCATGTGGTGAATATGACATGACATCGACTATTAAATTTTAATGGTTTAAATCTCTATAAACAAGACTGAATTGCAGAATTTCGGTTGAAATTTCATATTTTTTTTTTTTTTTGAGAGAGAGAGAGAGAGAAGGGGGGGGTAACCCATTCTCTTAGAAATTGAGAAAAGTAGCCCACATGACTCGTAGTAGTCTCCACTGGATCTAAAATCCAAGAGATATTTTGGGTATGATGAAGGAGTATAATTATTTTGTTTATCTTCCAATTTGATTTTTTAGGCCGTTTAGTGATTGGAGTTAGGGAAGAGTGGGGTCGGTTTTACTTTTTATTCTTATTTCTTTTCTCAATTTCAAAAAACATGGGTTGCCCTCTTTCTCTTTCTCTAAAAAAAATATGAAAGACCGAAATTCTGAAATTCACTCCTGTTGCTAGTTTAAACCATTAAAATTTAATTATCGTTGTCGTGTCATTTTCACCACATGACCATCACAATCACTCGTTAGTAAGTCTCTCCTTATAGGTATTCATAACATGCCCACATGACTCATAGTAGACTCCACCGGATCTAAAATCCAAGAGATATTTTGGGTATGATGAAGAGAGTATAATTATTTTGTTTACGTTCTAATTTGATATTTTAGGCCGTTTAGCGATTGGAGTTAGGGAGGAGTGAGGTCGGTTTGTATTTTTTTTCTTACTACTTCTCTCAATTTCAAAGGGTATGGGTTGCCCTCTCTGTCTCTCTCTCTTAAAAAATGAAATTTTGACCGAAATTCTGAAATTCAGTCTTGTTGATAAAGATTTAAACCATTTGAATCTAGTAGTCGATGTCGTGTCATATTCATCACATGATCCTCACAATCACTCGTTAGTAACTCTTTCCTTATATTTACTGATAACATGCCCACATGACACATAGTAGTCTCCACCGGATCTAAAATCCATGAGATATTTTGGGTATGATGAAGAGAGTGTAATTATTTTGTTTACCTTCCAATCTGATTTTTTAGGCCGTTTAGCGATTGGAGTTAGGGAGGAGTTGGGTCGGTTTGACTTTTTATTCTTATATCTCTTGGATTTTAGATCCGGTGGAGACTACTATGAGTCATATGGGTATGTTATCAATAAATATAAGGAGAGACTTACTAACAAGTGATTGTGATGGCCATGTGGTGAATATGACACGACATCGACTATTAAATTTTAGTGGTTTAAATCTCTATAAACAAGACTGAGTTGCAGAATTTCGGTCGAAATTTCATTTTTTGAGAGAGAGAGAGAGAGAGAGAGAGAGAGAGAGAGAGAGGCAACCCATTCTCTTAGAAATTGAGAAAAGTAGCCCACATGACTCGTAGTAGTCTCCACTGGATCTAAAATCCAAGAGATATTTGGGTATGATAAAGGAGTATAGTTATTTTGTTTATCTTCCAATTTGATTTTTTAGGCAGTTTAGCGATTGGTGTTAGGGAGGAGTGTGGTCGGTTTGATTTTTTATTCTTATTACTTTTCTCAATTTCAAAGAACATGGGTTGCCCTCTCTCGCTCACACTCAAAAAATGAAATTTCGACCGAAATTCAGAAATTCAGTCTTGTTGATAGAGATTTAAACCATTAAAATTTAATAGTCATTGTCGTGTCATATTCACCACATGACCATTACAATCACTCGTTAGTAAGTCTCTCCTTATATTTATTGATAAGATGCCCACATGACTCATAATAGTCTCCACCGGATCTAAAATTCAAGAGATATTTTGGGTATGATGAAGAGAGTGTAATTAGTTTGTTTACCTTCCAATTTGATTTTAAAGGTCATTTAGCGATTGGAGTTGGGTCGGTTTGACTTTTTATTCTTGTATCTCTTGGATTTTAGATCCGGTGGAGAATACTACGAGTCATGTGGGCATGTTATCAATAAATATAAGGAGAGACTTACCAACAAATGATTGTGATGGTCATGTGGTGAATATGACACGACATCGACTATTAAATTTTAATAGTTTAAATCTCTATAAACAAGACTGAATTGCAGAATTTCGGTCGAAATTTCATTTTTTGAGAGAGAGACAGAGAGAAGAGGGGGGCAACCCATGCTCTTAGAAGTTGTGAAAAGTAGCCCACATGACTCGTAGTTGCCTCCACCGGATCTAAAATCCAAGAGATATTTTGGGTATGATGAAGGAGTATAATTATTTTGTTTATCTTTCAATCTGATTTTTAGGCCGTTTAGCGATTGGAGTTAGGGAAGAGTTGGGTCGGTTTGATTTTTTATTCTTATATCTCTTGGATTTTAGATCCGGTTGAGACTACTTTGAGTCATATGGGCATGTTATCAATAAATATAAGGAAAGGCTTACCAACAAGTGATTGTGATGGTCATGTGGTGAATATGACACGACATCGACTATTAAATTTTAATGGTTTAAATCTTTGTAAACAAGACTGAATTGCAGAATTTCGGTCGAAATTTCATTTTTTGTGTGTGAGAGAGAGAGAGAGAGAGAGAGAGGGGGGGGGGGGGGCTACCCATTCTCTTAGTAATTGACAAAAGTAGCCCACATGACTCGTAGTAGTCTCCACTGGATCTAAAATCCAAGAGATATTTTGGGTAAGATGAAGGAGTATAATTATTTTGTTTATCTTCCAATTTGATTTTTTAGGCCGTTTAGCAATTGGAGTTAGGGAGGAGTGGAGTCGGTTTGACTTTTTATTCTTATTACTTTTCTCAATTTCAAAGAACATGGGCTGCCCTCTCTCTCTCTCTCTCTCACTCAAAAAAATGAAATTTCGACCGAAATTTTGAATTTCAGTCTTGTTGATAGAGATTTAAACCATTAAAATTTAATAGTCATTGTCGTGTCGTATTCACCACATGACCATCACAATCACTTGTTAGTAAGTCTCTCCTTATATTGATTGATAAGATGCCGACACGACTCATAGTAGTCTCCACCAGATCTAAAATCCAAGAAATATTTTAGGTATGATGAAGAGAGTGTAATTATTTTGTTTACCTTCCAATTTGATTTTAAAAGCGTTTAGCGATTGGAGTTAGGGAGGAGTTGGGTCGGTTTGACTTTTTATTCATGTATCTTTTGGATTTTAGATCCGATTGAGACTACTACGAGTCATGTGGGCATGTTATCAATAAATATAAGGAGAGACTTACCAACAAATGATTGTGATGGTCATGTGGTGAATATGACAAGACATCGACTATTAAATTTTAATAGTTTAAATCTCTATAAACAAGACTGAATTGCAGAATTTCGGTCGATTTTTTTTTTTTTGAGAGAGAGAGCCGGGGGGGGGGGGGACAACCCATGCTCTTAGAAATTGAGAAAAGTAGCCCACATGACTCGTAGAAGTCTCCACCGGATCCAAAATCCAAGAGATATTTTGGGTATGAAGTAATTTGATTTTGTTTACCTTTCAATTTGATTTTTAAGCCGTTTAGCGATATTTTGGGTATGAAGTAAGTCTCTCTCTCTCTCTCTCTCAAAAAATAAAATTTCGACCGAAATTCTGAAATTCAGTCTTGTTGATAGAGATTTAAACTATTAAAATTTAATAGTCGATGTTGTGTCATATTCACCACATGACCATCACAATCACTCGTTAGTAAGTCTCTCCCTACATTTATTGATAGCATGCCCACATGACTCGTAGTAGTCTCTATCGGATCTAAAATCCAAGAGATACAAGAATAAAAAGTCAAATTGACCCAACTCCTTCATAACTCCAATCGCTAAACGGCCTAAAAAATAAAAAATTGAAGGTAAACAAAATAATTATACTCGCTTCATCATACGTAAAATATATATTGGATTTTAGATCTGGTGGAGACTACTATGAGTCATGTGGGCATGTTGTCAATAAATATAAGGAGAGACTTACTAACTAGTGATTGTGATGGTCATGTGGTGAATATGACACGACATCGACTATTAAATTTTAATAATTTAAATCTCTATCAAGAAGACTGAATTTCAGAATTTCGGTCGAGAGAGAGAGAGAAGGGGGTGGGGGGAGGGGGGTGGGGGCAACCCATGCTCTTAGAAATTGAGAAAAGTAGCCCACATAACTCGTAGTAGTCTCCATCGGATCTAAAATCCAAGAGATATTTTGGGTAAGATGAAGAGAGTATAATTATTTTGTTTACCTTCAAATTTGATTTTTTAGGCCGTTTAGCGATTGGAGTTAGGGAGGAGTGGGGTCGGTTTTACTTTTTATTCTTATTACTTTTCTCAATTTCGTATAACATGGGTTGCACTCACTCTCTCTCTCTCTCTCTAAAAAATGAAATTTCGACCAAAATTCTGAAATTTAGTCTTGTTGATGGAGATTTAAACCATTAAAATTTAATATGCGTTGTCGTGTCATATTCACCACTTGACCATCACAATCATTCGTTAGTAAGTCTCTCCTTATATTTATTGATAACATGCCCACATGACTCATAGTAGTCTCCACCAGATCTAAAATCCAAGAGATATTTTGGGTATGATGAAGAGAGTATAATTATTTTGTTTACCTTCAGTTTTTGATTTTTTAGGCCGTTTAGCGATTGGAGTTAGGGAGGAGTTGGGTCAGTTTGACTTTTTATTCTTACATCTCTTGGATTTTAGATCCGATGGAGACTACTACGAGTCATGTGGGCATACTATCAATAAATGTAGGGAGAGACTTACTAACGAGTGATTGTGATGGTCATGTGGTGAATATGACACGGCATCGACTATTTAATTTTAATAGCTTAAATCTGTATCAACAAAAATGAATTTAAGAATTTCGGTCGAAATTTCTTTTTTTGAGAGAGAGAGCGAGAAGGGGGGGGGGGGGGGCAACCCATGCTCTTAGAAATTGAGAAAAGTAGCCCACATGACTCGTAGTAGTCTCCACCGGATCTAAAATCCAAACGATATTTTGGGTATGATGAAGAGAGTATAATTATTTTGTTTACCTTCGAATTTGATTTTTTAGGCCGTTTAGCGATTGGAGTTAGGGAGGAGTGGGGTCGGTTTGACTTTTTATTCTTGTTACTTTTCTCAATTTCAAAGAGCATGGGTTGCCCTCTCTCTCTCTCTCTCTCAAAAAATAAAATTTCGACCGAAATTCTGAAATTTAGTCTTGTTGATAGAGATTTAAACAATTAAAATTTAATAGTCGTTGTCGTGTTATATTCACCACATGACCATCACAATCACTCGTTAATAAGTCTATCCTTATATTTTTTGATAACATGCCCACATAACTCATAGTAGTCTCCACCAGATCTAAAATTCAAGAGATATTTTGGGTATGATAAAGAGAGTATAATTATTTTGTTTACCTTCAAATTTGATTTTTTAGGCCTTCTAGGGATTGGAGTTAGGGAGGAGTTGGGTCGGTTTGACTTTTTATTCTTCGATCTCTTGGATTTTAGATCCGGTGGATTCTACTATGAGTCATGTGGGCATGCTATCAATAAATGTTGGGAGAGTCTTACTAACGAGTGATTGTGATGCTAATGTGGTGAATATGACACGACATCGACTATTAAATTGTAATAGTTTAAATCTCTATAAACAAGACTTAATTTTAGAATTTCGTTCGAAATTTTATTTTTTGAGAGAGAGAGAGAAAGAGAGAGGGAGAGAAGGGGGGAACCCATGCTTTTAGAAATTGAGAAAAGTAGCCCACATGACTCGTAGTAGTCTCCACCAGATCTAAAATCTAAGAGATATTTTGGGTATGGTGAAGAGAGTATAATTATTTTGTTTATCTTTCAATTTGACTTCTTAGGCCGTTTAGCGATTGGACTTAGGGAGGAGTGAGGTCGGTTTGACTTTTTATTCTTATTACTTTTCTCAATTTCAAAGAACATGGGTTGCCGTCTCTCTCCCTCTCTCAAAAAATGAAATTTCGACCGAATTTCTGAAATTCAGTCTTGTTGATAGAGATTTAAACCATTAAAATTCAATAGTCGTTGTCGTGTCATATTCACCACATGACCATTACAATCACTCATTAGTAAATCTCTCCTTATATGTATTGATAACATGCACACATGATTCATAGTAGTCTCCACCGGATCTAAAATCCAAGAGATATTTTGGGTATGATGAAGAGAGTATAATTATTTTGTTTACCTTCCAATTTGATTTTTTGGCCGTTTAGCGATTGGAGTTAGGGTGGAGTTGCGTCGGTTTGACTTTTTATTCGTATTACTTTTCTCAATTTCAAAGAGCATGGGTTGCCCCCTCTCTCTCTCTCTCAAAAAAAAAAATGAAATTTCGACCGAAATTCTGAAATTCAGTCTTGTTGATAGAGATTTAAACAGTTAAAATTTAATAGTCGATGTCATGTCATATTCACCACATGACCATCACAATCACTTGTTAGTAAGTGTCTCCTTATATTTATTGATAACATGCCCACATGACTCATAGTTGTCTCCACCGGATAAAAAATCCAAGAGATATTTTGGGTATGAAGAAGAGAGTATAATTATTTTGTTGACCTTCAAATTTGATTTTTTAGGCCATTTAGCGATTGGAGTTAGGGACGAGTGGGGTTGGTTTGACTTTTTATTCTTATTACTTTTCTCAATTTCAAATAGCATGGGTTGCCCTCTCTCTCTCAAAAATGAAATTTTGACCGAAATTCTGAAATTCAGTCTTGTTGATAGAGATTTAAACCATTAAAATCTAATAGTCGATGTCGTGTCATATTCACCACATGACCCTCATAATCACTCGTTAGTAAGTCACTCCTTATATTTATTGATAACATGCCCACATGACTCATATTAGTTTCCACCGGATCTAAAATCCAAGAGATATTTTGGGTATGATGAAGAGAGTATAATTATTTTGTTTACCTTTAAATTTGATGTTTTAGCCGTTTAGCGATTGGTGTTAGGGAGGAGTGGGGTCAGTTGTACTTTTTATTCTTATTACTTTTCTCAATTTCAAAGAGCATGGGTTGCCCGCTCTCCCTCCCTCTCCCTCTCTCTGTCTGTCTTTCTTTCTCTCTCTCTCTCCTTTTCTGTCTTTCACCCATCAACTTTCTTTTTCTTAGTTTCGATTTTATTCCTCTCATGAAAAGAACACCCCACCAAATGTTTATGCCGTGCCATATACTCCATATGACCATCTCAATCAGTCATTACTAGGTCTCTCCTTACTTTCAGACTGAGTTTGGTTGCACAAAAACCGGAGAGGCTTAGGGATTTTGCTTGGCATTTGGGTGTCATGTCAGCAAAATTTTTCGTTTCTGGTTGCCAATATAGCATTGAACTCCTTGGAGACTCCCTAGCATGTCGCTTGAGTAATTATTGCATGTATGTCGATATGACATTCTTGTGCATTATAACATATAAGAATCCTCCAAACCTAAAGTCTCTTCGACCGGCCTTCCGCCTATAAATACTTTTATATATATTTATCAAAAGGGATTTGCTAGTCAATTTTGTGGAAAGCTATTTTACTACTCACTTTTGCATGAGAGAACAGCCACACAAGTTGATTTTTTAGAACATTTTGTCTTATTCATTTAATTCATTTGAGGTGGCTATTCTCTCGTGTAAAAGGGAGCCGCAAAATGGCTTTCCTCGAAATTGCCTGGCAAACCCTTACAAAAAATACTTACAAGAAATGTTGTGGAATTGGGGCTCAAATCAGCCCTCCGCGATGACCCGTTAACAATCCGAACACGAAAGTGTGTTTCCGGATTTTCGTGTTAACAATACGCAGCGTTGCCGAAGTAGATTTGAAAGAATTAATAAATAAAAGTGCAAACACAAGATTTATGAGGTTCACCACACGATGTGTGTGGCTACGTCCACAGGAGAACACTACAAAAGATTTTACTATGTGAAAATAAAGTGGGTTACAAGAAACACTCACCGGATTACAAAAGCCCAAAGCTTTCTCTGGATTACATAAGAAATACTCTCTCTGCCGTCTAGGATCCAAGCGCAGTCGCTCCCTAGTGGCATTGCTTCTTATGCTTCAACCCTCACAAGAGTACCAAAAAAGCACTAGCTTTTCTTCTTCTGCTTTCTTTTTCAAAGAATGCCAAAAACACACCTTTTTTTCAAAGCCGTGAAGCCCTGTTACCCAAAACGTTGTTACGTTTTATTTTCTTGTGAAGTCGTATATGACAACTCACATATTTTGCAAATCATATCCGACGCTTTCTTTTCTGTGAAGAGATAAGCCTTCAATGTTTTTTTTCAAGTTCCCAGTTGCAGTTGGTCACTTCTATCTATAAAACCCATAAAATAAGGCCTCTCAATAAGAGTCCTATTATAAACATGTTATCTGCCTTATCAAATTAAAGGCTACCGTAACATTCTCCACCTTGGCTTTACTTTGATTGTTGGGGTTCCATGCAAAAGCAAGTAGTCCCACGTCGGATAAGTGAAGTGGATGGGGATGGGTTATAAGGGAATGGGCACCCTCCCTCTAACAGCTAGCTTTTAGGGGCGTGTTCTACCTGTTTAGATTCCCTACAAGTGGTATCAAAGCTAGGGCGTGGTAACCCGGTTTGCCTCCAAGGCCGGGAATGTCCCTCGGGGAAGATCTCGGAAACCCCGGTGTAGTTATCTCTTGGTCCCCACGTAGAGGGGCGAGATGGTCCACGTTGCTTCCTCGTGGAGGGGGAGATTCTTGGGGTTCCACTCAAAAGCAAATAGTCCTAGATCGGATAAGTGAAGTGCATGGGGATGGGTTATAAGGGAATGGGCACCTTCCCTCTAACATTTAGCTTTTAGGGGTGAGTTCTACCCAATTAGATTCCCTACAAGAAACCTAGTGTTTCCCTTTTTTAAATCTCTCTTAACTTTTTCTACCACTTTTCACCTTACTTTCTCTACACAAATGACTATATATTTGCAGACACAATCCACTCCTAACATAGCCAACCACATTAAACTCATAGTTGTAGACCCAATGAGTCTTTTAGGTTACCCAAGCAACATCATAGAAATCCTTAAGAGACTTTGGATAATCTAATCTAACAAAAACGACTCTAGAAAACATACAAGGATTCTCACTTTTCAATACATCATAGTCCTACTTCCATTATCCACAAGTACTATTAAGGGACTAGTTTATACATTTTAACTAAGACTTGGACATTTCAAATCTTCACTTGAGTCTTCAATTGGATCTTCTCCTAGTCTTGTGATCTCATCTTCTTGTCCATCCTTTGGCCCAATTGATCGTCCATTTGATTCATGGGTCCAAGCTCCATGACCTTGATTATGCTTAATGCTCAACTTTCTCAAACACACTTAAACACAATTTAATCATTAGTATAAACAACCAATATAAGATATCAAATTGTGTTTAGAATCATCAAAACATGAGTTGGAAAATTTCCAAGGTTGAACTGTTGGGGTTACAATATGCTAGAAGTGCAATGGAATAATCTTCGATAATAATCATTTCCATTTATTTTTCTTATTCTCCATTGATGTATGTATTATGCTTCTCTTCATTGCCATTTACCAAATAGTTATTTCTTTTCCATTATTGCTTGCATTCTGGTAATCTTGCCCAATTTTGTTTGCATTTTGACAATTTAAAGTTCTTTCTATTTCCTTAAATGACAGTAGGGACCTAAGGAAGAAGTAGGCACCTCTCATCTCACTCGTCTGAAATCAATCCCAGAGGACGAATTGCCCTCAAATTGAATTTTGCCCAGCAAACATAGCTACATTTGATAGAGATTTTATATTGTGTGAGACTGTCTGTATAGTCCAGCTTCTTTTTTTTTTTTTTTGTGAAAAAAAGTATTGTACGGCCTACGCCATGGGATAATCCAAACCGTCCATTTGATGTCCACAGGATGATCTCGACCATCCGATCTATAGAGGTTTCCATAATATGCAGTTGCTCTATAGATGGGAGGGCTAGGATCATCCTATGGAAATGATTGTCTGGGCACAACCTATTTACGGTGTGGCCCATTAAATGGACTGTTTGGATCATCTATGCTGTAGGCCGTACGGTACTTCTTGAAAAATTCTGGGCTTAAGGGCTAACACTATATAAGAACTCGACTTTCTATTTGTGAACATTTTGCACTATTGCAATTATACTTTGGAACTGCCACTTTACAAATTACAATTTTTTCGCTTAGGTTCAACAAATGTAGAAACTTATTGTGGGATTTACGATCATCAAATGGAAAATACTATTGGGACACGGCTTATCCACAATGCCGACTAACTAATGAAAGATTTTCTGTTAGGGAAATGATATATTCACCCCTTTTTCTTACTTGAGACAGCCCTCTCTAGTGTAAAAGAGTAGTCACAAATACCCAAGCGGAGGCTGTCCCAAGTAAAACAAGGGATGAATATAACACTTCCTTTTCTATGTTATTATTCACAAACCAAACAACTAGGGGTGGCAACGGCTCGGTTTCGGTTCGGTTTGACCCCCAAACCGAACCAAACTGAAATTTGAATCGGTTTGGTTCTACCGAACCGAAACCAAACCGAAATTTGAATTTTCAGTTCGGTTTCGGTTCGGTTCGGCCAATTTCGCCACCCCTTACTCATAATCATTGGAAATCGGGGGCAACGGTTCGGTTTCGGTTCGGTTTGAAATTTGAATCGGTTTGGTTCTACCAAACCGAAACCAAACCGAAACCGAATTTTTGGTTCGGTATCGTTTCGGTTTCGGTTGGATTGCCACCCCTACAAACAACCCTTGAAATTATAAGTGAAAAATACCTTCAAATCTCATTACTCTTTACTTTTACCAAATGGTCAAATTTGTTGACACATTCCACCTTCTGAAAATCAGTACAACAATACCCATTTTGAGACACAATCTCTTATTTTGAGAAAAAATCACCTATGTTAAGAAATTTCAGAAATAAGCCATGGAAAGTTGCGATATTTACATTTAAAAATGTGGCCGTATCTTTTAATCAATCAAGAGACATGTAAGGTCATTTTCTGTAGGCTGCTTCGGCAAAATTCAGTTTTTATTCATTCTTATACGCCTTACTTTGAATGGACCAACCACAACAGTTTTATAATTAACATGGGGCATTTTCGTACTTCTGAAGTAAAGAAAGAGGGGCAAAGGAGAAAAAAAGAAAACAGAAAGGAGAGTTGCGATCTTTTGTCTGAGAAAGGCAAAGGTTTGCTTCATCTAGACACATTGATATTGTTGTTAACAACTCACAAATATCTTTCTAGAAAGTTTCCACCTTTGATGTTGGGATTGAGATCAAACCAATGGCATTCGCTCTGCTAAAACAATGGATGAGATTTTATATTGGTAACTGTTTATACGCCTCTTCTGACACAAATCAGCCTTTCACAAGAAAGTAAAAGGAAGATTCATGGGAGACGACGATGAAATGGAAGTTGATATAAGTTTTAATTGGAAGTTTTTTTATTTTTTTTTATTTTTTGTTTTATAGGTAAGCTGGGTTTGGTGGGGACCCCTACTGGTTTATTAAAATGTATAAAGTATCATAATCAGAGAACACAACATTTACCCTATCACAAAAATAGGATACAAACCAATAGAGCAAAAGACGAGACCTAACCTTACGAATAATATCTAAGGGAAAGTGAAAACACAAAGGATCTCAAGAACCAGTTTAACCACTAATGTTCTAAGACTTCTCTCATCCTCTGACTCAACTTCCTGGATCTCTGGCTTTTCATCAAATTATGGTGGCCCTGTTGAGGAATGGGAAAGCACTTCTTTCTACTCATCTCATGCCCCACTTCATTTTCTTGCGGTGGGTCTCCTCCTGCTTGGTCAACTTCCAACAATTGTGGGTCGGGATCTACTCCATCTAGAGAGTGACTTGGATTGTTCTCGTGAGAGAGTAACCTGTATCAGATTGATATGAATCATCCATGTCTTCATTATCTCCAATTGAAGAATCTAGGATGGAAAAGTTGTTTTTCAAGTTGATGGAAGTTGATATTAGCTAGAGTAAAAGACAATAAATTGCATTGGGAGTCTAAGATTACGAATTGATGGTAGTTTCAACTCTATTGTTGTTGGAGTAAGCATTGTATAGTCTAAGAGACCGTTTGCCCTCTTCTTCTTTAATGCCGACCAGAGTTGCAACTCGAATGAGATAGAAGAAGGGGAAAAAGAAGAATAAGAAGAAGAGGAAAACGGAAAAGATGAGGAAGAAGAAAAAAAATTTAAGAATTGATGTTGAAAAAAATAGGAGGTGTTGGAAAAATGGAAAAGAGGAGGAAGAAGAAGGAAACATAAGAATTTGAAAGGAAAAAAATGGAGTCAAATCGGTAAAAATTGGCATTAAATGAGGTTGAATTAGCTAAAGATCGGGCAGACTCTGTAAAAAATAGGTCTCGCAAAAATTGTCGACGAAACTCTATCTTTTCCTTAGTTGAACCAATCTTTTTCCGAGTCAAACAATCTTTTCCTGATTCGCCCTGATCTTTGCCTAGCCGGATTAATTTTTATCGATTTGATCTCATTTTATGCCGATTTTGCCAATTTGACAGCATTTTTATTTTTGCAAATTCTTCTTTTTCCTTCTTTTTTGGGTCGGAAGTTGGATCAATCCTCTGAACCGCTAAATATATGTAGGGCTGCAACTTGGGTCGGGTTTTACCCGACCCGCATCGACCCGACCCAAAAATAGCTTGGGTTGGGTTCATGTTTCTCGGGTTTCGGGTCGAGCAGGGTCTACGATCCAGCATGAATCTTGGGTCGAGCCGGGTTTGAAGGGGCCCGACCTGAGTTACTTAAGTTATAGTATGTATTGTTTTTTTCTTAAACTTTGTTACTTTAAAAGTGAACTTAAAGGTAAAACTCACGCACGCACGCAATCACAGGGACTCTTTCCATCTTTTGCTCGTTTCCCCCCTTTAGCTCTAGGGTTTCAAGTTTCAACTAAATAGTTAATGCACTAAATAGTTTGTTGTTTATCTCATATGAGTACAATTAGGGGTGTAAACGAGCCGAGCTTGGCCAGGCTCAGCTCGGCTCGTTAAGCTCAAAAGCTCGGTTCGGGCTCGAACCAGGCTCGGCTCGGTCAGGCTCGGCCAGGCTCGCGAGCGGCTCGCGAGCCTTATCGAGCTCGAATTATATTAATTTCACACCCCTCATCTTCTCTGGACAGCCCTAGCTAGTGTTTTTTTACTACTCTTTTTACACTACGGGGGTGGTCCAAGTAACAAATGGGGTTCCAAAAAAGAAGTGACATATTTTGCCTCCCCCTTTAACTCACTGGACAACCCTTTTAGTGCATATATTATTATAATATATATATATTTAAATATATTAAATTCTTAACGAGCCTTAACGAGCCAAGCCGAGCCCGAACTCGGGCCAGGCTCGGCTCGGCTCGTTAAGGATTCGAGCCGAGCTTTTTTCGAGCCGAGCGAGCTTCCGAGCCCGAGCCAAAATTGACACCCTTAGGTATAATCATTTTCATTTGGTAATGCATCAATTTATTCTCTTTGGACTAGTTATTAGTTAATGCACTAAAGAGTTTGCCATGCTTGAGTTTTTCTACTTCTATGAGTTGAGTTGCCTTGCCAAACAAGAGTTTTCCCTAAAAAATTGCGTCAACGTAAAAAAACCGACCCGACCCGAGATTTATCATGGGTAGGGCCGGGTTTGGAAATCGTGGGTTTTCCGGAAAAAAACCCGACCCGACCCGACCCGACCCGAGATACTCAGGTAGGGTCGGGTTCTTCAAAACCCAACCAGCCCGACCCGAGTTGCAGCCCTAAATATATGTATATAGCAACAGTGAAATGGGGACGGAATATTATCGGTCGCTCTACCCTGCTTTTCTTGTAGTTTCTATATACTTTGAGAGACTTCAATCACAAACCAACGTAGATGTATGGAGTAATATATATATCCTGACTATAGAGGTTTTTTAACAGATAAGAAAAGAGAATGCCCATCAACTTTGACTGTAAACTGCGACTATTACAAAATGGAATAAAAGGATGGCACCTCAAAGTCACCCAGATATTACTACCAAATGGTACGAGGATATCATTTTCTTAACAAACTGGGACAAAATGCCCACCTAGAAAGCAAAACCGAGGTTCAAGCTACTTCGAAACAACTTGGTGTTTTTTTAACACCCCCGCCCGCCCTTTTTTTTTAAAACTTTTTAACTTGGTGTTTTTTTAACACCCCCGCCCGCCCTTTTTTTTATAACTTTTTACGTAAGGTTCAATAGGTACTGACACAAACTTAGCAATCAAAGACAGCAAGACTTGACTGTGAGATTGACTCTAAGCTTTTACTTTAAATTGATGTTGAAAGGGGGGTATACGACCCTTAGTATTTAGAGAAGTTAGGTAATTGTAACCTGTCCATGTAAATGAGTTAGTTGTGGTTGATGTCATTATACATCCTTTTAAGCCATTTTATGATAATATTCTGTAAATTTTAAGTAAAATATTATTTCACTAGTATTTAAATTAATTTTAAATTTATTATGTGTTAATATTTATGTATTTCTTAATTTTGACTATTGATAATGGGCCAGTTTAGATTCATAGATTTTACAATCCAGAATTCTAAAATCCTGGATTTTACATGCTAATCCTGGATTTTATAAGCTAAAACCTGGACTTTACAATACACGGATGATAAAATACATGCTTAAGCTTTTAGCTTGTAAAATCCTGATTTACAATCCTGGATTAAATCAAATTATAACGATTTAAGATAATGCCAACAAATGCCCTATAAACAAACCTCCTTTGTGATTGTGGGTACTGGGTAGTGTTTTAACATATGGGATTAATTGTAATCAATGTAGTATTTCAAAAACAAATGGTTGAAATGCGTATGTGTAACTACATAATGGCTGCTACGGTTTTTTTATTTTTTATTGGAAATATTATGAAAAAAATGCAAAGTTTTGTCTAAATTGTAAGTCAAGGGTAGACATTTCAAATTTATAAAATAGGGGCTGCCAGGTACGGTCAGGCAATGAATTTGATAAAAATACTCTTTGCTTTACTTTCTTACTATTTTACTTTTTACCCTTTGTTTTTTTTTCACCGTTCTTTGACCCTTCTCTCTTCCCAAACGAGTCTTTCATCTCGCCGGAGAAACGACATTTCTCGCCGTTAATCTCGTACGTCGCCGTCAATCTTGCCGGAAGCATGACCTACTCGCCGGAAAGCATCCCCTCTCGACGGAAATCACTTTCCTCCACTATACAAAGGTTATTTTTAAATATTTCATCTAGGGTTTTGTTTATTTTGGGTTTTTTTTTTCTTGAGGGGTTGGATCTCACACATTTCCAACCATGTTTGTCGCTTTCTGAACCTCTTTTAAGTGCCTCTTTGCTAGTGTGTGAAACTGATTTGCATTAGTATGTATTTTTGAAGGCTTTGAAATGCTTTGCAAGGGGTTTCAATTGGATGGTTTTTGAATTTTTAGGGTTTCAATGGGCTGGAACCATTAATTGTTAGAAACAAAATATTTTGATATAGGGTTTCTAGGTTTTCAACGGTTGGGCTTTGATTTTGGGTTTGAAAGGGTTTCATTGAGGGCTTTTAATGGTTTCAATGATCTCATTTAGGGTTTCAATCGGTTTGAATGGTTTAGGGTTTCATTTAGGGTTTTTCAATGCTTTAATTGAGGGTTTGAATGGTTTTAGTGGTTTGAATGGATTAATTTAGGGTTTGGTTTTCTATGGTTTCAATGGTTTCAAAGGGTTTCATTTAGGGTTTCAATGGTTTCTTTTAGGGTTTCAAAGGGTTATTCTTGGTCTTTCAGCATTTTGGGTTTCATTTTGGGATTGAAAGGGTTTCAAAGGGTTTCATGTAGGGTTTCATTGTTTTCATTTAGGGTTTCAAAGGATTTCAATGGTTTAGAGTTTAATTTAGGGTTTATTTAGGATTTCAATAGTTATCAATGGTTTCAGTTATGGTTTCAATGGTTTTAGTTGGGGTTTTAATTCTTTCATTTAGGGTTTCAATGGTTGCAATGGTTTCAGGGGTTTCAGTTAGGGTTTCAATGGGTTTAAATAGTTTGAAAATGTTTCATTTAGGTTTTCAAAGGTTTAGAAAGGGTTTCATTTCTGGTCTGATGGGGTTTGAAATTTTTCCTTCCGGTTTGAAAGGGTTTCAATGGTTTTCAATGGATCCATGGTTTCGTAATGGTTTCAAAGGATTTCAATGGTTTAGGATTGCAAAAATGGTTTCAGTTGTTTCAGTTAGGGTTTCAATGATTTTCAATGGTTTTCAATGCTTTGAAAGACTTTCATTTAGGGGTTCCAAAGTTGGATCCAAGAAACAACATATTGCAAAGTTGGAACCAGTATTCCATGGTCCCTCTATCCACTAATAGTGGTTCCAACTGTCTAATTTGTGCTTCCGTAGTTCCTCCATCCAGTAAATGTGGTTTGAACTTTCTAATATGTGGTTCCAACTGTCGTATTTGTGGTTTCATGGATCGTCTAACATTGGTTTGAAGTCTCTAAATACTGGTTTTTGTACGAACTATCTGAAAAATGATTTTGTTCAAAGCATCTTATTTTTAAACTTTTCAAGTATCTTCTCGTTGAAGTATCTTCCCCTCCAAGTTTATTCTCCTGCTTTCTACAGATAAGGACCGGAAGCGGCTCCCTTTTTACTTTGTTAACCCCCCTAACCACAAAAGCCAAAACCCCTATAGTCATGCGGCGCGCCACACAAACAAAGAAGAATGTGAATGTAGACGAAGGGTCTTCCACCCGCAAACGGCGTGGGAAGGCTATCCGTGAGCCCTCCCCTACTCCTCCTGCCTCTGACGAGGATATGGGCGATGACGATCAGGATGTAGAGGTCGGCTTCCTCGGACGTATAGAAAGGAAGGGCATACTCCGAGGTAGTCATTTTTAAAGATCTTGCAGCCTGTGATGTTAAACCCTTATTTGTGGCCTTTGGATGTGTCAATTTTCTCGAAATTCACTGTGACTCGTACCCGACTCCCATGAAGCAATTCTATGCCAATTACAGATTCGACAGAGATTCCAAGGTCTTCCAATACAGAGTCAACAACAAAACAATCCATATGACAATTGAAATTTTTTGTCAAGTCGTCTCTCTTCCCACCACAGGCGACTAAATCTACTTTTGGCCCGGTACTATGGATGACATTAGTGCCTGTATACGTTATCCTGTCGCGGCCTATAGGGAGCTTGGTTACGGAGGCCCACCTACTGATGGCTCAATCAACGTATCCTACAATTCCCTTAGCCCTACGTGCAAAGTCCAACACAAGATTCTGACGAGCAATATCACGCATCGCGGAGGCAATGCTGACATGGTCCGGACTTTTGAGGCCTTTATTATGCTCCGACTTCTTAGCGGCAGGGTCCTTCACCTTGGCTATATCCTCCTTAGGTTCATAGAGGACACGAGGACGAAGGCCTTGGCAAGTCTACCTTTCGGGATGCTTCTCACGCATGTCTTCAACCATGAGAAGCTGATACAAGGTGGAGAAGAACGCCTTAGTCCCTCTACTACGTTTAATGCTAAAACTATAAAGGCCTTGCGGCTTGATGTACAGGGCCCTGCTCAGCCCCCTCGTCACCCGGGTCAGCGTTTTGCATCACAGGAGTTTGTTGTGCAGGAGCTTCATGCACATTGTCAGTACCTTGACGGCCAGTTTACCGCGGTTCATCTGCTTGTCGAATCCCATCATCAGGACCAATTGGCGACTCATCAAGCTTTGACTGGGCTACGCACCGATGTCTCCACCCTCCGCCAGGACTACACCATTGCAGTCACCTCCCTTCGCCAGGACTACGGCACGACGGTCACCTCACTCAGCGAGCATGTTTCTTCACTCAGCGACTTGGTCTGCTGTTTGTTGCCCCCAGATCATTAGGCCGTTGCTGAGCTGCACATGATGACTGTGCAGTTATTTACTTTGTGGTTTAGTGTTTCTGGCATGTATATGGATTGTATGTTATTATGGTTGTTGTGCTTGATATTATGGATGGATGGATGGTATGTAATATACGGGTTTCATATGTTATTATGGATGGATGGATGATATGTTATTATGGTTGTTTTATTTCTCTGTCTTGGATGCATGGTATGCTTGTCATGGTTGTTATGAATATTATTCAAGTATCTATATAGGCCTAAGTTTTTTGAAGTGAGTTGGAGAGCACGTGTTGTCTTTTTAAGTGATTTTTGGTGGTTTAAGTTTGAATGGGTTAGCTCTCACTCATACGGTTTGTTATGGTTGTTATGAATTGGGGAGCCGTATGTTGTTTGAAGTGGTGTTTGCTTGTTTAGATTTCAAGGGAATAGCTATAGTTGTCGTAATTGTTGTTGATGATCTTTACCTATGGTTGTTTGAAGTGACTTGGGGAGCCCTGTGTTGTTTCAAGTGATTAGCTATGGTTTCTCTATCCTTGTTGTTTTTATGGAGTACTACTGTGTTTCAATAGACTAATATTGTGTTTGAAGTGATTGTTGCTGGTTTCTACAGATACAGACAAAGTTAAGGAAATTGTGGATCTTTCCCATCAATTACAACTTCGTCATGGTGAGTAACTGTTCTATTTTCCGTTTGCATCTCCTCGTGTTTCTACCTCAACTGTTTCATAGTGCCATTTTTTACAGGAGAAATATGTCTTATCTAGATGCTGTCCGTCACGCTTTCACGAGTCCCTAAAAAAGATTCGGTTACGGGATGCGCATAGGGATTTGATAAAGGAGACCCCATTTACAGATTTGATTATACATGAGGGCCTCAGAGATGTGGAGTTGCGGATGAAGATTTTGACCACATTGGTCAAAAAATGGGATCCAAAAAGGAAAGCATTTCGTTTGGGCGGCATTGTAGTCCTGTTTCTAGTTAGTGATGTAGCAAAAATATTAGGTTTAAGTATGATTGGGGAGAGGCCGCAATTAGAATGGTCCAGCATGGATATTGTGGATGGTTGGAGGTTTGGGCTCCAACAACCACCTTTGACGAGGTGGTAAAGGTTATTCATGCCGATATGGATTCAGACGAAGAAGACTTGGTTAAGTCGACTGTGAAGCATTTGATATTGTTATTCTGCAGCACTGTCTTGTTTGTCCAGAGGGACCACAAGGCATGTTCTTGCCTCTTCCCGTATATTGATCTGCAGACTATAGGAAATGTTGCATGGGCTTATCCCGTTCATGAGTTCTTGGTCAGATCATTAGATTCACATGCTGCACTCCGTGGAAAGGGACATATATTGGGTTGCTCTATCCTTTTACAGGTAATTTTCCATTCATTGTATATAGTTTCTTGTTTCTATCTTATACGGATCTAATCTAGCTTGATATTAGGTATGGTTATTTGAGCATACCACGTGATGCGCACCTAATTGTCCTGATGTGTGTCCGCATCTATTTAAGTAGACCGCTCGATGGATACAAAGATGATGGAGCATAAACAGTTGATTAACCGTATTCTTGATGGGATGGTGAAAGCCTCAGAGGTGAGAGTATAATGCATGTTGCTCGTTGTATGTCTTTCGTGTTATTTTTTTATAGTAGTATTTGTAATGAATAATATGGAATGTATTCCAAGTGGTTAGGAGGGTAGAAGCTGTGGCAAGGGAAGAATCTCTACTTGTCGTTGATGATCATGACGATGATGCTGGTATTCCTTGCGATTCAGTCGGTTCAATTGTGGTTGCAGTGGGGGATTGCATGGGTCAAATTGTGCCTGTACTGGGGGATCCAATGGGGCCAACTGTGACATTTCAGGGGAGGGAACGAAGGAGGAGTAGGAGAGGAAGAGGGGAACATGGGAAGTCTGAAGTACATGAATCCGTTAGAAAGATGTCAGTGGGGGATGGCATGGGTCTAATTGTGCCTGTAGTGGGGGATTCAATGGAGCCAACTACGGTAGACCAGGGGAGGGAAAGAAGGAGTAGGAGAGGAAGATGGGCACATGAGAAGTCTGAAGTAGATGAATCTATTACAAAGAGATCCTTGTTGGAGAGGATAGCCAAGCTTGAACGTGAAATGAGGGAGATAAAAATTCATTTGTTCGGGAGAGATTCGAAAAAGAGGAAAGGTTTGCAGTTAGGGAATGATTTCCCAATGAAGAGGACGAACAAGAGGGAAGGTAAAGAAGTGCTTAAAACAGGAGAGGCTGAAAATAAGGATGGGGAAGTCGAGATAGTCAGTGACAAGGGGGAAGTAGGGGATGGTGTATTTGTAGATGATATAAAGAAGATTGATACTGTGGATGATGAGTATGATGTGGGAAAATATTTGGTTGATGATAGCGTAGAACATATCTCTATTGATAGCCAAATTACTCAGGATGTCAGGGATGCTGCAGCTAATATGGTTGCTATCTTGCTTGACAGTCCCGGTATGAAGCCCAGTCAGAGTAAGAAATCAAATAGGAAACAAGATAAGAAACTGATTGGGAGCATTGAAAAATATGTGAAGCAACGTCGAAGGAGGTTACAACCTAGTAGAGCACTCAGTTCACTGTATTTCATAAGCAACTGGAAGAGCAATGATGCTCTTTACAATGTCACTGGGTCTGCAGCGATGAAGGTGGATGCATTGGTAGTGCTACAACCTTAGTAAATTTCCTTACAACCTAGATTGTTTTGGAACTCTAATTTGTCCGATTAATTTCATAGATAGGTTGTTTCAGTAGAATTATATGAGCTAAGGTTTATAGAGGGAGATGGCTTTTTACTGGATTTGCAGTGACAAAGTCATTCAAAGTGACGGGTACCACATGTGTAAAGAAGACTTGCTTATACTAACCGATCGTAGAGGGTGGTTATCATCTCCGGTAAGATGTTATATGGTTCACTTAGTAACGTAAAGAGTGAATAATGTTTTGCTACACATTTCTTCTTAAGTTCCTTCTCGTTGACATATGGTCTGTTATGTAGATTGTTAATGTATATACGAACTACTTGAACTTGCGGGACGAATGTTTGCGAAAAAAATAAAAGGGAGCACGCATTTGCCTTACTACCCATCTAGCTGTGAGATTAAATTAACTTATAAGTAATGCTTTTTGTAATTGAAGCTGCAAGCAATTATAACATTTGTTTTTGTGGTTGCAGGAACTTATACTTGACGAAAGATGTGAAGAACCTGATGCATGTTCCAAATTCGTAAATCGTCTACAGAACATACCACTTGAAGAGATACGAAAAGTACACATTCCAATTAACATAGATATGGTTCATTGAGTTCTTCTAGTGTTGGATATGGGTTATCGTACCTTCCTTCTTTACGATTCTCTAGTCGCTCGCACGGATTCTAGAAGGGTGCAACCCCTTGTGAGTACTACCCTAAACTTGATTCGTAGGTAAAATATTAATTAATTTGTGCTGACTACTGTCCTAACGTACGTAATTATTGATTTGTGGGTCGATTAACTTGTTCAATGGTTCAGAAGGGTGAAATACAGTGATATAAGTGCATTCCCCATTGATGTAGTGGCCGATCGGCCCATACAAGATAACGGGTGATGTTACGTGCAATTACTTCAGTTTAGGAAACCTCCGTAAACGATTAATTCTTATTGTTGCATATATTCTTCATGTTTTGTAGCCACGACTGTGGGCTGTTCGTTTTGAAAGAGATGGAATACATCAGCCGTGACGCTAGCTTTGATTTCACACAGAAAGATATTACGGCTATGTGAGCTTCTCTACTTTCTGAAATGTTGAATGGGGTGTATGGCGAAGTATCCGTGTAACTTATGGACACTCTTACCTTGGAGACATTGTTGTTGGTTGTACACGTACAATATGTTTATATTCCATGTTTTTATGTGGTTGTGGTTGTGGATCAATGCTTGTATATGGCAGTGCTTTTACTTACTGTGATTTGTTTGGTACTTCCAACTTTTCAGGTTTGTTTGTACTCGTTTGTCTTGTGAAACTTCATACTTCACTTCATCCGCAGGCAATAATCTTCTTGACATTTGTAGCTTCATGTCGCAAACCAATCAATGCTAATGATGACCCAAAAATAATACTTGAATTACACCCAACAATACTTGAATAGCACCCAAAAAGACTTTCTATCAATGACTAAAGAGGGGCTGTTGTACTTTCTTCAGAAGAATTCAATGCCTCTGATTGCCACAAACACTCAGAGGAGGTGTTCCTGGTGATCAAAAGGGGTGGATGAATTGCACCCAAGAATACTTGAACACTAAACCCCATTCTGGTTTCAATTTCTATAACGTAGGCCCCCTCATTGAAACTCAATCAATGCTAAAACACAGTTGGCCCACACTGTTTGGATCATCGGAAGCGTTCATTTGATGGGCCCTCACATATGTGTGCCAAAAAAATCAGCTCGACCGGACCATCCGAACCCTCCATTTGGAAGTCCGAAACTTTGGTCGGACTTCCGAGTCGGACTTCCGAATGGAGCCAGTATAATGGGCATTCCATTGGGCTCCATTCGGAAGTCTGACTCGAAAGTCCAACCAAAGTTTCGGACTTCCGAATGGAGCCCAGTGGATGCCCATTATACTGGCCCCATTCGAAAGTCAGAACATTTGGTCGGACTTCCGAGTCGGAAGTCCGAATTGAGGTTCAGACTTCCGAGAGGAGTCTAGTGGAATGCACATTCTACTGGCTCCATTCGGAAGTCTGAAACTTTGGCCGGACTTCCGAGTCGGACTTCCGAACAAAGGTTCGGACTTCCGAATGGAGCCCAGTCGAATGCCCATTATACTGGCTCCATTCGGAAGTCCGACCAACGTTTCGGACTTCCGAATGGAGTCCAGTGGAATGACCATTCTACTCGCTCCATTTGGAAATCCGAAAATTTGGTCGGACTTCCGAGTAGGGCTAGGAGCTGATTGTATGTCCACAGATTGAAGTTTTCAGATTATCCGATGGAGCTGATTTTTTCGGCACACCCTATATATGTGAGGGCCCATCAAATGAACGCTTCGGATGATCCAAACAGTGTGGGCCCACTGTGTTTTGGGTAGTGTTTGGATTCGGGTATGGGGTTTGGAGGGGTGTATTGGGTCTTCATTAGCATTGATTGTGTTTGAAAGAGGGGGCTTACCTAATAGAAATTGAAACCACAAGGGGGTTTACATGTCAGTGTTCAAGTAATTTTGGGTGCAACTAATCCGCCCTTTTTGATCACCAGTATTTTTGGGCCCACTGTGTTTTGGGTAGTGTTTCAAAGAGGGGGCCTACCTTATACAAATTGAAACTTGAAGGGGGTTTACATGTAACTTTTTATACATTAGGGGGTTTACATGTAACAATGTGGGCCCACTGTTTTTTATGGTAGTGTTTCATTGTGTTTCAAAGAGGGAGCCTACCTTATACAAATTGAAACTTGAAGGGGGTTTACATGTAACTTTTTATACATTAGGGGTTAAGTTTATAAGAAGGCTTCCACTGGAAGTTGGGATGGATTAGTGAGCAATGGTTCCAAATTCAGAAACAATGATTCCAATATGAACAGGGTGTATCCATTATCAATTAAATGATGCCCAAATCAAAATTGTGGTTCCAAAAAATATACAGTTACGGCCGCAACAACATTTAATTTCTACCAATTCTGTGTGAGTAAGTATCATGTGCAGTAACAAGGGTCCCAAAATTGATGTCACTTTGTACAGAAAAACCAACAACTCCATCCCTAAGCAAAGAAAGGAGGTGCGAAGGACACACCGGACCTACAAGAGAAAGTTGCAACAATCAATAAAATGATGGCTTTAATATGGAAATCATATCGAGTGAGTGATAATGGAACATACCTATTTTGCGTAGGTACGGATGGACCTATGGGAGTCATATTTAACTGACGATTTACGAGGGGGGATTTTTGCATGTTCTTTTGTTGTGTCCAGGTTCCCCACATGATTTGCAGTTATGATGTTGTCCAAATTGTAGCCATATTTCTATTTGTACTTTTTTGGGTCGTCCAGGCTGTTGTCTTACTCGTGGTGGCAACACTACTTCTAAAACATTGGATGGCTCCAGCCATTGTGTTCGATCTAAAATAGGGTGAATCACCTCCTCATATGTAGTCTGATAAGTTGAAGCCAAAAACCAATCCTGGCAGTACCTATATTTGTCCAGCTTGTTTACTCTCATGGCTGCTATGGCATGCCTACACGGCAATCCCATCATTTGAAAAAGACCACACATACACGTTTTCTTCTCTAAGTCCACACGATCCGTATTAGTTGATGATATCACTTCATATTCATTCCAACTACACGGCCGGGGTGTAAACTTACTGCCATACAGACATGATCTATCTAACCATTTTTCTGCACTATGGGTCAAATGCGTTTTCCATTCAGAAGCAGTCTTACGGCGAAGCTGGAAGTAGTCTTGTACTTTTCATCTAGTGTGATCGACTAGAGCTGCGATCAGTAACTCTCGTGCGCCCTTTAATACGTTGTTGAAGGACTCCGCTGTATTAGTTGTCAACATATTCCACCTAGCCCCTTTAAAGTATATATTAGCCCAGTTTTCTTTAGGAATCTCAGAGATCCATTTCTCTGCTTTTGCATTATTCGCTTTAATACATTCCATCGTCTCCTTATAGTCTCTCTCCCTTAAAGCATATGTGGCTCTCGAAAATAGTTTACAAAGTATTTGACTCTTAAAGGTCTTCAGAAAATTGGCATTGAGGTGACGAATACAGTAGCTTGTTATGATCCTGGTATGATCCCGACAATGCTTCGTCTGATCAGAGCAAATCGTGAATTCGTTGTTGTTTTTTTCTACTGTCATCACCCTCTGGCAAAGTAAACGAAGAAACCATAGCCAACTCTCATACATCTCATTCTCAACCACTGCATATGCTAACGAAAATAATCCACCGTCACCATCTACTGCAGTCGCAGCCAATAAAATCCCTTTATACTTGCTTCGCAAATGTGTCCCATCAATTACTATCAGTGGTCTAATTGTTCGACTGAAGGCGCGTATGCTAGGGCCGAATGACCAAAATAAACGACCAAATGTAAGATCTTCACCCCTCCATAGCTCCCGACTTCGATATACACGCATAATGGTGCCAGGATTGCATCTCTCTATCTCTTGAGCATATGTAGGAAGGATGCGGTAAGACTCCTCGGCATTTCCACACATTATTTCGTGTATATTGACCTTCGCATTGAAAGCCTTCGCATAGCTTATGGTTATTGTAAGCCCAAGGGTTCCCATGGGTTAATCATTCACCTTACCCTCTTGTTTTGATGCTAGCAAACTAAATTGATTAGCATTTATGGACTGATGTGTTGCTTTGAGGTGTGTAGACATCCCATTTTGACTGAACCCTGATTTTCAAAAATCGAATAAAATTCTAAAGTCGAGCGAGCGTCTTAAATCCAACCCAAGTCCCGAAAAATTAATCCTTGTGTAAATTCTAAAAAAGGCAGAAGGGGAGTGCATTATTGAAACATGAGTGTGCCAATACCAATTCTCTTGTGCTATAAGAGAGGTGATATATTTGCCCCTCTCCTTGCCTAGCCCCCTCCATAGACTAAAAGAGTGGTTATAAATGCATTATATAGGGGGGGTTGTCCAGGTATCATATGGGGGGGGGGAATTTATGACAATTGCCTGTAAATAAGAGGCCTTGGCCTCATTTTTTGGGAGGAATGGTTTGATCAAAACCCTAGCAGAGGACATCTCGTGAAAAAAAATCAGAGGAGCTCATTTTTGAGGGATTTTCTAGATCTAGAATTACACACAAAGAGAGAGAGGGAGGTCATCTTCTCCAGCCATATTGCCGGAGACTGGTGACTTGGCAACCCCAGCATCTATCTCCGGGCACCATCACCTTTCCCATTTGACCTAAAACCACCACCACCTTCCCCATCTCAATCGCCACCTCAATCCTTCCCATCGATCCTAGCCACCACAACCTCCAAAACCCACTTCCATTTCTGATCTTTGAAAACCAAACCCCAACCGAGTTTCATCCAAACCCTAAACTTCGACCAATTTCTCTTCTCCGGCCGGTACCTTCACAGTCACTACTCACCCCCTTTGTAGAAAAGACCCAGGGCTCCTCATTTTGGGTGAAAATCAGCTGAAGAGAGAGAGAGAGAGAGAGAGAGAGAGAGAGAGAGAGAGAGAGAGAGCAGAGAAGAAGGAAAGTGATCTTCTTCTTCTTTGAATCTGACCGGAGTTCCGGCCGATCATCCCCTTTTCAACATCATCCCCACCATCATCTTCTTCTTCTTCCACCTACATCTAACACTGCCACCTCCACTAAACCCTCAGCCACCATCTCTGTTCATACCACTAAACCCCTTCCTAATTTCATCAAACCCACTTGGATTCTCCTCCATTCTCAGCCGCCACCACCCTATCCCCTGTTTTTTCCCTCAAGCCAACTCATTGCTAACCCGAATCCGACCCTACCACCACCATTTCCTTTATCTTCTCCGGGCATCTGGCCGGAATCCGACCAAAACCCCCCTAAAATCCGACCCAAACCCACTTCATCTCATCTTCCATCTCCACCTCCAAGCCATCCACCTCTATAATTTCGCTCGAACCCTCCTCCATAGAAACCCATTCATTTTCTTGACCAAAATCCATTTTCAACTCCACCCTCACCACCGTTCCTTCGTCTTCTCCGGCTGGAATTGCCGGAGCTCCGGCCAACATCACTATCCTTCCATTTGCAGGTAATCTCAATCTCTCTCTTTATTCAATTCGTAATTTGAATGGAAATTTTGCTTGTCATGATGATGATGGACTTGCAATTCATCTTTATGGCCTTCAATCTGAATTTCTTTGTATCTAAGTTTTCATGGCAAAAATTCTAAGGGTCGAAAGTTTGAATGTTTTTCTTATATGTGTGTCAGCTTCCTCGGCTCTATTTTTTTCTTCAAAATCCCATCTAATTTTTACAAAATGAAGGCAAGCTTCTATTTTAAAGTTTGATTTTCATATGGCCCTTAATACTTTGCATCTGCATGCCAATGAGGGGAATTTTTCCTGTCGAAATTGATGTGGTTGTAGATATTTTTCCTGAGATTTGGGTTCCCTCTCGGATTCTTTTGCTTCTCTATAGTGATTGGTATTTGTGACAGACCATGGTTGTTTCATAAATAAAATAGGTACAAGGCCTTGATTTCAACCCTTATTTCATTTTAATCTTGCGTTTTGAAATGTGATGAAATGATAGTTTAATATGGTTTGGTCTTTATCTTACACCCATCCCATTTCAGTTGGCGTGTCATTACTATTGTGTATAAAGAAAAAGAAAGAAGAAACAAGAGAATCAGAAGATATGCTTCTTTTCATTTAGAGAATGAACTCTCAGGCATGATGAGATTTGGATGAGCAATGAGTTCTTATGAAAATTTTGCCAGAACGTGACCACCATTGCCTTGATGTTTCATTTTCTTATTCTTTGGCAGTGGTATCATAGACGATAAATCTTACTACCCTCTCATGTATCATCAATCTGTTTGGATTTAGATAACTTTTGCTTAAATTGAATTATAAAGTGCAATCCAAGCAGCTCACAGACAGGTGTAGTCTGAGAAGGTGAAGCTCCTTACCTCCGAGATGATTTCCTGTTGTTGGCTTCTTTCTCTCTAGGCCTTTTTTCTGAATATGATATCAGGTTAATCATTTGTTTGAGATCATATAACCCTAGTCTGTCCTACCCCTTCCCTTCCTGCCTAGAGCTTTTGCAGGTTAAGGGATTTCTTCCATTTTAGGGTCCTTCATAGAGTCATAAGGAGTCTGTCCTACCCCTTCCCTTCCTGCCTAGAGCTTTTGCAGGTTAAGGAATTTCTTCCATTTTAGGGTCCTTCATAGAGTCATAAGGAGTCTGTCCTATCCCTACCCGTCATAGAGTCATCTAGAGCTCCCACTAGGAGACATGCTTAGTCTCATTAAGGTGTTTCTCCCTTGGAGACAAGCCTTATTGTTTAGAGCTTACCCCCTTGAGAGTCTATTTTAGTTGGTAGAGAGTTTACCCATAGGAGGCATGCTTTGCCTCATTTACAGAGCCCTTATTTAGAAACAAGCCTTGTCTCATTTAGAGAGTTTCCCCTTTAGGAGGCTTACCTAGCCTCATGTTGGAGTGGCCCCATCTTCTAGCGAGTCTTTGAGTCACTTTTGCCCCTATTTTGGTAGTGTTAATGGCGAGTCTTTGACTTATTTGTCTTCTCTTTTGGTAGTGCTATTAGAGAGTCCCTGACTCATTTGCGCTCCCCTTTTAGTGTGGTTAGTTAGAAGTTTTTCCATTAGAGACTAACTCAGTCTTATTAGAGCTTACCTGCTTAGGATATTTTAGATCGTTTTCTCTGTTCTTGGGACACTAGTTTACTTATTGTGGTCTCTTTGAGACACTTGTTTGTTCGGGGTTTCCCCTTTAGATTTAGGGCTTTGCCCTAGTTTGTGGTTATGCTTGCGTATTCCCTTTAAGGGTGAAAACATCTAAAAATTCAAAAAATATTAGAATATTTAAAAACTCAAAAACATCAGCAATTTAAAACATCAAAAATATTTGAAAACATCAAAAGCCTTAAATCATTTGGAGTGTTAAGTTTTAGTGGTAGTTAGGAGAGTTCGTTTCGAACTACGTTGGCTTGATTCTCTTCCACGAGGTACGTAGTGCAGCTTGAGATCTTTATCCCAAGTTCAGCCAAACTTTGTGAATAGATTGCATAAAAATCTTTAAAACCTTGTTTTAAAAAAGATCTTCCTCTAGAGTTAGGATTTTGTCCTAGGTAGAGAGTTTTTTTTTAGAGATAGGGGTTTTGTCCTTGATTTGTTGTGTGCTTGTTGTGTGTTGGTGTTAGAGTTAGGAGTTTGTCCTAGCTAGGAGTGCCTCCATCCTGTAAGTTGGCGATTCACATCGCCGACTGATGACTAGGTCTTGGATACGTTAGTGATCCCATTATTTTCCTTAGGACACACAGCCTAGTTACACATAGGTTGTAGAAACCACCTGCATCGGCTTAGGGCTAACCTGCATTTAGTTAGGGCAAATAGGGTGTCCTAAAATCCACAATCCACAATCCACTGGAGTTTAAATAATCGCATAAGAAGCTTTAATAACTAGTCTAGTCTTTTAGGTCGAGGCTAAGATAGAGGTCTAGAGGTCTTAGGCATCATAGTTTAGAATAGGCACGAAGAACTACGTTGCCTTGATTCTTATGGAGGCGGGGATACGTAGGCTTCTTTGGATGAACATCAGATCATTTAAAGACTCGGGCTTAAGCATTAGAGCCTTAGGGTCTGTTGTTAGCACTTTAGGGCTTGTGTTTGCATATTGATGATGATTTTCACATAGGATCATGATATCGTGTGTTCATTTCCTTGCTTACTTATGTGCTTAGCTATAGCATTTACCTTCTTATGTGTTTTACCTACTTAGTTGTAGCTCTTACCTGCTTAGCTGTAGTTCTCACATATTTAGCGGTAGTTCTCACATGCTTAGCTGTAATTCTCTATCTTTATTAGGTTACTGATTATTATCCTTTACTATCATCTACTGACGTTTGCTCATTGCGCAGGTTTACCTTCTTAGCTGTAACGCTTTAATGCTTTACTGCTTATTCTATTTGTCATTTACTGCTTTCTAGATGGGATGTGTTAGGATTTTATATTAGGCGCTATGTATTCGCCCCAATGTAGATAGGCGCTATGTGTTCGCCATAGGTTTTCATTACTGCTTTTTTTTATCTGTCATTTACTGCTTTCTAGATGGGATGTGTTAGGATTTTATATTAGGCGTTATGTATTCGCCCCAATGTAGATAGGCGCTATGTGTTCGCCGTAGGTTTTCATTACTGCTTTTTCTATCTGTCATTTACTGCTTTCTAGATGGGATGTGTTATGATTTTATATTAGGCGCTAAGTATTCGCCCCAATGTAGATAGGCGCTATGTGTTCGCCGTAGGTTTTTATTTCATTATTCTTTTATTTGCCTGGCATTTTGTTTATTCCTTTTTTTCATTTACTATTTCTTAATTCATTTCATGATTAACTGCAAATTTTAGATATCCTTTCCTGTGCAGACCTTATACCTTTAGCTGTAGCATGCATGTGTTTGTCCACCAGAACTTAGATACTAGTTAGGCAAGTCACTCATAACCTAGTAATGCTTAGGTGACACTTCATTCATTTATTTTATGTGTGCTTATTCTTTCATCCCCGAGTCATGCATGATTAGGTAGACGTTTTCCTCGGGGATATTCTGTTCCCATTTCACGTGATTTTTGCCCAGAATTCTTTGGAGTTAATAAAATGGCATAAGAGACTAAGTGTTCGCACTAGGGCGAATTGGGGGTGCTATTCGGACCTTCTCCATTCGTAATCAGGCACGAGCCCTTTAGTATCTCTGGTTATCCGTTGCAAACAGAGCATTTGTTTGTTTTTGGTTCCATGGCGTATCTATGGATGGCGACTCTGAGTTTATTTAGGTACGTCTCGAATCTGGACTTGTTCCCGAATCGAGAGGTATCTCATTCCTTTTGTATCGCCACTCATGCTATGCTGTGAGGGTGGCAACCGTTTCAAGAGTTCCTTGGTAGAGCTCTCCTTCATCTTGTGGAGATATTTGAGGATTGCAGGGGGATCTCGGGTCCCTCGGCACGGGTCCTCTCGGATCGGGGTCCACAAGGTGTTGTGTTGTATACAGGAATTTCATGTCATAATCGCCATTACACAACTCTTCATCAAGAGACAAAGGAACAAAGAGCTTACACCTACATTGGAGTCATCACCATTTGGAGATGATCAAGTCAAGGAGCTTAACATGAAGATCCCACAAGTTCCCCAGCAAGTGTCAAGAAGGAAGCTTGGAGTTAAACATGCCATGGTGACACCTCATGTACCTTTCAACTTGCATTGAAGATTGGAGGACAAGTCACAAAAGTCAAACAAGGTCAAGAAGTTCACTCACAAGCCGAAGAAGTCCTATAAAGTGCAAAAGAGCTGACACATTCCAAGAAGACTCATGATATTCATTTTTAGAATGTATTTGGAGTCCTCTTGATTTTATGTTTATATGCACTTTAAAAAGGTTTTCAAATGGTTTTTATACTAAACTTTTTACATCTTTGAAAATCATACACACACCCAAAAAAGTGTTTTGAAAACCTAGGACTTAAGCCCAAAGACCATGGCCAAAAGCCCCTTATCTTTAAAGTTAAAAATAGAATTTTACACAGGACCGGTCAACCGGGCTATGCCGGGCGATCGCGGGATGGAACCTGGAATTCTAGGGCATCTTGAAAATTATTGGGCCAGTCGACCGGGTCAAGCCGGGCGACCGCGAATATGTGTCTGTTTCAAAAAAGAACAATCTGTCATGGGTTTGGGCAGGCGACCTCCGTGGGTCGGTCGACCGAGATAGGTTTTTAAGCCGAATTTTTGAGCAAACAGGTAGCCCTCGCCGGACGACCGCTATGGGTTGGTCGACCGCGACGGTAAGGAATTTGAAAAATATAAAAGGGCGCCCGATAGGGGCGGGCGACCGCGATGGCTCGGTCGAGCAAACTAGCCGTTGGGGCGTTTTCTGCTTGACTTTTTCAAGCCAGTTATTTACAGTTTTATCCCAAACAGTTATATTTTTAAATACACTATATATACATGATTAAAACCTATCTTTACAAGCTTTTGGACATTTGAGAAAGATCAAATCCCATTTCTTTTTGAGCTTCAACATTTTATTTCAAAAGCAAAAACCTCTTTGATCTTTCATTTCTACATCTTATCAAGAGGCACTCCATAGGGCTTCACATTTGCATTTTCTTGGAGTGATTGTGAGCTATACAAAGTTGTAATCCGCCTATTAAGAGGCATGCGACTTTTTATTTTCTTTGTTCTTCATGTGAGGGTCTTCTCTTCAGCCCGTTAAGAATTGTGAAGACGAGGGTCTCCTCTTCGGCTCGTTAAGAAAGGTGAAGACGTGAGGGTGTCCGATTCGGCCCATGAAGAAAGGTGAATTATGTAAGAGGGAGTGTCTCTCGCAAGGCTTTGTGGGAAAATGGTGTGTGCCCTTTTGGAGTTGGAGGAGTCGTGGTGTATGGCTTGGTGATTCGCCATTGAAGAATCCCAACTTTAGTGGAGCATCCAAGGAGGAACTTGGAAGAGTGGAGTAGGTCTTGTGATAGACCGAACCACTATAAAAATCTTGTGTCTCTTGTGGTTGCTTCCTCTTCTCCTTCTCCTGCACGTGTGGTGATTGGTAAACTCTAACCCTAACTTGTATTTGTGCTTTTAATTGAACAAGGGTTAGTAAATGCACTTGAATTAAATGTATAAACCCTAATTGTATTTATATATCTATTCGAACAAGGGTTAGCAAATGTGCAAGATTAGAATGTCTAAACCCTAGCTTTCATTAAAATTCCTATTTGAACCAGGTTAAATTAAGTGGTGCTTAATTAGTGGATTAAGAGTTAATCTCTCACCTAATTAAGCCTAAAATTTCTAATTGACCAATTCACCCCTCTCTTGGATTGTCACACATGTATTTCACTTGGTATTAGAGCTTAGGATCTTAAAGAGATTTTTGATTAAAAAACGTACAAGAGAAAAGATCCGTGACAATCCAAATGGATTTTGAGAAAGACCGATCCACTATAATTCCTCCGTTCTTTGATGGAATGAATTATAAGGTTTGGAAAGTTCAAACTTTAGCCTAACTCAAATTCATAGATTATGACATTTTAAATGTCATTAAAGAGGGGATTTCTTTTTCAAGGAAATGTACATAATGTGATTTAAAATTATTTTCCTTGAACTCAAAGACAATGATTTTATTGTGTTGTAGTTTAACTTAAATCATTTTTTTTTAAAATTTCATATTGCATCCATGCAAAAGATATTTGGACTTCATTAGAAAATATTTTTGAGAAAAATGTTTGTCTCTTTTCAAAATGATAAATGTTTAGTCAAAAAGAGACTTCTTAAAAATCTTTTGCAAAAGAAAGTTCTTTCAAACATTCAATTTCCAATTTTGAAATTCAAATTGAAAATTTGAAATTGGAAATAAATGAAAGTTTGAAAAGAAATAAAAATTTAAGTCAATTAAGCATATTTTTGATAAATAAAAATGTTGACTTATTTTAATGATGCAATGCCTTTGAGAAAGAAATTAAAAATCTTGAAATCACAAACATTAAATTAATTGAAAAATGTAAACATGTTTGTGAAAATGAAGAACATGAAAATGAAGAACTCTCCATTAAGAATCAAAGACCTCATGAAGAGAAAGATAAATATATTTTAAAGTCTTGTGATTCTAGTTGCTCCTTATCTACCAATCATTACTATTGTACTCATTGTGGTAGATCTGGTCATCACAATTCTAAGTATAAGCTTAGAATTGTGAAATCTAACAAGTTTGTTTGGATAAGAAAAGGTACACTCCCACAAACAAACTTGGATGGAACCAAAGGGATTTGGGTTCCAAAAGAATCACTCTAATCTAATTAGTGAATGTGTTAGTTTAGGGGCTTTGCTAAATGTTCATTTCATTCACATTTTTACTAGATACTTTAATTCACTGAATACTCTTTGTATCTAGTTTTCATGAGCTTAATTATATATCTTTTTAATTTTGACCAGTAGTGTGGACCCCGATCTTGAGAACGGTGAGGGAACGAGTCCCTACATCCTCTAGATCTCCACAACGTGAAGGAGAGCTCTACCAAGGAACTCTCAAAATAAGTGCCACCCTCACAGCATAGCATGAGTGGCGATACAAAACGAATGAGATACATCCTAATCCGGAGCCAGGGCTCGAAACCAAGATGTACTTGAAAATAACTCAGAGTTGCCATCCATGGATGCGCCATGGAACAAAAACAAATGCTCTGTTTGCAATGGATAACCAGAGATACTAAAGGTTCGTGCCTGGTGACGAATGGAGAAGGTCCGAAGAGCGCCCCCAATTCGCCCGAGTGCGAACACTTGGTCTCTTATGCCATTTATTATTAACCTCGAAGAGTTTTGGGCGAAAATCATGTGAAATGGGAACAAATATCCCCGAGTGGACGTCTAACTAACCATGCATGACTCGGGGATGAAATAATAAGCATACACAACATAAATGAAAGAAGTGTGTCACCTAATCATAGCTAGGTTATGAGTGACATACCTAACTGGTGTCTAAGTTCTGGTGGACAAACACATGCATGCTACAGCTACAGGTATAGGGTCTGCACAAGAAAGTAAGAAAACACAACAAAATATACAATATAACAACACAACAAATCCTAAGACTCTAAACGATTTAGCCCGAGTCCTCGGATGGTCTGATGTTCATCCAAAGAAGCCTACGTATCCCCGCCTCCACGAGAATCAAGGCAACGTAGTTCTTCGCACATATTCTAGACTATGATGCCTAAGACACCTAGACCTCTATCCTAGACTCGATCTAAAAGACCAGACTAATTATCAAAGCTTCTTGAACGATTATTTAAATTCCAGTGAATTGTAGATTTTAGGACACCCTATATGCCCTAACTAAATGCAGGTTAGCCCTAAGCTAATGCAGGTGGTTCCTACAACCTATGTGTAACTAGGCTGTATTTCCTAAGGAAAACAAAGGGTTGACTACCGCATCTGTAGACACCCCATTTTGATCGTACCCTAAACCATCCAATTTTGTGCAAAACCCCATCAAACCATGGAGATAGGACCTCAAATTTTACCTTAAGCTAGGTTAAGGTCCCACCAAGGTCCCTGCTAAATTTCAGCCCAATCCTAGCAAAATTACCAAATAAGATGAGCGAAATAAGAAGCAGTCTTATCTAAGCTTCACCCTAAAATTCCATGTATTTGAGGGAAATCCAAGTCAACCTAAGTCTCTAAGTGCTCATGACCACATTTTTGAAAACCTTAGAATCTCAGGAATCTCCCTGCAAAATCTCAGAAATTTTCGCCAAGAAATTGCACTAAAAGACAGAGCAAGTTGGTGCAGTTATCAAGCGATAAGGGGGTGAAATAGCCTCTCAGAATCGCACATTTGTGCAGATATCAATCAGGAGTGCCAATATCCACACCATCCTTTGCCTATAAATAGAGTTTAATCCTCATTTAAAGAAAAGATGAAATGAAAAAATGAAAAAAAATTCGCAGAAATAGAGAGAGAAAACAGATCTCGTTTTTCCCAAACCCATTTTTTTTTCGATCAACCCTCCTTTTCATCTTCTCCGGCGGAATTCTCGTCGGAATCCAGTCGGATCTCCATCGATTCCTTACCCTCACCATCATCCCTTGCAATTAGCCTCGCCATCATCGCTATCTTCATGGATTCCAGCACCGTTTTTGACCCAGAACCTAACTTTTCTCCTCCGATCTCCTTCTCCGGCAATTTCGCCGGAGCTCCATCCTTTTTCCGACTAGGCCTTCCATCTGTTACAGAGACCCGTGACCAGACGGATTCTTGCCTTGCAAGTTCACTGTTATAGAGGAAGAGAGAAAGAGTTAGAAGAAAAAAATCCCCAAATATGCCTAAACCCTATTCTTCTTTCTTCTCCGATCGAATATGCCGGATTCCGGCATAGCTCCGGTCAAGCTCCGACGGGTCATCACCTTAAGTTTTTCTTTCCTTAATCTCTTCTATCCGTGGTTTTCTTCTTAGATCTCATCAAGACCTAGATCTGAGCTCCATTCTTCCATTTTTTCCGATCGGCATCTTGTCATCGCCATCACTATAGCTCTGCTGTCTAGATCTTATGAATCCCTATCTCTGCAACTCCGATCGGTTTTGTTTTCGGCAATATTCAACTATAGAGAGACTAGATCCGAGAAATTTCAGAAGAGAGCTGATCGTTATTTTCTCCAGAATCAAAGAGCTGTTGTCCAATTCATTCATAAATTCTACTGAAATTTAACTTCTCCATCTTGATCCGAAATTGAGTAGAAGAAAACGAGAAGCTCGAATCTACATTTGAGGCTCTTTATTCAACGAATTTGATCTTGTGAACAGCAAGAACTGGAATTTTTTTTTAGAATTTCAGTAAGAGAATCAGAATTCTAAAACTCATCAACTTCAGAGGGATTCAGGTACTCTGCTTTTAGTTTCATATGTGGATTGAAATGATTAGGCATGCTTGATGTGGAATTTAGTATTGATTTCATTTGCTAAATGTTTGTATTCCTTCTGGACTTTGTTATTACAAGACAAATAGGAGTGAATTGCCGTGACCTGTAGCGTTTTGAAGTTTATAACTGCTTGGAATTCATAGTAGCATGAGATGAACTCTTGATATTACTGATGTTTTATGTTGGACTTTCATATTTGCTCTTGCTAATCTGAAGTTAAAAGTCATTGTCTGAGTATTTGGATCTTATGTTTTGATATATCTTTCATTTTTCCTGCTTCATATCCTATGTCTTAAGTGTATATTGGAGTGCATTTAATTTCACTTACATTTTTGGAATTTTGAGGTTTTGGATCCTAATAACCTAATTTGTCAATGGTGATCTTCTGAAATAGTTGCCTTGTGTTTTTCAGAGGTATTATAATCGAGCATATGAAAATCAGTTTCATGGAACAAAGTTTTTTGTTCTTATTCGCATTCAATTTTTTTGTCTTCCATCTTTACTGCCATGAGCTTATAACAGATCTAAAGAGGCTTTGTAGATTAGTGGAATTCAATGAATGCCACAATCCGATAGAAAGTTGAAGCAATTTAATGGCCTTAGCACAGTAACAGAACTACTATGTTGACACAAGCCTTAGATGCTTTTGTAAGCAGCATTAATGTGCTTGTTTAGGTTGAAGAAGCCTCTGCCATCTTAACTTTTCCAGATAGCTTAATACCATGAACCTGAAGTGGATTTGTGGGATTTGAACTCACGAGTTTGTGTTTTTTTTATTATAGCAGCTCTGTGTATTTGAAGTGCAAAGGCTTCCTTCAATTTTAAAATAAGCTCCGTTTGCTCATTTAAGTTAAATTTCTAGTTCTCGGTTTTGTCCACAAGCAGATGTGACTAATTGTATTTTTATGATGGTGTCAAATTGTAGAGGCTAACTTGGTTTTAAGTGCACTGATTTTGAATATCCATAGAGAAGCCAAGGGCTCCCTTCGCCTAACAGTTCCTGTAAGTAAGAAGGCTGCCACAATGAACTGTTGGATTTATTTTAAATGAAGGTTGGATTGGGATGGCTGCTAGTGAAAAATCGTAAGTGTATGAGGAAGATGACCTGGTGGGTGGATTGGCAATGTTGCCATTGTTCTTACCAGAACTTTAGTTGGAGATGGAAATGTAGAATCTGTAATCGTAAAATAAAAAATTGGGGTGTGAAGTTAAAGGGGGTCTCATCCCTTAAAAGCCCATTCTTAGAGGGATTTATTGGATCATAATAGTACTCTCTCCCCTCTTCTTTCCTCTTATTTAGGTAAAGAATCCTCAGTCTTTTAGATACCCTGAAACCTTTAGTTCTTCATTGCAAGGGCAATGAAGGCGTTAGCCCAAGCCCATCTTTAGGGGACTTGCACAGTCTGAGCAACGCTCCCCTCCTTTGTTAGAAGACTTTCTTAGTCTTTTAGACATATACCATATATATAAATCTTTTAATCATTGCAGGGGCAATGATAAGGATACCTGAAGCCCACCTCGGTGTTTAGGAGACTTGCCCAGTCTCACTAGCACCCTTCTTTATCTCTTCTTCTTTTAGGAGACTAACCTAGTCTCATCAGCACTCCCCTCTTAGGGTTGTACACTAGGAGTCAGTCCTTTCATATTTGAGTCAGTCTTTAGCTAAAGAGTCCGTCTTTAGTTAGAGAGTCAATCTTTCAGGAGTATGTCCTATCATCATAGGGGTTAGGATTCTATCCAACCTCTCACAAAATCATGTGATTTTATCCGCTCCTGCAAGGTATAAGATGCTGTCCAACCCTTGTAGAGTTGTTATTCTGTTCATTCCCCCCGCAAAGCATAGGATGCTGTCCAACCTTTGCGGGATATCAGGAGTCTATCCCACCCTTATGATGATAGGATTCTGTCCTCTTAAGTCAAAAGCACTTGAAAACAACAAAAATACTAAAAATATCTGAAAAACCAAAAATCTCAAAAATCTTGAGTTATTGTGAGAGTAGTTAGGAAATTCTGTTCCGAACTACGTTGGCTTGATCCCTTTAAACAGGGTACGTAGTGCAGCTTGGGATCCACATCCCAAGTCCAGCCAAACTTTCAAAAATAAACATTTCAAACCTTCAAAAAAATACAAAACTTCTTTAAAAACCTTTTTCAAAAAGATCTTCCCCCTAGAGTTAGGAGTCTGTCCTAGATATTTGGGGTGTTTTAGAGTTAGGAGTCTGTCCTGATTTGTATTGATATGGTGTGTCCTGTCGTGTGAGTGTCCCTAGAGTTAGGAGGCCTCAAGTTGATCGGTTAGACACTTAGTCGAACCGATGGCTAGACTAGGAAGCATATAGTCAGCCCATGATTTTCTTTAGGATGCACAGCCTAGTTACACATAGGATGTAGGGCCCACCTGTATTATCTTAAGGATAACCAACTTGCATTAGTTAGGGCATATAGAGAGTCCTAAAAATTACAATTCACTTGAATTTAAGCAATTTTACAAAAAAAGCTTTAAAAATCAGTAAAGTCTAGTGGATCGAGTCTAGGATAGCGGTTCTAGATGGTTAGGCATCGTAGTTTAGAATAGGTCATCGAACTACGTTGACTCCGATTCTTCCCGAGGTCGGGATACGTAGAGCAGCTGGGATGGACGGCCATCTTGGTCCGAGTCAAGTCGCATTAGAGTCTTAGGATTCATCTTGTCCAGTCATGTATAGAATTAAATTGTGTTATATGTTTTGCTGTGTTTTCTTACTTTCATGTACAGATCCTATACCTTTAGCTGTAGCATGCATGTGTTTGCCATACCAGAACTTAGACACCAATTAGGTATGACATTCATAACCTAGCTATTCTTAGGCGACACTTCTTTCATTTCTTCTTATGTGTGTGAAATTCCAAGGGTGGTCCCTAGTACGGCAACTATGAGGAGTGAGAATTAATTAGGTTTCTAACAAGTTTTAATCTTTTGAAAACTCAAACCTAAATTGGAAATTAAGAGATCAAAATGAAATTCAAGCACACAAGTTAAATCTAGAGGTGCGATGCAAAGTAAAGAGCTAGAGTTCAAGAGAGAGTGCACCCGAGATTTAAAGTGGTTCGGTCCTCAAAATGCGAGGCCTACTCCACTCCACCAACAAAGACCCGTTGATGGCTTCACTAAGAGATCTTCTTAACTTCGGCGAAGATCGGTGCCGATTACAAATTTCGATCACCTTTAACCTTGGTGGCAATCCTCACCACGGAGAGTGGGCTACGCTTCTCCGAACACTCGCCCGAATACAGTTTCTTGAATAAGAAAGAAAGAACAAAAATCCCTCTCAAGGGTTTACAACTTTGCAGAAGATGTACAAATATAGCCTATAGATCCGAATCCTAATCTTAGATGATGAGAGTATAAACAAGTTTGTTTCACTCTAAGGATGTTCAAGTAGGTTTTTAGAGTGTTAGGATTGATAATTTGAATGTTTGGAATGCCCATATATATAAAAAAAACCAAATATGACCGTTCAATGGCATTGTGGTAATTCCAGCAAAATTCCAAACGGCTCTTTTTTCGACCGTTGTAGTGTTCTCGGAGTTCCGAGAATATTTCTCGGAGTTCCGAGAAAAAATCTCGGAGTTCCGGGAATACAAACAGAAGATGAAAAAAAGTCTACTGGACCATTTCTCGGAGTTCCGAGAATTCTCAGAGTTCCGAGAATTTCTCTCGGAGTTCCGAGAAGCCTATGAAGAGCAGATTTTCACTTCATGTTTTTGGGCTTCCAACTTAACACCAAGTTGGGATTGCTATGAGGGTTCCAAGGTGTTGGAATACCACAAAGACAATCACATATAAATTTTGGGTGTGTGTTTATTTCCTTATAAGCCTCTTAAAATCTAAAACTAAGATTGGATTTTATACAATCTAAATTAACTTCGATCTTCAATGCGATTCTTCAAGTCTTCATTTGTCTTAGATCTCCGATGTATTTGGCCTTCATAAGCGGTCCAATGCGAGCTTCTTTGGCCTTAATCCAAGCAATGATGTCTTTAAGCAATTATGATCTACAACTTAGACAATCAAACACATTAGTGATCATAAATCACTTGTGTATTGGAATCATCAAAATAAGATGGGAATGCCAAGGTGGAAACCATTGGGCTTACAATTTGTTTATTATTCATCTCCGAGACATGCATGATTAGATAGACGTCTTCTCGGAGATATGTGTTCCCATTTCACATGACTTTCGCCCAAAACTCTTCAAAATCAATAATAAATGGCATAAGAGACCAGGTGCTTGCACTTCGGCGGACGAGGTGGTCTTCGGACCTTCCAAATTCGTAACCAGGCACGAACCTTCTTTTTATATCTCTGGTTATCCGTTGCAACAGAGCATAGTATGGGATCCTTGGCCCACTTCCTTGGATGGCGACTCTTCTTTGTTTAAGGTACGCCTCGAATCTGGGCTAGTCCCCGAATCGAGAGGTATCTCACCTTATATCGCCACTCATGCTGTGAGAGGCACTTCTTTAGAGAGTTCCTTGGAAGAGCTCTCCATTCACGTGGATGATTCCAGAGACTAGCGCGTGGGGCTCGTCCCCCGCCTTTCTCGGATCAGGGACCACAGCATCATATTCTAGTCATCAGTCGGCGATGTGGATCCCCAACTGACCGGACGGAGGCGCTCCTATAACTCTAGGACAAACCCCTAACTCTAAAACAAACACAAACAAGCACACAACAAATCAAAGACAAACTCCTAACTCTAAAACTCTCTATCTAGGACAAACTCCTAACTCTAGAGAAAGATCTTGTTGAAAACAAGGTTTTGAAGAAAATGGGTTAAAGCATTTATTTACAAAGTTTGGCTGGACTTGGGATATGTATCCCAAGCTGCACTACGTACCTCGTGGAAGAGGATCAAGCCAACGTAGTTCGAAACGAACTTTTCTAATATGCTATAAAACTCAACATTTTAGATTTTTTTAAAGATTTTTTATGTTTTCAAATGTTTTTTATATTTTAAAGTTTTCAAATGTTTTTGAGTTTCAAATTTCTAATGTTTTTGGATTTTAAAGCTTTTCCAATGCTCTGAACCTTTAAATGCTTTTAATCTTGAAGGGAACACGCAAGCATAACCATAAACTAGGGCAAAGCCCTAAAACAAAAAGGGGAAACCCCAAACAAGCAACAAAGGTCTCAAAGAGACGATCCACAACAACCAAATAAGCGTCCCAAGAAGAGAGAGAACGGTCCAAGATCCCAAGCAAGCAAAGCTCTAATAAGACTGAGTTAGTCTTTAATCAAAGCGAAGTAATCAACAACTCTAAAGGAGAAACTCCTAACTAATAACACTAAAGAGGGGTACAAATGAGTCAATGACTCTCTAATAACGCTACCAAGAATGGGGTAAAAATGAGTCAAAGACTCGCTAGAAGAAAGGGTTATTCTAACATGAGGGTGGGTAAACCTCGCAAAAGGAAGACTCCCTATATGAGACAAGGCTTGTCTCTGAGACACAAATGACGTAAACATTAGATGAGACTGGGCAAGTCTCCTATATACAAAGGAGAGGTATGCTACTTCGACTGAGCAAGTCCCCTAAGGATGGGCTAGCGCCTTCATCGCCCAAGAGCACATAAAACTAACCTTGAGTGTGAACCGGTGGCTCGACACAATGAATTTCACTTGAAATAATGCCTGAAATCCCAACATGTTAGGTAAAAGAAGAAATACGCCACATAAGATAAATGTGCCCGCGACAAGAATCCAACCAATCGGCACCAGGATGTAAACAAGAAAGTGCAATCCTAGAACAGAGAACAAGAAACCAAAAAATGCCAAGAGGAGCATCACAGCAGCAACAATGATCAGAGCAAGTCGGACAGAATCCAACAGACTTCGTATCGTGACCGAATTGTCATCCGTCTTAATAGAGAGGTCATTAGCAGATTTATTGAGCTTTGTTTCAATTTCATCAATCCTAGCCTGAACATCAGCAGGCAGGAAAACCCGATGTACTCCGACACGCTTAGCAGCAGCCAAATCATTTGAGAAATTCCTAAGGTTATCAATAGTTAAATTTGCCTAAAACACAACATATTTCAAAGTATCTGTTGTACTTTCATGAAATTTCCCCTGACCATCATACAAAACAATGCATCCGACAATTTCTGCGAAGGTAAAAACTATGAGGAGGATAAGGGAAAGAGCGTAAGCCGTTCGAGAATAGGAGCAACTCCGCCGCGGGCAACAGCAATAACAGCAACAGATAAAAACAAGGCCAAACCAGACACCACAAACCAGATTAAACCAACGACGAACAGAGGAACAGCAGTAAAAACAACAGAAGCCCAGCAATGTTTGTCAATGATATTCCACGCACCAGTATAATATTTATAGCCATTCAAAGGACAAAACTGAATATATGATTCGAATCTCACCTCCTGAATTGCTGAAATTTCCGTAAATTGAGGGGATTTCTGAACAGAACCTCGAAGAAAATGTCTTGATCTGAAGTCTTGAAGCTTTAATTTTGTGGAAAATGAGCCGGAGCTTCGGGTAAAAATGACGGTGAAGAAGAGATTGGGATGGAAGAGGGTTTGATAATGGGTTTCAATGGTTGGAGGATGGGATTGAAACAGAGGTGGAGGTCGGTGTTGAAGTTGCAGAGGTGAGGGTCGGTGGCCGGAGAAGAGGGTTTCGGATTTGCAGAGGACGATGGTGGTGGAGGTGGAAATTGGGGTTGGAACCGATTGGAGGTGGGTTAATGGCATAGACAGGAAGGGCGTTTGATGGTGGCTGTGAGATAGGGATGGGGTTGAAGAAAATGGATGCGATGGAGGTTGTGAAGGTGGGTTTAAAAAAATAAAAATAAATAAATAAATAAATATGAGAGGTGGATGGAGGGTGGCGATGGTGGCTTAGATGGGGGATGGTGGTCGGATCTCCGATTGAAGGTGGTGGCTGTGAAGAAAACGAAGAAGAAGAAGGTGGCGGTTGGTCTCGAATCTTGCGCGCGATGGCCAGCGGCAACGAAGAGTGCCAGAGAAGATGACCGGCTCCTCTTTTCTATATCCCTCTCTCTCTCTCTCTCTCCCTTTGCAATTCTCGCCCAAATGAGGAGCTCCCTTGCGGCTGCAGAAATCCCTTCCTAGCGAATGAGACTCTCCCCTCAAACCCTAACTCATTTTTCTCTTTTTAAAGAGGAAATGAGTCATTCGACCCCCCCTATTTCTTACTTGGACAACCCTATTTAATGCATTTTATCACTACTCTTTTAATCCTATAGGGGTGGCTCGGGCAATAGCGAGGGCAAAGGAAAAGAAATGATATTTTAGCACCCCCCTTCTCTTTTCTGGACAGCCACATATTGCATTTGTGGTTACTCTTCACATTACATGGGGGCCTGGGTACAAGTAAGCCCTAGGAAAAAATGATAAGTCAGACCCTTTCAATTTCTATGGACAACTCTTCTTTCATATAATTCACTCCCCTTTTCATATGAGAAAATGGTAAATTCAGCCCCATTCACTCGCTTGGACAACCGCCTACTAGTGTAATTTGGGGTCCTATCACACTAATTTGAAAAAGTTAAGTACAAAACATGGAGGAGCAGGGCACGGTCAAAATGGGGTGTCTACAGATGCCCCTCTTTGGCAGAGTGTGCTTGTCACACGGATGGCAAACCTGAATAGACAACACATTTTAGCCGGCTTGAAAGCAAAGCAATTTTTTTTTTCGGGTTCTAAAGATGGTATTTTAAAGGCACACAACAAAGTAACCCTACGAGAATAAAAAACTGCAAGTAGAAGGGAGAAAACCTCTCACCGACCCGTAACTCGGCAATCACGACATCTCAATGAGATGACCTCTCTCTAATACTCATGACTCAACTCTCTAAAACAAATACGCAAGGGTTTTATTAAGGGAAGCAAACACAACAGATACATACTCTTTATCTTTAAGACATAGTCTTATGAAAACGAACACGATGGAATTACTTCAGAGAATGTAAACCATTATCAATGTAAATGTAAATCAATCACTCGAAGAAATGTGAAACAATCACCCAAAGAGTCTGTAACACTCTGAGAGTCTAAAACAGTCACTCAAAGAGTTTGTAATACTCTGAGAGTCTCAAACAATCACTCAAAGAGTCTGTAACACTCTGAGAGTCTCAAAACAAGCACTCAAAGAGTCTGTAACACTCTGAGAGTCCCAAAACAATCACTCAAAGAGTCTGTAACACTCTGAGAGTCTCAAAACAATCACTCAAAGAGTCTGTAACACTCTGAGAGTCTCAAAACAATCACTCAAAGAGTTTGTAACACTCTGAGAGTTTCAAAACAATCACTCAAAGAGTCTGTAACACTCTGAGAGTCTAAAACAAATCACTCAAAGAGTCTATAACACTCTGAGAGTCTCAAAACAATCACTCAAAGAGTCTGTAACACTCTGAGAGTCTCAAAACAAATCACTCAAATAGTCTGTAACACTCTGAGAGTCCCAAAACAATTACTCAAAGAGTCTGTAACACTCTGAGAGTCTAAAAACAATCACTCAAAGAGTCGTAACACTCTGAGAGTCTAAAACAATTACTCAAAGAGTCTGTAACACTCTGAGAGTTTCAAAACAATCACTCAAAGAGTCTGTAACACTTTGAGAGTTTCAAAATAATCACTCAAAGAGTCTGTAACACTCTGAGAGTCTAAAACAATCACTCAAAGAGTCTGTAACACTCTAAGAGTCTCAAAACAAACACTCAAAGAGTCTGTAATACTCTGAGAGTCTAAAACAAATCACTCAAAGAGTCTGTAACACTCTGAGGTCTCAAAACAATCACTCAAAGAGTCTGTAACACTCTAAGAGTCTCAAAACAATCACTCAAAGAGTCTGTAACACTCTGAGAGTCTCAAAACAATCACTCAAAGAGTCTGTAACACTCTGAGAGTCTAACAACAATCACTCAAAGAGTCTGTAACACTCTGAGAGCTTCAAACACACATAAAAACCTTTATACTCAAAGAGCCTCAACTATCCGAAGAGTCTGTAACACTCAAATGGTCTCAACTACTCAAAGAGTCTCAAACACAATGCAAAAACATTTATACTCAAATAGCCTCAACTTCCCGAAGAGTCTGTAACACTCAAAGGGTCTCCACTACTCAAAGAGTCTCAAACACACACAAAAACATTTATACTCAAAGAGCCTCAACTACTTGAAGAGTCTATAACACTCAAAGGGCCTTAACTACTCAAAGAGTCTCAAATACACCAAAAACATTTATACTCAAAGAGTCTCAACTACCCGAAGAGTCTGTAACACTCAAAGGGCCTTAACTACTCAAAGAGTCTCAAATCAACACAAAAATATTTATACTCAAACAGTCTCAACTACCCGAAGAGTCTGTAACACTCAAAGGGCCTTAACTACTCAAAGAGTCTCAAATACACCAAAAACATTTATACTCAAAGAGTCTCAACTACCCGAAGAGTCTGTAACACTCAAAGTGCCTTAACTACTCAAAGAGTCTCAAATCAACACAAAAAAATTTAAACTCAAAGAGTCTCAACTACCCGAAGAGTCTGTAACACTCAAAGGGCCTTAACTACTCAAAGAGTCTCAAATCAACACAAAAGCATTTATACTCAAAGAGTCTCAACTACCCGAAGAGTCTGTAACACTCAATGGGCCCCAACTACTCAAAGAGTCTCAAATCAACACAAAAGCATTTATACTCAAAGAGTCTCAACTACCCGAAGAGTCTGTAACACTCAATGGGCCCCAACTACTCAAAGAGTCTCAAATACATCAAAAAACACTTATACTCAAAGAGTCTCAATTACCCGAAGAGTCTGTAACACTCAAAGGGCCTTAACTACTCAAAGAGTCTCAAATCAACAAAGGAATTGGTGGGTTTATCGATCTTATATCGAGTTCATTGATAGCATAGCGATCTCCTGCCGAGAATAAATGGGAGTGCATGATCATTGCTGAAGACTAGACTTGGAAAACTTGATGGAATTTTTGGGTATTGACTCTTTTAAAGAGAGGAAAAGTATTCTGCTAAGATTTGAAGATTGTAAAAGTGAATTCTAGACTCCGTTAGGTACTAGATTTTCTGAAACATTGACTCTTTTAAAGAATGAGTTCAATTGAGGAATTTGATTCAAGAGAGTGTTCAAGCTTCTCTTGCTTCTATTTACTGAAAATATTTATCTCAATTATCTTGTATTTGATATCTTTTATGACGCAAGTCATAAAAGATGCACCTAGTATGATTACTTCCATGACAGGATCCATAGGAGAACAAAACCAGGATAGGTAAGAAAGTCTAAGCTTGCATGGGTTCTTTCTTTGATATATGGGTAAAAGGATATCCACATTGGATGAGTCTGAGAATTTTTTCTTTCATTGCTCACTACTTGAGGCTTTGATGTCTCTGGTAAGTTTGAACAAAATGTCTCTTGCCCTTTCCATGATTTCTAAACCAGGATCTACTCTGAATTTTTTTTTGCATTTCAGAAGGTGCACTCTCGCTCTTCCAGTGCCAAACACTTCGGACATTGAGAGAGAAAAATGATAAAAATAAGAAAAAGACTTCCAATGACTCAATCAAAGAAGACTCAAATTACTCAAGGACTTGACTCACTTTTGATTCACCCTTAGATAAAATGTGTTATTTTATTATGGTAAGGCTAGCCACTCTTAGAGTAGTTTCAAAAACCATGTCAAAAGGCTCTAGTTTCCTCCATCAAAAATCCGTCATGGTTATTACCCCCTTGGGTTGCTCGGTTTTAATTCCCCTAGTTTAAAATGATATCAAAGTAAGTCTTATCGACACTACTCGGATTCTGGGATCCTGCCCTGTGTAGACTACTTCTCCATCTCCTTGATTTCTCTCTTCAAAAGAAGTCACAACTTTTGCTTTCCAAGTTTTCAGTCTAAAAGACCACTTGTCTCAACTTTCGCTTGCACTAGAAGGACTTTCTAGGTGAGCTTGGGTTCAAAAGGGTAGGATGTTCTGGTTCAAACGATTTGGACCGAATCTGGTCTAGCCAGACTACCTACGTACCCCAAAAATGGAGGATCAGATTCGCGTAGTTCGCTTTGGGGTTTTTCAAAGAGTGGTTTAGCATTTAGCTTCAAAATTTTAAAAATGATTTTATCCAAAGGTTTGACCGAACCTGAATTAATCAGGTTGCCTACGTACCCCTGAAGAGTTAGGGATCAGGTCCGACGTAGTTCGGGTGCATAAATACCCCGGGTTTATAATGTGTTTGAAAAAAATTGTTTAATTTTGCTTTTGGCCCAAAGGGTTTATAGAAGGATTTTTAAACGTTGAGATTTTGGCTTTAAAAGTTCAGACGTCCAAGGATGGCCTCCTGATGCATTTGATGTACAAGCTCTTTTGCTTAAGGTTCAAAGACTTAGAATTTTTTTCGAGGAGTCTGACGGCATGTCAGGCAAAACTTCAACTACTGTGCTCCACTCCCATCTTGAAAATCTTAAATTTATGCTCAAGGTTCCACAACCCATTGTCTCTTTCTTCTTCTTTTTTTCTTTTTTTTTCTTAGGGCTTAAATTTATCATACAACTTCCTTGCCAGAAAGTCTTCTCTCAATATTTCATCAACTCCACAGGATGTCTGATGTTTCACTCTTTAAAATCTTCACTTTCAACTCGATGTCTAAAGACGATGAAGTCTTGCTTTGCTCAACGACATGGCATTCCCCTGGTTTATCCTTATAGGATCAAGCAAGACTACCTCAAACCCCTTTAAACAGGTTTATCAATTCTTTGCGCCCCTCGGGAGATAAAGTTTTGCCACTCCATCTTTCCCGAGTTTCGAATTTCGATACCACTATTAATGGCTTCGATTTCTTCTTCAAGTGGCTATGCTCGACACTCTTCGTCTCGTTTGACCATCTTTCAGATCTCGAGGTGAATTTCGTCTGCATTCTCATTCGAGAAGGGTGTCTTTAGTTGTTTAAACATTAGATCCAAGAGTGAATCATAAAACATTGAAGATACAGAACCAAATGCTTTATTGAATTGAAAACTTTGAAGTACATAGATGATTTTTAACGCGCTTCAGTAGGCTCTACATTGAATTTAATCAAAGAGCTAAACACTGACTCTGAACGAGAAAGACTGATTGACATGACACATTTTTTTTAACATCAACATAACTGAACTTTTCCAACTTAGAGAGAAGAAAGTTGATGTACACTCAATGAAAGACAAATCTAAAGACACAGGACACTTCTTCAAAGGTAGTGAACCGGCACTGAAAGTTTATAGGTGATACACCTTTCTTCATGATAATGATAACTATAAAATTCGATCCCGGAGTAGGAATCCCAGAAAAGGCAACTCCACAAGGTCTAGGTTAAATGGGGCAACAAAAGGCTTACGTTGACAATATGGGTGAAGCAATAGACTGCTGTATCGAATGAGTTCAGAAAGGGTCAGTCTTTTGGAAGAAGGGTTTTTTGCTGAACACAGACCTTTGACTTAGAAGTACTCACACTAGCTCAACAGTCATGGGATAAAAATTCTAAACAAATAAAGATAAAAGTAATCTTGAACACATCAATGTGCATTTAATTTTTAAAGTCAAAGAAATACTGTCTATGAAGGTCAAGGAAAAAATAGACAGTGATAATATGACCTACATCAACAGGGTCTCCAGGAATTCTCAATCCACTCCTTTAAGTCTTTTTGAGATATGGCTGCTCTCTTTTGAGGTATGAAAAACTTAAGAATGATAAACACCCCTAATCTAAATGAGTTTGGACCTCAACAACAATCATGTGCTCGTGACAGGTAGGCAAGATTTAGCTAATCCAACAATGATCATGATATAAGAAAGGTAAATCCATGATGGAAAATATGAATCAATTATATGTACAAAAGATCAAAAAATAGATTATGACTAAAGTCCAGAATCTGATGATAATCCACAAATGGATAAATAGGAATAAACAAAAGGATCACGATACAACAAACTCATGGTTTATCCCTGACTTTGAAGAATAGCAGTTATGCTAAAAAATGTTCCAGGTAAAATCCGGCAACATAACAGCTATACATGAAGGTCGAAGTAAGGTAAACTCATGGTTTAACTAACTCTAAAGGATAGCGGTCATGCTCAAAATATTCTGCAAAAAATTCGGCAGCATAACGACTAGACAAGAAAAACAATGTAAGGTAAACTCATGGTTTAACTAACTCTAAAGGATAGCGGTCATGCTCAAAATATTCTGGACAAAATCCGGCAGCATGACGACGCTAGAAAGGATAACCACAACTCAACCAAAGTTATATGAATAACGGTGGTAAGATAAGCTCAGAATATGGTTACCAAAGAAAGGTGACCAAATGAAGGACTGACTAAAGGTGAGAACATATATGACAACGGGTCAAATCCTATAATCAACAGATCAAGGGACAAAACCCGGCCAAGAAAATGGCAATCAAAAGCCATTGACTAGATCTAGATCTAAACAGAAAATGGATATAACCAATTGAAAAGAATAAGGAACTCTAACTAAGAGGAGAACCCTAATATATATAATTAGTATATATAGGTATATATACATACACATATATCCTAACCAGGGGCACCAGCCCTAATTCTAATCTAGCGGAGTCAAGGAAGTCTCGACTCAAGACAGACTGATGAGTGTGCTAGGACCGTGGTGTAGCCATATAAAATGAGCTACCCTAGTCTACAAATGGGACAAAGCTCCTAACTCTAAGCTTTACATGTGTAAGCAACACATGTTCGACCCTTATATGAATACAATATACTTATATAAACAAGTGTACTTTCTAGTTGAATTTCACTAAGTCAGTAAGTATATACATAATATATAAAACAAAGTAGGGCTCCGGACTCAATCTATCGGGTACTATGCGTATTAACCATACTTAATATGTATAACTCAAGTGCACTGAGTGTTATACATAGTATGCTTCATTGCTCATCGGCTGCAGTAAATACAAGTGCACCGAGTGTTTACGGGTGCACGCCGGCGCATAGCTTGGAAATAGATTCAACAGTGCCATCAGGGTAATGACAACCCAGTCGAGCGCGCATTGTATCTATCCCGTGGAGTCAATAATAATGAAAAATAATGAAAGAAATAAAGAATAAACAATATGATAACATATGATGTGCAGTGTGTGAATCCCTCGTTTTATCTACGCATCTATTTGGTGCCCCTGGATTCTAACGATAGAGTTCCCATTTAAAATGATTTTAGCTCAAAATTCTCCAAAGTTAGTAAAAATGACATTTTTATAGAGTTAGGCAATGTTTCAAGAACTCCCCAGCAGAGTCGCCAGCCTGTGGACCCCGATCTTGAGAACGGTGAGAGAACGAGTCCCTACATCCTCTAGATCTCCACAACGTGAAGGAGAGCTCTACCAAGGAACTCTCAGAATAAGTGCCACCCTCACAGCATAGCATGAGTGGCGATACAAAACGAATGAGATACATCCTAATCCGGAGCCAGGGCTCGAAACCAAGATGTACCTGAAAATAACTCAGAGTCGCCATCCATGAATGCGCCATGGAACAAAAACAAATGCTCTGTTTGCAATGGATAACCAGAGATACTAAAGGTCCGTGCCTGGTGACGAATGGAGAAGGTCCGAAGAGCGCCCCCAATTCGCCCGAGTGCGAACACTTGGTCTCTTATGCCATTTATTATTAACCTCGAAGAGTTTTGGGCGAAAATCATGTGAAATGGGAACAAATATCCCCGAGTGGACGTCTAACTAACCATGCATGACTCGGGGATGAAATAATAAGCATACACAACATAAATGAAAGAAGTGTGTCACCTAATCATAGCTAGGTTATGAGTGACATACCTAACTGGTGTCTAAGTTCTGGTGGACAAACACATGCATGCTACAGCTACAGGTATAGGGTCTGCACAAGAAAGTAAGAAAACACAACAAAATATACAATATAACAACACAACAAATCCTAAGACTCTAAACGATTTAGCCCGAGTCCTCGAATGGTCTGATGTTCATCCAAAGAAGCCTACGTATCCCCGCCTCCACGAGAATCAAGGCAACGTAGTTCTTCGCACCTATTCTAGACTATGATGACTAAGACACCTAGACCTCTATCCTAAACTCGATCTAAAAGACCGGACTAATTATCAAAGCTTCTTGAACGATTATTTAAATTCCAGTGAATTGTAGATTTTAGGACACCCTATATGCCCTAACTAAATGCAGGTTAGCCCTAAGCTAATGCAGGTGGTTCCTACAACCTATGTGTAACTAGGCTGTATTTCCTAAGAAAAACAAAGGGTTGACTACCGCATCCTATTCTAGTCATCAGTCGGCGATGTGGATCGCCAACTGACCGGACGGAGGCGCTCCTATAACTCTAGGACAAACCCCTAACTTTAAAACAAACACAAACAAGCACACAACAAATCAAAGACAAACTCCTAACTCTAAAACTCTCTATCTAGGACAAACTCCTAACTCTAGAGGAAGATCTTGTTGAAAACAAGGTTTTGAAGAAAATGGGTTAAAGCATTTATTTACAAAGTTTGGCTGGACTTGGGATATGTATCCCAAGCTGCACTACGTACCTCGTGGAAGAGGATCAAGCCAACGTAGTTCGAAACGAACTTTTCTAATACGCTATAAAACTCAACATTTTAGATTTTTTTAAAGATTTTTTTTGTTTTCAAATGTTTTTTATATTTTTAAAGTTTTCAAATATTTTTGAGTTTCAAATTTCTAATGTTTTTGGATTTTAAAGCTTTTCCAATGCTCTGAACCTTTAAATGCTTTCAATCTTGAAGGGAACACGCAAGCATAACCATAAACTAGGGCAAAGCCCTAAAGCAAAAAGGGAAAACCCCAAACAAGCAACAAAGGTCTCAAAGAGACGATCCACAACAACCAAATAAGCGTCCCAAGAAGAGAGAACGGTCCAAGATCCCAAGCAAGCAAAGCTCTAATAAGACTGAGTTAGTCTTTAATCAAAGCGAAGTAATCAACAACTCTAAAGGAGAAACTCCTAACTAATAACACTAAAGAGGGGTACAAATGAGTCAATGACTCTCTAATAACGCTACCAAGAATGGGGTAAAAATGAGTCAAAGACTCGCTAGAAGAAAGGGTTATTCTAACATGAGGCTGGGTAAACCTCGCAAAAGGAAGACTCCCTATATGAGACAAGGCTTGTCTCTGAGGCACAAATGACGTAAACATCAGATGAGACTGGGCAAGTCTCCTATATACAAAGGAGGGGTATGCTACTTGGCCTGAGCAAGTCCCCTAAGGATGGGCTAGCGCCTTCATCGCCCAAGAGCACATAAAACTAACCTTGAGTGAGAACCGGTGGCTCGACACAACGAATTTCACTTGAAATAATGCCTGAAATCCCAACATGTTAGGTAAAAGAAGAAATACGCCACATAAGATAAATGTGCCCGCGACAAGAATCCAACCAATCGGCACCAGGATGTAAACAAGAAAGTGCAATCCTAGAACAGAGAACAAGAAACCAAAAAATGCCAAGAGGAGCATCACAGCAGTAACAATGATCAGAGCAAGTCGGACAGAATCCAACAGACTTCGTATCGTGACCGAATTGTCATCCGTCTTAATAGAGAGGTCATTAGATGATTTTTTGAGCTTTGTTTCAATTACATCAATCCTAGCCTGAACATCAGCAGGCAGGAAAGCCCGATATACTCCGACACGCTTAGCAGTAGCCAAATCATTTGAGAAATTCCTAAGGTTATCAATAGTTAAATTTGCCTAAAACACAACATATTTGAAAGTATCTGTTGTACTTTCATGAAATTTCCCCTGACCATCATACAAAACAATGCATCCGACAATTTCTGCGCAAGTAAAAACTATGAGGAGGATAAGGGAAAGAGCGTAAGCCGTTCGAGAATAGGAGCAACTCCGCCGCGGGCAACAGCAATAACAGCAACAGATAAAAACAAGGCCAAACCAGACACCACAAACCAGATTAAACCACCGACGAACAGAGGAACAGCAGTAAAAACAACAGAAGCCCAGCAATGTTTGTCAATGATATTCCACCCACCAGTATAATATTTATAGCCATTCAAAGGACAAAACTGAATATATGATTCGAATCTCACCTCCTGAATTGTTGAAATTTCCGTCAATTGAGGGGATTTCTGAACAGAACCTCGAAGAAAATGTCTTGATCTGAAGTCTTGAAGCTTTAATTTTGTGGAAAATGAGCCGGAGCTTCGGGTAAAAATGACGGTGAAGAAGAGATTGAGCTGGAAGAGGGTTTGATAATGGGTTTCAATGGTTGGAGGATGGGATTGAAACAGAGGTGGAGGTCGGTGTTGAACTTGCAGAGGTGAGGGTCGGTGGCAGGAGAAGAGGGTTTCGGATTTGCAGAGGACGATGGTGGTGGAGGTGGAAATTGGGGTTGGAACCGATTGGAGGTGGGTTAATGGCAGAGACAAGAAGGGGGTTTGATGGTGGCTGTGAGATAGGGACGGGGTTGAAGAAAATGGATGCGATGGAGGTTGTGAAGGTGGGTTTAAAAAAATAAAAATAAATAAATAAATAAAGATGAGAGGTGGATGGAGGGTGGCGATGGTGGCTTAGATGGGGGATGGTGGTCGGATCTCCGATTGGAGGTGGTGGCTGTGAAGAAGAAGAAGAAGAAGAAGAAGAAGGTGGCGGTTGGTCTCGGATCTTGCTCGCGATGGCCGGCGGCAACGAAGAGTGCCGGAGAAGATGACCGGCTCCTCTTTTCTCTCTCTCTCTCTCTCTCTCTCTCTCTCTCTCTCTCTCTCTCTCCCTTTGCAATTCTCGCCCAAATGAGGAGCTCCCTTGCGGCTGCAGAAATCCCTTCCCAGCAAATGAGACTCTCCCCTCAAATCCTAACTCGTTTTCCTCTTTTTAAAGAGGAAATGAGTCATTCGACCCCCCCTATTCTTACTTGGACAACCCTATTTAATGCATTATATCACTACTCTTTTAATCCTATAGGGGTGGCTCGGGCAATAGCGAGGGCAAAGGAAAAGAAATGATATTTTAGCACCCCCCTTCTCTTTTCTGGACAGTCACATATTGCATTTGTGGTTACTCTTCACATTACATGGGGGCCTGGGTACAAGTAAGCCCTAGGAAAAAATGATAAATCCGACCCTTTTAATTTCTATGAACAGCTCTTCTTTCATATAATTCACTCCCCTTTTCATATGAGAAAATGGTAAATTCAGCCCCCTTCACTCGCTTGGACAACCGCCTACTAGTGTAATTTGGGGTCCTACCACACTAATTTGAAAAAGTGAAGTACAAAACATGGAGGAGCAGGGCACGGTCAAAATGGGGTGTCTACAAGTAGATACTCATCATTATTCATGTATCTTTGCTCTTTGTGCTTAAATGAGCACATTTTTCTTTGTGTGCTTTATTGAATATTTTTTCTTGAAAAGCCTATCTAAGTGCAAATGACATCACTTGTGCACTTAGCGTCCACAAAGTAAATCCACAATAGAAAATTTAATGTGAAAACCATATGTGTGCTTTCATAAAAATTGACCTCTCTTTTTGCCCTTGAGTTCAAATTGATCTTTCAAGTTCATTCCTTTTTTTTGAACTCTATTTAGGACATTTTTGGCATTTGCTAGATCTTGGAATATTCAACATAGGTGGAATACCATTTCTAGTAAAATTGAGTGTTAAAAACCATGTCTAAGGAAATCCACTCAAATCCTTTCTCAGACGTCTCTTTTGCCCTAGGTGAGTAAATATGTTTATTGCTATTGCAGATAGTTGTCCTTCAAACCCATTCTTATGTGCTTAATGATTATCATTAAATGCATAAGAAATCTTGATGGGTTAAAATTGATGTATTCCAAAAAGCTTAAAATGAATATCCTCTCATGACTAAGATAAAACTATCTAGTCATAGTAGTGTATTTTGGAATGCATGTGTCCAAGGTGTTTATCATTTGATATATTCTAAAGAGTCATTGGATCTTTTCCTAAGTTCATATAAGAGTATATGTACACACCCTCATTTTGCTACGCTTTAAAAAGTAAAAGATTCGGTAGTATCATCGAGTTTTGAATCCGTATTCAGCATTAGATTAGGCATCCATGCATTTTAGGGTAGATTTCATTTCATTATGGGAGTTTTGAAGTTGATTCGCGATCCTGAAGGTCTCTAGGGGGTTCCTTTGGCCTTTGGAAGATGAAAGTTCAAGTTTCCAAGCAAATGAAAAAACCTGCTATTTTTAGAATTTTCAGGGTTTCCCTCATTTTTGCCTATTTTGCACTGCAGGGGTATTTTGGTCATTCCCAATGTGTCTCGTTTGACCCCTGAGTTATATTTGAGAAATCTTGAGCGATTTTACAAATTTTGAAAAAGCTGCTATTTTTAGAAACTCATTGGGCTTCCACATTTTCATCATCTCATGGATATTTCAATCATTTCTCATATGTTCAAAACCATCTCGAGGGTACGGCTGATGGATTATGAGTAATTTCGCAAGATTTGGGAAACCTGCTAAATTTAGATCTCTCAAGATTTTCTCTTAGTCTTGCACTTCGGGGGTATTTTAGACATCTTCAAACATATGATATTTGGTCCCTAAGTTGTGTCTAAGAAATCTTGAGTCCGTTCATAAATTTTTAAAAATCTGCTATTTTTAGAATTTCTCAGGGTTTTCCCTAGTCTCGCCAAATTCTAGCACCTCGGGGTAATTTGGTCTTTTCCTGTGTAATTCTTTTGATCCCCGAAATATGTCTAAGAGATTATGAATGATTTCCTGAATTTTGGAAAACCTGCTAAATTTAGAATTTCTCAGGAGTTTCGCTTAATTTGGAAATTCTAAGTGTTGAGGGCATCTTTGGGTATTTTCAGGGGATACCAAATGATCCTGTTTAATATTGCTCACCGAAAGGACCCAATTTTAAAAGTTTCTATTTTTGAAGTATTTTTAATTTTTTCCTTTAGGGGTGAACCAATCTGAGGGTATTTTGGTCGCATTTGGATGTCTAACAGTCAAATAGGGGCATTTTGGTCCGAAAAGTTAATTTCCAAAAAAGATGGTCCGATCATGTGTGAGGGATGCACCATAAATGTCAAATGAGTTGGGTCCATATATAGAATGTTGAATTTAGAAAGATTTTATTGATTTTTTACGGAAAAACCCGAAACCCGTGTGAAATGGCCCATTGGGCTAAAGCCCGCAAAGATGGAGCTCATGTGGGTTCACCCATATGGGTCAACCACCATGGTGGGCGGCCTACATGGTTGACCCACATGAGTTGAGCACCCAACCTCGATAATGTCACAATGGTGACATCATATTTGTTAAAAGAAAAATAAAAAAGAATAGAAAATGAAAAGAAGGAAAGAAGGAAAAGAGGAATGATTGCTTAAAAATGTTTTCTTCCAAAGAAGCAATGTGAAATGAGAATAGCATGTCTTGATTGACAAGAAATTAAGATTGGAATCAAATCCAATTTGGAAACAAGAAAGAAAGAAAGCAAGAGGGGAAAATTGGAAACAAGCCAAAAAGGGAGCTCTCACATTGGAAATTACTATTTCTCTCTTAACCCTAGCTTTTTTTGTATAAAAATCAAAGCAAACAATCCTAGAAAAGATTGAAAAAAATCCAAATTCATCCCTTTTCTCTCTCCTCCCAAGAAAAAAAAAAAACCTCTTCTCTCTTGAAGTGTGATATCTCTCTCAAGTGTTCTTCACAAAAGGAATTCTTGAATTCCTTCTTCTTCTCTAAGGCATCACACAATCAAGGATTATTATAGTGTTCTTTAGATCTTTTTTAGCGTATAAAAGGGATGGACAAAGCGTATATCTTGCGTCACCAACCCTAGAGACAATGATCGCGATCAACAGTAAGGATTCCTCATCTTTGTGAAATAGAAAAAGCATGCTAGGGTTTTAATTTTGATGGATCAAATCAACGAGTTTTTCTTTGAAATTCCAGTATGTTATAAAATAGATTATGAGTTTTCAAAATCCAAAATTTGATCCAAAAATTAATTTTCCTCCATTTAAAAATGGTTTTCTTTTGTTTTTATTCAATATGGATTTAAATTAGATTATCAAAGCAAGTGTTTGAAACCATGGTTCTTTTTAAAAACTGATATTTTCTGGGTTTTATATAAAATACAAAACTACTGGAAACTTAATTTCCAACCGCGGTTCGGCCGTTTTATTTTTTATTCTATTTTTCAAAGAATAACCCCAAAAAGGGTTATTTCTTGATGAATGGAGCCAAAAGTATATCAAATCATGTCCAAATTTAGTGAAAGGTTGTTTCTATTAGTTTTACAAGATTTTTAGATCACCCAAAAATTTTCATATATTTTGGAGTTTATTTAATCGGATATTTATTATTTTAAATTTCGGCTATTTTTAATAAATACGAAATCATTTTAAAAATTGATGAAACTTTCCAGAATTAAAGCCTAATAATAAATGGAAGTTTCCATTGAAAAATATTTTAAAACAAATATGGTTTTTAATATTTTCTAATCGCTTCCCCGTTTTACGTGCCATAATTCTTTTTCTTATTAAATTAATATATTTTTAAAATTTTTCTTTACAAACCAGTAACTTTGGTTACTGGAATGTTAGAGAAATATTTTCAATTAATTTTGCAAAGTTTTATTGGTTTTACAATTTATTTTAATAAACAGGTTTTAACGCATAGGAAACAAATTGATCTCTTATATTTAAAAACCAATTTTATGGAGGAGATTTAAGTTTTAAGTTTTGAAATTTTGATAATAAATTCTATAATCTATTATATATCTACTGGAATTTTTTATTTGATTTTAGGATACCATTAGGTTTGCTTTTTAAGTAATTCTTTGGTTTCATCTGATTTTTGTGTGAATTTAAATGGGCATCAAATCGCCATAAAAATCCATGAAAGTCATACGCAGTCTAATCTCATGATTATCTTTATTCTGTGAAAGTTTGGATTAATTTGAAATTGATATGCTATAAGTTACTGTGTTAATCTATGAACTGATTTGAATTTTGAGAAATTGGAAATTGATATCAAATCTTAATGAAAATTCATAAAAGTTTTCCAATAAGCTATAATAATCTATATCTCTATTATGTGAAAGTTTGGATTAATTTGAAATTGATATGCTATAAGTTACTGTGTTAATCTATAATCTGATTTAAATTTTGAAAAATCAGAAATTGATATCAAATCTTAATGATAATTCATAAAAAATTTTCAGTAAGCCACAATCATCCATATCTTGTTACTGGAAAAGTTTCAGCTGATTTGGGGTTTGATTGCTTAGGGTTTCTGTCTAATCCTAGCAATCTGGTCTTAATGTTAATAAATCATAATTTAATAGCAAATCAACACAAAAGTCAGTATAAACCTCCAACAAATCTTAACTTTACATCATGAATTTAATCCCTAACTTGTTTGAAACAGAAACCTTAGGGTTCATAGATCTCCATTGTAAATTCGCTATACCGCGATAGTCTAACTGCCGAGATCGCAACCGTAATCGTATACTAATTGCGATTAATCCTGCATAATTGGAGTGCGTAAATTATAGTATGATATTGGCTCCGAGGTCCACTGTCCACGGAAATCCTGAGAAATATGCCAGGCAATAAGATACTATAATTTACGTGCTAAATTATACAAGGGTTGAGAGCACGATTCCCTTCCATGGTTGTGATTCGAGGCCGAAACTTGCGAACCATAGAGCCTTTGGTATTCCTTAGATGTTTAGGAATCGAAAATCATCAAAAATAAAAAATCATTAAGATTCAACAAATCGAATTAACTCGATCCGTGTCTTAGAAGCCGTTGGATTACGGTCTCCTATCGTAGGAACCTTTAGGGCCCCTTAGGAACACTTACGTCACGTTGTGTCCTAGGTTTAGGGAGTCATAGAGTTAGGAGTCCAGCCTCATCACGGTCGTTTGCTATGGATAGCAACCGTGCCAATAGATCTAGTTACTCTAGTCACCCTTTTTTCCCATAGGACAAGCCTAGTTACCTAGAATGTAGGTTCACCTGCATTAGTCAAAGGGATGTCTTGCACTTAGGACCATATAGCATCTTAGATGGAGTCCTAGGATAATAAAATCTACTCAACTTGAACTAAATAATTTCTCTTAAACTGTAAAACAGTCAATCCAGTCTAGATCGGTGTCTTAGATGAGTTAGGCATAAGTAGCTTAGTTCAGGTGCACCGAACTACGATCGACTCTGATTCCAGTGAGGCTGGGATACGTAGGCAACTTGGATACTTAGTGGCATACCAAGCCCGAGTCGGCTCCACACATAAGTGGTGGAGTTTTGTATATTAATCCTTAAATTAAAAGTAATTAAATCACTTAGGACTTTCCATGAAATTAGAATTGTAGGAGAACTTTCACTTAGATTGAATTTAAATAAATTAAGAAAATCAAGATACACATTTAGGAATTACACTGACATTAGATCTTAGGATGCATGTCATATAGTTCGCACATTAATATAGAGTTAAATGAGCCATTTAAAAGAAATTCAAAAGAGTTAACTTTTGGAATTGAAGACCGATTATCGGGCAAGAATGGTGCATGTGGTGGTAACTCCCCATACCTTCCATTCTCGTAACCAGGTAACGAGTCTAGATTTCTGGTCAATTATGAGTCCTAGATCCCTTATCTAGGTGGCGACTCTGTCACTCTCTTTTGTGTGGAATTCGGATTGCCTTAGTGATCCCAAGTTCAAGGAAAAGATGAATTAAATCACCTTGCTAGGCTCGGCGGCTTACCCCTGCCCTTATGGGTACTGGGTTGCACGTTTGTTTGCACCCTATGGCTTGGTTGCTGCCTGCTTGGTTGGGTAATTAAAATTAATAATAAAAAGCACACGCCATTCGCGTGGGTACGAGAGACCAAGGGAGAGAGTAGCGCCTCGCGCGCTCGCGACCGTCTCGCGGGATCGGGTCCCACAGTATATTATATAGGAAAGTTGGAAATGAGTCTAGATTCAATATATGAAACTCATTTGAGTAAAATTGAAAATGTCATAGGAATCTAGTACCATTGTTAGGCAGTTTCTCATTGTAGTGGTTATCATGTAACACATTGTGATGGGAACACTTGTTTCCCACACATCTTAGTTTTCCATGAGCCTTTTACACTCTGTGCTTAAATGCCCTATATTATTTATAGTGGTTTGTGGATGTAGGCATAGATATTTGGACCATGATTCTTGTGTCCAAACATGGTAGACTATCCATGAATGATCTCATTTCATGAGCCATGGATGTCTCTCTTAGACATGAGATTCTATTAATCCCTCCTATAATGTCTAAGTTCTATAGATTTAAGCTTAATTGATAATTTATATAATCTATAGTTATTTCCCCTTGTATGCTATTGGGTACATGGTAAAGATGGTAAACTTAAATTTAAAAATCACTCAATTGGTACTCTTAGTCCTCTTACCTAGTAAGATGGAGAGTGTACACCCACCATTAATTAAAACACTAATTTCTTTGGCTTTTAGCTAACATCTTAACCATGATTAGCCATATGTGTGCCATGTGTGTTATACACACACACACACACACATATATATATATATATATGTATATATATAGAGAAAACGGTTCCTACACATATGTGTAGAGAGTTCTCTACACACTAGCTTAAAATACGGTGGCGGCCCACATTGTTTGGGTGATCCAAGCCATCCATTTTAAAGGCCCTCACATAGATAGGGTGTCTACAAAAAATCAGATCCATAGGATCATCCCAACCCTACGATTTGTGGAGGTAAAATGGATGTCTTTAAACCTTCACAAATTAGTCCATTTTTTGCCTCCACAGTTCGAATGGTTAGGATGATCCTATGGATCTGATTTTTTGTGTACACCCTATCTATGTGAGGGCCTTAAAAATGAATGGTTTGGATCACTCAAATAATGTGGCCCCCACCGAATTTTAAGCTAGTGTGTAGATAACTTATCTACACATATGTGTAGGAACCGTTCTCTCATATATATATATTGAAATAAACAAGAGGGGGGGTGAATTGGTTTGAACACTAATTTATACACTTTTTTAAAATTAATTATTAAACCTGATTTGATTTTACTTCTTTTGATTAGATTTTGGTTAGTTCAAATAAGATCAAAACAAAATGAATTGATAAACCAAAATCAAGAATGAAAGTGCAAGACAAAGAAAGAACACACCGATGTATAGTGGTTAGGGCAAAGCCCTACTCCACTCTTCTTAAGATCGTCCTTAAGGATTTCCACTATTGTGAGACCTCCACGATGCCCGGCTCCGAGGCGATTACACTCCCAAGGGATATTAAATGAGGATGCCCTTGACACCTTTACACCAACTCTCCTTCTTCGCCGAGTTCTAAGCGATACTCCCTAGGGTATTAAGATAGGATGCCCTAGCTACCTTTACAAGAAAAAGAAGATGAAGATTTGCTTGGCTTCTCTTGAAAGCTTTGATACGAATTGAAATCCAAGTAGTGACTTGGTTTGGCAACCTAGAGGGGGGGTGAATAGGATCTTTATAAAACTTTTGTCTTTTCAAATTTTTTTCTAAGATTTCTCCCAAGACTTATCCCTTGTTTAATTAAATTTGAAATAGTTGAACTTAAACAATATTACAAATTAATATAAGTTCAAAACCCTTGTTGATTAGCAAACTTAATTAGGTAATTTTAATAGCCTAGTTAGCAAGGTTAAGATATTTAGGTTGATTATCAATGCTAACTACTCACTTAATTCTAAGCACAAATAATCAAATAAGAGAGTGAGAGGGAGTGAGAGAAATACCAATCACACAAGTGACACAAGGATTTATAGTGGTTCGGCAAACGACCTACTCCACTCTTCTCAAGGTCGCACTTGAGGATTTCCACTATTGAGACCTCCACGACGCTCGGCTCCAAGGCTTTTACAATTCAAGGGAATTAAATAAGGATGCCCTTCCACCTTTACAATGACTCTCCTTCTCCGCCGAGTTCTAAGCGCTTCACCCAAGGGAATTAAAAACAACGGATGCCCTTGCCACCGATCGAATAAAGAATAAGATAAAAGCTTTGCCTCTATGTAGGCTACAATGTAAGTTGAAGCTCCAATGGCATGATCAGAGACAATCAGCATAGAAAATGAATTGCCAAACCAAAATCAAGAATGAAAGTGCAAGACAAAGAAAGAATACACCGATGTATAGTGGTTCGGGCAAAGCCCTACTCCACTCTTCTTAAGATCGTCTTTAAGGATTTCCACTATTGTGAGACCTCCACGATGCCCGGCTCCGAGGCGATTACACTCCCAAGGGATATTAAATGAGGATGCCCTTGACACCTTTACACCAACTCTCCTTCTTCACCGAGTTCTAAGCGATACTCCCTAGGGTATTAAGATAGGATGCCCTAACCACCTTTACAAGAAAACAAGATGAAGATTTGCTTGGCTTCTCTTGAAAGTTTGATGCACAATGTTGTCCCTTTGATTGCTCTCCAATATAGGTTGCAAGTGAAAGCCTAAATCCAAACTCAAAAGATTTGCAAGTTGCAAGGCAAGTTTGGGAAGAAGAAAACAAATTCTCAAGCTAAAAGGATTTACAAGTGTTTGAATTGCTTAAGGATGTTTTTCCAAATATTCAAGAGACAAAAATAATCCTCTTGAAGGTGTATATATAGCCTTTTGACAAAATATGACCGTTTGGGGTTAAAGAAATCAAAAACTAATTTTTAATTCAAAAGCCAACGGCTATATTTTGAGCTGTCGCGACGTTCTCGGAGCTCCGAGAAATTCTCGGAGCTCCGAGAAATTCTTGGAGTTCCAAGACAATTTCTCGAAGTTCCGAGAGAACGACCAGAAAATGGAAAAATTCTACTGGACCATTTCTCGGAGTTCCGAGAAAATGGCCAGAAGTTGAAAAATACTACTGGACCATTTCTTGGAGTTCCGAGGGAACTTTCGGAGTTCCGAGCTCAGAGCTCCGAGAAAAATCTCGGAGTTCCGAGAAGCCTAAAATCAACAGACTTTTTATATTTTTGTTGCTATTTGATTTTGGGCTTTTGGAACTCAATTCCTAAGATAATTTAGAATGTTATGAGGGTCCCAAAATGTTGGTCCACCACATAACCATTCACTAAACCATTTAAGTTCTTAAGTGTTTTTGAAAACTCTTTTGAAAAACCCTTTCCTTCACTTATAAATCTAAAGAGAAAAGATGTACAATGAAATCTAGGTAACCTTCAAACTTCTCTTTAGCCTTGGTCTTCAATTGGTCTTCCATTTTGTGTATGCTTGCTTGAGAGATAATGTGAGCTTCACTTAGCTCCTTTTGACTCTTGTGTGGTACATCTTCAAGCATGACCATGTGGTGTGTTGGTTCCTTCAATGATCAACCTATCTTAACACAACACTTCAAGGTAAATTGATTAGTATTCAAGAACATAATCAATTATGTTTAGAATCATCAAAACAAGATAGGAGAGTAGACCCTTGGGCTTACATATATATATATATATATATATATATATATATATATATTTTTTTTTTTTATTTTTTTTATGCACATATTTAGGGGGAGCATGGTATGCTAGGTTGATACCTTCAACCTTAGCAATCATGCATTAGTGGCCCAAGGGTGGTTTGAAAATCATTCACTTTTAAATCCCTTGGTGTCTCTGTGATTGGACAGCCCTTTGGATTCGTACACTGTATGAGTCACCTCAAAGGGAGAACTATACATGCTCAATGTCTGTTCATCCATCTTATCATATGATGTTTGATGTGCATCACATATGATAAGTACACTCATGTGGAGCCACATTGTTGGGTCTTGTCCTATTTTGTAAATTTGAGATCATCTCTCATCTTTTGACAAGATCCCTTTGCATGTGCCTCAGTGCCATATCTTCTCAGGCCTTATACTTATCTTGGATAGACTTATATGTTTCTATTTCTGCCATTGATAAGTATCTTGTTCTAGAGTTTGAAAAATCTCTAGAACCCTTCTTCATTGGACAATGCTTGAGACGATCATCTCATTGTCTATGAAGTAATCTCTTATCATGTATTTTTGAATGAAAATATATTATCATGATAACGTCCAATGGCTGTGCTTCTTATATTCATACATAAGCCATTGTATATTGTTAGGCCTTACATTATGAGAATTATCAAAGGCCAATGACAATTTCTTGGAAGAGGGATGATTTAAAAATATTTTTGAGTTTGTCATGTCCCATCATCTCTTCCAAGATTCTAGCTTCGGAGGACTCCACTCAAATCATATGTCCTTCGTAGCTTGTCTGTAGTACTTCTCCTTCCATTATGCCAGATGTAATAAGATGGTAGATGTACTTAATTTTTCTCTGTCAGTCTCTACATTCTTCCACTATGAAGGATGACCAGAGACTAAGGAAATTGAAGATTCATATCTTAAGGGTGGCATGAGCACTTCATGCTCATCCTCTCAAGGATGACCTTTTGATAAAGGAGAAGAGTTAAAACAAGTACCCAATCTCTCAATCTGGGAATAATTTTTAGAGATGCTGCCCTTACATGAAAGAAAGGGTCAAGCATTGATCTAAGCTCTTCTAAACATTTGAAGAAGAGTTTGATAAAGGAGAAGAGTTAAAATAAGTACCCAATCTCTCAATCCGGGAAGAATTTTTAGAGATGCTGCCCTTACATGGAAGAAATGGTCAAGCATTGATCTAAGCTCTTCTAAACATTTGAAGAAGAGTTCCGGAAAGAAGAATGTACAATTCAGTTGTACTTCTTTCGAGAGATTTTCAAATACTACTTTTATCATTTCAAAATTAATTGAAATGTGGTATCAATCTTCCATGCAAGGTATATGCTTAGCATTCATTATACCTATTTTCTTTAAGCATATCCTTTGCAGTTTCATGGGTCATAGGAGTGCTTTACAGTAATTCACCTTGTCTATGCCCATCCTCAAACATAGATGTGCCTTATATTGTCATTCCACATGTCTATGTTTGATTGCTCTTGTCATTTGTGTTTTCACTTTAGACATCTCATATACATGATAAGTTCTTCGGGAGAGTAATCATAGTATTATACCTTGAGCACTAATTGTTAAATTTGTTCCATTTTTGGTTCATGTATATGGAACTTCATCTTGTTCTATCATATGTATACATGACCTCTCCTTGCCATGGATGAGTCTTGGACTTAAATTTTCTATTCTTATATATCCATGCGCATTTTTGTATCAGACTATTTTTCTTCACTTCCATATCTTTTGTCTGATATTCCTCCATTCCCATTCTAAAAATGCAAAATTATTTTGAATGGATCAATAATAAATGGTTAAAGGTGTTAGCCCAAATCAATTATCCTATGTGCCTTATACTACTACATTCAGTATTATTGCACATAGTCAGGGGGAGCTCTTGCATTCTAGGGATAAGCGACTTGTAAACTTGAAAGTTATATTATAGTCCAGAGTATATTCATACTCTAGAAGAGACTTGTCTGCATTTCATCAATACAACCCTAATATGAATGTAGTCTAAGAGCCAAATAAATCACCTTCTCAACCATAGTTCATTGTCATGCCCTATTATATAGATTTCACCTAGGGCCATTGACAAATAAAAAGGGGGAGAACAAAATGATTTCTTATTCATTTTATATAGACCATTGTGATGTGCTCACATGGTTTATATTGCCCCCATGCTTGTGCTAAAATTGAAAATCTTTTGATAAAAAATAATAATATAAAAAAATTTGCTTATCATGCTCTTTACTTTGTTTTCTATTTTGATAAGCATTATATGAGCTTCATTGACACATCATATACACCATGAATAACTCTGATGAGTTATTCTTTATCTTGACACCCCACTTGCACTGTCACTTGCATATCCCTACCTTTTTGCTGTTGCCAAAAGGAGGAGATTTTTGGGAATTGATTAGGTAGTCCATATTTTGTATGCACCACATGCTTTATATTCATTTATTACTCTTGTGCATATAGTGAGGGGGAGCATTGCTTAATTGTTTATTGTATTTAATGCTTATTCATCTATTTGTTTAATATCTCTTGCCCCCTAATCAATTTGTTCGCCATCATCAAAAAGGGGGAGAATGTAAGCCCAAGGATTCTCATGGGTTAATCATTCACCTTACCTTCTTGTTTTGATGCTAGCAAACTAAATTGATTAGCATTTATGGACTGATGTGTTGCTTTGAGGTGTTGTGTTGTATACAGGAATTTTATGTCATAATCGCCATTACACAACTCTTCACAACACATGGCTTGTGGATCAAGAGACAAAGGAACAAAGAGCTTGCACCTACATTGGAGTCATCACCATTTGGAGATGATCAAGTTAAGAGCTCAACATGAAGATCCCACAAGTTCCCCAGCAAGTGTCAAGAAGGAAGCTTGGAGTTGAACATGCCATGGTGACACCTCGTGTACCTTTCAACTTGCATTGAAGATTGGAGGACAAGTCACAAGAGCCAAACAAGGTCAAGAAGTTCACTCACAAGCCTAAGAAGTCCTAGAAAGTGCAAAGGAGCCGACACATTCCAAGAAGACTCATGGTATTCATTTTTAGAATGTATTTGGAGTCATATTGATTTTATGTTTAAATGCACTTTCAAAAGGTTTTCAAATGGTTTCATACTAAACTTTTTATATCTTTGAAAACCATACACACCCAAAATTGTGTTTTGAAAACCTAGGACTTAAGCCCAAAGACCATGGCCCAAAGCCCCTGATCTTTAAAGTTAAAAATGGAATTTTACATAGGGCTGGTCGATCGGGCTATGCCGGGCGACCGTGGGATCGAACTTGGAATTCCAGGGCATCTCGAAAATTATTGGGCCGGTCGACCGCGGATATGTGTGTATTTCAAAACAGAACAATCCGTCATGGGTTTGGGAGGACGACCACCTTAGGTCAGTCGACTGAGATAGGTTTTTGAGTCGAAATTTTGAGCGAATAGGTAGCCCTCGCCGGACGACCGCGATGGGCAGGTCGACCGCGACGGTAAGGAATTTGAAAATATAAAAGGGCGCCCGATAGGGGCGGGCGACCGCGATGGCTCGGTCGACCGCTGCGGTCGAGCAAAGTAGCCGTTGGGGCGTTTTCTGCCTAACTTATTTACAGTTTTATCCCAAACGGTCATATTTTCAAATACACTATATATACATAATTAAAACCTATATCTATAATCTTTTGAACATTTGAGAAAGATCAAATCCCATTTCTCTTTGAGCTTCAACATTTTATTTCAAAAGCAAAACCTCTTTGATTTTCCATTTCTATATCTTATCAAGAGGCACTCCATAGTGCTTTACATTTGTATTTTCTTGGAGTGATTGTGAGCTATACAAAGTTGTAATCCGCCTATTAAGAGGCATGAGAGTTTTTATTTTCTTTGTTTTTCATGTGAGGGTCTTCTCTTCTGCCCGTTAAGAATTGTGAAGACGAGGGTCTCCTCTTCTGCTTGTTAAGAAAGGTGAAGACGTGAGGCTGTCCGATTCGGCCCGTGAAGAAAGGTGAATCATGTAAGAGGGAGTGTCCCTTGCAAGGCTTCGGGCGAAAAGGGTGTGTGCCCTTTTGGAGTTGGAAGAGTCGGGGTGTACGGCTTGGTGATTCGCCATTGAAAAATCCCAACTTTAGTGGAGCATTCAAGGAGGAACTTGGAAGAGTGGAGTAGGTCTTGTGAGAGACCGAACCACTATAAAAATCTTGTGTCTCTTGTGGTTGCTTCCTCTTCTCCTTCTCCTGCACGTGTGGTGATTGGTAAACTCTAACCCTAACTTGTATTTGTGCTTTTAATTGAACAAGGGTTAGTAAATGCACTTGAATTAAATGTATAAACCCTAATTGCATTTATATATCTATTCGAACAAGGGTTAGCAAATGTGCAAGATTAGAATGTCTAAACCCTATCTTTCATTAATATTCCTATTTGAACAAGGATTAGATTAAGTGGTGCTTAATTAGTGGATTAAGAGTTAATCTCCCACCTAATTAAGCCTAAAATTTCTAATTAACCAATTCACCCTCCTCTTGGATTGTCACACATGTATTTCAGTTATACCCCACTTATCCTTGTTGTATTCTCTTATCAAAGTAGGCCTCACGTCTCCTGGGCGGGGAAATAACCCAAGGCAGGTGTCTGCTGCCCAAGCTGCTGTGAGAAGGGGATGGTCATTACCCCTCAAAGTACGTGAGCTTATATGCTCTAGCACAAACCTTTTTACCCTAACATGATCCAAATAATTTCTCCCACTGATTCTGAAGGGGCAACTTGTATCCTTGCATCTAACGGCATACTTTGTAGGCTTTGAATCTACTGGGACGAATACAAACTTCTGTACAATTACTGTAAGCCCAATGATTCCCACCTTGGCATTCCCATCTTATTTTGATGATTCCAATACACAAGTGATTTAAGATCCTAATGTGTTTGATTGTTTAAGTTGTAGATCTTAAATTGTGCTAAGACAACATTGCTTGGATTGAGGCCAAGAAGATCTCATTGGACCACATTATGAAGGCCAAAAGACATCGGAGATCCAAGGCGAATGAAGACTTGAAGCATAGCATTGAAGATCAATGTCTTTTTAGAATGTATAAGATCCAATCCTAGTTTAGACTTTAAGAGGTAAAAATAAAGTAATCTCACACACCCCTAAAATGTTTAAGAGATTGTCCTTGTGGTGTTCCAACAATGTGGAACCCTCATAGCAATCCCAACTTGGTGTAGAGTTGGAAGCCCAAAGAATAAGAAACATGAAATTGAAAATCTGCTGAAGATAGGCTTCTCGAAACTCCGAGAGAATTCTCGGAGCTCCGAGTTCGGAACTCCGAGAGATTCCTCGGAGCTCCGAGAAATGGTCCAATAGCATTTTTCAATCATCTGTTTGTATTCCCGGAACTCCGAGACCACTATAACGGTAAGAATTATAGCCGTTGGGAATTTTCGCAGGAATTACTACTATGCCCTTGAACAGTCATATTTGGGTTTTTCTATAAATATGGCCATTCCAAACTTCCCAATTATTAATCCTAACACTCTAAAACTCTATTTGAGTATCCCAAGAGTGAATCAAAGCTTGTTTATGCCTCTCATCCTCTAAGATTAGGATTTGGATCATTAGGCTCAAATTTGTACATCTTCTACAATTTGTAAACCCTTGTCAGGGATTTTTTGTTTCCTTCTTTCTTATTCAAGAACATTGTATTCGGGCGAGTGTTCGGAGAAGCGGAGCCCACTCTCCGTGGTGAGGATTGCCACCAAGGTTAAAGCATTCGGAATTGTAATCGGCACCGATCTTCGCCGGAGTTAAGAAGATCAAATAGTGAAGCCATCAACGGGTTTGGTTGGTGGAGTGGAGTAGGTCTCGCGTTTTGAGAACCGAACCACTTTAAATCTCGGGTGCACTCTCTCTTGTCTCTTGCTGTATATTTTGCAATTGAACTTAGGATTTAACTCGTGTGCTTATCTTTCATTCTTGATCTCTTAATCTTCAAAATTGGGTTAGTGTCTTCAAAAGGTTAAAACTTGTTAGGAACCTAATTTTTACCTCCTCTTAAGTTGCCGTACTCGGGACCACCCTTGGAATTTCACTTGGTATCAGAGCCTTGGCTCTTAAAAGATTTTCTTTTCTTAAAAATTTTTGGGAAATTTTTCTTTAAAATTTCAAACAAGAGAAAGATCATAAGATCTTTGGCAACTTTCTATTTGTGAAATGGCAAATATAAATGGAACCGGACTTCCGGAAGGCCATTCCACAACTAGACCTCCTTTCTTCAATGGGTCCAACTATGGACATTGGAAAACAAGGATGCACATCTATCTCCTTTCGATAGATGTGGAACTTTGGCATATTGTTGAAAATGGATACATTTTGCCTTCCAAGCCATTTGAAGAATGAAATATTGAAGAGAAAAGGCATGCAAATTTAAATTACAAAGCTATAAACTCTTTGTTTTGTGCCTTATCTACGGAGGAGTTTAATAGAGTAGCTCTTTTTTATTCCACCAAGCTTATTTGGGATACTCTTGCCGTCACCCATGAGAGAACATCACAAGTCAAGGATTCCAAAATAAACTTGTTAAAGAGCAAATATGAAATGTTTAGAATGGATCAAAATGACAGTATTTCTGAAATGTATACCCGTTTTTCTAAAATTTCAAATGAATTAGCTAATCTTGGTAAATCTTATCCTACTGATGAGCTTGTGAGTAAGTTGTTTAGGTCACTTCCTCCATATTGGGATCCAAATGTCACCGCCATCCAAGAATCAAAAGATCTCAAGACGCTAACCATGGAGGAGCTTGTAGGATCTCTTATCACTCATGAGATGCTCCTCACTAGCCATCAAGAAGAAAAGAAGCCGAAGGAGAAAGAAAGAGAAAGTCGATCTCTAGCTCTAAAGGCCTCAAAGACGGACTCATCATCCTCAAGTGAAGCAGATAGTGATGAGGAAGAAGCGTTAAGAAAATTTAAAAGCTTATGGAGAAAGAAACATAAGAAGGATAAAAAGAAGAAGAAAGAAGAAAATGAAGTAGAAGGAGGAATAGGTGTTACAATTGCAAGAAGACAGGACACAAAAGACCGGATTGTCCACTTCTCAAGTCATCTTCCTCAAAGTACAAGGGAAATAAGGATTGAAAGAAGAACAAGGCTCTTGTAGCCGGTTGAGATGCTACTAGCACCTCGGGTAAGAGCTCAAGTGAAGGGAAGATAATAAAAATGACCTTTGCCTCATGGCACTCTCCCATGAAGTTGAGGTAAACCCTAACTCCTCATGTAATTCATCAAGTAGTGATAGCGGAAACATATCTTATGATGAATTATGCTTAACCTTGCATTCTCAAATTTCAAAAAATAAAGTTCTTAAAAAATCTATTTCAAAATTAGAAAATGAACTTGATGTTTTGAAAAATGGATCTTCTTCTTCCAAATCTCAAGCACAACTTGAAAATTTTAAACTTGAGATTGAAACCCTTGAGGGTATTTTGGATGAGAAAACTTGCCAATTAGTTCAAAATGTGGCAAGCTCCTCCAAATCTTATGAAGATGAATTTAATAATTCTTTAAATCAATTAACACATCTTCATAATGAAAATGAAAGGTTAAGATTATGTCTCCATGGATTCCTAAATGGTGACAAAATTATTGACATAATCTTAAAGAAAGCTAGTCTTAGACCTAATCATACAATTTATGATAGGACTAGTCTATCTAACCCCCATGTTAGATGCCATTATTGTAAAATTTATGGTCATTACTAATTCCAATGTGCATCTAAAATTAGGGATTGTAGTGGAACCAAGAAATCTTGGGTTCCCAAAGCCCTCATATGATTCTATTCATATGTGCTTAGATTATGGGCTAGCTCTTAAAATTGAATATCTTTTTATGGTTATTTAAAATCCCCTCTTGTATTAAATTTATTTTCCAAATACGGGGAGTTCTATGTTTGTCTTTTTCCTTGAAAAAGGGGGAGCTTAAAATTTATAAATTTCATCCCCTTGATTTTTTCTTTTACCCCATCTTTTTGATAGATGTCAAAGGGGGAGAGAAAACTAGTGTAAGGAAATATATGCATGCTTTTATTGGAAAATCTCTTGTGCTTGTTATCATAAAAAATGGGGAGATTGTAAGCCCAATGATTCCCACCTTAGCATTCCCATCTTATTTTGATGATTCCAATACACAAGTGATTTAAGATCCTAATGTGTTTGATTGTTTATGTTGTAGATCTTAAATTGTGCTAAGACAACATTGCTTGGATTGAGGCCAAGAAGATCTCATTGGACCACATTATGAAGGTCAAAAGACATCGGAGATCCAAGGCGAATGAAGACTTGAAGCATAGCATTGAAGATCAATGTCTTTTTAGAATGTATAAGATCCAATCCTAGTTTAGACTTTAAGAGGCACAAATAAAGTAATCTCACACACCCCTAAAATGTGTAAGAGATTGTCCTTGTGGTGTTCCAACAATGTGCAACCCTCATAGCAATCCCAACTTGGTGTAGAGTTGGAAGCCCAAAGAATAAGAAACATGAAATTGAAAATCTGCTGAAGATAGGCTTCTCGGAACTCCGAGAGAATTCTCGGAGCTCCGAGCTCGGAACTCCGAGAGATTCCTCGGAGCTTCAAGAAATGGTCCAGTAGCATTTTTCAATCTTCTGTTTGTATTCCCAGAACTCCGAGAGAAATTCTCGGAACTCCGAGACCACTAAACGGTAAGAATTATAGCCGTTGGGAATTTTCGTAGGAATTACCACTATGCCCTTGAACGGTCATATTTGGGTTTTTCTATAAATATGGGCATTACAAACTTCCCAATTATCAATCCTAACACTCTAAAACTCTATTTGAATATCCCAAGAGTGAATCAAAGCTTGTTTATGCCTCTCATCCTCTAAGATTAGGATTTAGATCATTAGGCTCAAATTTGTACATCTTCTACAATTTGTAAACCCTTGTCAGGGATTTTTTGTTTCCTTCTTTCTTATTCAAGAACATTGTATTCGGGCGAGTGTTCGGAGAAGCGGAGCCCACTCTCCGTGGTGAGGATTGCCACCAAGGTTAAAGCATTCGGAATTGTAATCGGCACCGATCTTCGCCGGAGTTAAGAAGATCAAATAGTGAAGCCATCAACGGGTTTGGTTGGTGGAGTGGAGTAGGCCTCGCGTTTTGAGGACCGAACCACTTAAAATCTCGGGAGCACTCTCTCTTGTCTCTTGCTCTATATTTTGCAATTGAACTTAGGATTCAACTCGTGTGCTTATTTTTCATTCTTGATCTCTTAATCTTCAAAATTGGGTTAGTGTTTTTCAAAAGGTTAAAACTTGTTAGGAACCTAATTTTTACCTCCTCTTAAGTTGCCGTACTCGGGACCACCATCGGAATTTCAATTGCATACTTTTTGACATTGTTCTTAAATACTTTTAAATTCGGGAAGATTCCCTCCACCTTGATCTCCTCAAGTCCTATACGTCCCTCATTTAATTCATCTACAACCATCTCATCTACTTCCAACGGCTCCCTTGTATACGTATTACAGAACGGGTCACCCACAACGTTCTGTACACCATCGAGGGGGCGTACACCTTCGCCCTCATCTTCCATACCAAAGTCACCTTCGCCCTCACTGTCCTTAACAAAGTCATCATCACCAAATACATCATCACCCTCTGTACTGTTACCATCTTCGCATTCAATGCCATCACTAACATGCATATCACTATGGAAATTCCTACTGAACTCTGCATCGTGCCTGCACGGTAGGGACTACATTAGAATGAATATTGTATGAGACAAACATAGAATTGGCCAAGTAAATGTAATTACTAATTAGAAGATTACATGGCAGTGCTCATATGTTGAGTTGTATTTTCCTCTGTCTCATTAAAAATAGGGTCCTCATGGTCTTGGTTCAAGTCCACTGAATATCTTTTCAGATTCCGACCAATATTGGTATCTTTTCGGATTCCAACCAATATTGGTATGTTTGTGGGACCACCAACTTCATTTCGAATAGGTGTTGCTGAGGCTGCACGGATGGAATTATTTCTAGGGTTCAATGCCGGTTCGAGAGGAGGAGAAGAAGGTTCACAAATATTTCCATATAAAATAGGATCTTCATAATAGTGATTTCTATCCACCATATTCCCGAGCAATGACAAATTTCACATGAGATAATAGTGTAATGGAATGAGAGTTCAAAGAATGAAAATTTCCACCTGAGTTAATATTTTACCTCCCAATGGGGATCGGCGCAGAACTAATTCCTCCTACTTTGTACTCTTTGGTTATGTATAGGCTTATACAATTGAAGAAGCTATTCTAAAAAAGCATCATCACCATAGCTAGGACATCATCATTTCGAATGTCGTACAACAAGATTTGATATGGATCCACAACATATCGACATTTTATAGATAGCGAGACGCCGGTTGTTGTGGTCCCAATTTTTTGGTGAACTAGAGACTCGAATTCTGAAAATTTTATATGTCGATTCACAATTAAAGGCATCTTCGTCCCGTCAATACTGGAATGATACTTCATCCTTCAAGTACCCATCAACGTGTTCGATAAAAAAAGCCCTTCTTTCCACCATTTTCGCAAACCCTATTAGGATAAGAACCACTATTAAACCTTCATAAAAATTTATTACAAACTATGAACAACCATTTACAATGATACAACCACTTTAGAATGTTAGAACCACAATTGGAACCATAATTTAAACTCTTGGAACCACTAGATTGTGGTTCCCTAGTGGTTCTGAGGCAAACGTAATGGTTCCAAGATGTTTACAGCACCAATGATACACTCATGATGTACCAAACACTAGTTGGACTAGTGGAACCACAATGTAGACTCTTGGAACCACTATTTCACTTCTCGGAACCACTAAATTGTGGTTCCGAGACCTACGTAATGGTTCTAAAATACCAATGATACACTCATGATCACTTTTATAACCAATATAATACTGTTAGAATGTTCCAACCACAACTTGCACTCTTGGAACCATAATTTAGACTCTTGGAACCACTAGTTAGCACCTCGGAACCATTAGATTGTGGTTCCGAGGTGTAAGTAATGGTTCCAATAGGTTTAAAACACCAATGAACCACTAAAATAATATTACAATGTACTAACCACTAGTTGGACTCTTGGAACCACAATTTAGAGACTTGGAACCACTACGTAACCTCTCGGAACTACTAAATTGTGGTTCCGAGGCCTACGTAATTGTTCCAATATGTTCAAAACACCAATGATACAGTCATGATCCCTTTGACAACTAATAAAGTAGTATTTTAATGTACCAACCACTTTGGAACCATAATTTACAGTCTTGGAACCACTATTTAACCTTCTCGGAACCACTAAATTGTGCTTCCGAGGCCTACGTAATGGTTCCAATAGGTTTAAAACACCAATGATACATCAATGATGACTTTTAAAACTACTAAAATACTATTATAATGTACCAAACACTAGTTGGACTCTTGGGACCACAATTTAGAGTCTTTGAACCATTATGTAACCTCTCGGAACCACTAAATTGTGGTTCTGAGGCCAACGTAATGGTTCTAATATGTTTCAAACACCAATGATACAGTCATGATCCCTTTGACATCCAATAAAGTAGTATTACAATGTATTAGACACTTGGGAACCATAATTTACAGTCTGTAACCACTATTTAACCTCCTTGGAACCATAATTTTGTGGTTCTGAGGCCTACGTAATTGTTCTAATAGGTTTAAAACACCAATGATACATCCATGATGACTTTGAAAACCACTAAAATAATGTTACAATGTACCAACCACTAGTTGGACTCTTAGAACCACAATTTAGAGTCTTGGAACCACTATGTAACCTCTCAGAACCACTAAATTGTGGTTCCGAGGCCTACGTAATGGTTCCAATATGTTCGAAATACCAATGATACAGTCATGATCCCTTTGATAACCAATAAAGTAGTATTACATTGTACTAGCCACTTGAGAACCATAATTTACATTCTTGGAACCACTATTTAACCTCCTGGGAACCACAATTTTGTGGTTCCGAGGCCTAAGTAATGGTTCTAATAGGTTTAAAATACCAATGATACATACATGATGACTTTTAAAACTACTAAAATACTGTTATAATGTACCAAACACTAGTTGGACTCTTGGAACCACAATTTAGAGTCTTGGAACCACTATGTAACCTCTCAGAACTACTAAATTGTGGTTCTGAGGCCTACGTAATGGTTCTAATATGTTCCAAACACCAGTGATATAGTCATGATCCCTTTGAAAACCAATAAACTAGTATTACAATGTACCAATCACTTGGGAACCATAATTTAGAGTCTTTGAACCACTATTTGACATCCTTGAAACCACTAAATTGTGGTTCCGAGGCCTAAGTAATGGTTCCAATAGGTTTTAAACACCAATGATAAAGCCATGACGACTTTTAAAACCACTAAAATACTGTTTTTCTTTACCAAACACTAGGTGGACTCTTGGAACCACAATTTTGAGTCTTGGAACCACCATGTAACCTCTCTGAACCACTAAATTGTGCTTCCGGGCCTATGTAATCGTTCCAATAGGTTTAAAACACCAATGATACATCCATGATGACTTTTAAAACCACTAAAATACTGTTATAATGTACAAAACACTAGTGGGACTCTTGGAACCACAATTTAGAGTCTTGGAACCACTATGTAACCTCTCGGAACCACTAAATTGTGGTTCCAAGGCCTACGTAATTGTTCCGATATGTTCCAAATACCAATGATACAGTCATGATCCCTTTGACAACTAATAAAGTAGTATTTCAAGGTACCAACCACTTCAAAACCATAATTTACACTCTTAGAACCACTATTTAACGTCCTCGGAACCACTAAATTATGGTTCTGAGGCCTACGTAATGGTTCCAATAGGTTTAAAACACCAATGATACATCCATGATGACTTTTAAAACCACTAAAATAATATTACAATGTACCAACCACTAGTTGGACTCTTGGAACCACAATTTAGAGTCTTGGAACCACTATGTAACCTCTCGGAACCACTAAATTGTGGTTCTGAGGCCTACGTAATGGTTCTAATATGTTCCAAACACCAGTGATACAATCATGATCCCTTTGAAAACCAATAAACTAGTATTACAATGTACCAACCACTTGGGAACCATAATTTACAGTCTTGGAACCACTATTTAACGTCATCGGAACCACTAAATTGTGGTTCTGAGGCCTAAGTAATGGTTCCAATAGGTTTTAAACACGAATGATACAGCCATGATGACTTTTAAAACCACTAAAATACTGTTATTCTGTACCAAACACTAGGTGGACTCTTGGAACCACAATTTTGAGTCTTGGAACCACCATGTAACCTCTCTAAACCACTAAATTGTGGTTCTGAGGCCTATGTAATCGTTCCAATAGGTTTAAAACACCAATGATACATCAATGATGACTTTTAAAACCACTAAAATAGTGTTATAATGTTCCAAACACTAGTGGGACTCTTGGAACCCCAATGTAGAGTCTTGGAACCACTATGTAACCTCTCGGAACCACTAAATTGTGGCTCCAAGGCCTACGTAATGGTTCTGATATGTTCCAAACACCAATGATATAGTCATGATCCCTTTGACAACTAATAAAGTAGTATTTCAATGTATCAACCATTTCGGAACCATAATTTACAGCCTTGGAACCACTATTTAACCTCCTCGGTACCACTAAATTGTGGTTCCGAGGCTTACATAATGGTTCCAATAGGTTTAAAACACCAACGAGACATCACCATTAAAATAATATGATAATGTACCAACCACTAGTTGGACTCTTAGAACCACAATTTTGAGTCTTGGGACCACTATGTAACCTCTCAGAACCACTAAATTGTGGTTCCGAGGCCTACGTAATGGTTCCAATATATTCCAAACACCAGTGATACACTCATGATCCATTTAAAAACCAATAAACTAGTATTACAATGTGCCAACCACTTGGGAACTGTAATTTACAGTCTTGGAACCACTATTTAACCTCATTGGAACCACTAAATTGTGGTTCCGAGGCCTAAGTAATGGTTCAAATAGGTTTTAAACACCAATGATACAGCCATGATGACTTTTAAAACCACTAAAATACCATTATTCTATACCAAACACTAGGTGGACTCTTGGAACCACAATTTTGAGTCTTGGAATCACAATGTAACCCCTCCGAATCACTAAATTGTGGTTCTGAGGCCTATGTAATCATTCTAATAGGTTTAAAACACCAATGATACATCCATGATGACTTTTAAAACCAGTAAAATATTGTTATAATGTACCAAACACTAGTGGGACTCTTGGAACCACAATTTAGAGTCTTGGAACCACTATGTAACCTCTCGGAACCACTAAATTGTAGTTCCAAGGCCTACATAATGGTTCTAAGATGTTCCAAACACCAATGATACAATAATGATCCCTTGGAGTCTTTGACAACCAATAAAATAGTATTACAATGTACCAACCACTTGGGAACCATAATTTACAGTCTTGGAATCACTATTTAACCTCCTCGGAACCATAAATTCCGAAGCATAAGTAATGATTCCATGAGTCCAAGTATACATACGATGTCTAATCAGGCTTTTCTCTATACACACACACACACACAGAGAGGGAGGTTAGAGAGAGAGGTAAAGATAAACATGGTAATAACCAAACAAAGAGGCTGGTAGACCATGAAAACATGAAAACAATGCACAAATAACATGAAAACATGAAAACATGAAAAGAATATGTAAACCCTATTCAAGTAGAGGAGAATTGACATACTTCGAGCTATGTTTGTCACCCAAGTAGAAACAAGTAATGGTTTTTTTTTTTCCAAAATACAATGGCTGCTATTCACGTTGGATGACCTAGCAAGGTATGGCAATGACTGTTTTTCACGTTGGAACTTGGTTGGAGAAGAAGAAAGAAAAAGAAAAGGTGGTAGGTGAAATAGCTTAGGGATTAGAGCCTACAAATTTGGTGGGAAAAATCAAGGAGGTATATTTGTCCTAAAGGGCCTATTTTTGTACCTGACAGCCATTTTTTATAAATTTGCAATCACTACCCTTTTTCCACAATATAATGAAAACTTTGCATTGTTTTACTAATTTTTCCTTTTTTATTTTAATTAGGCCTTGTTTGTAGTGCATGAATTTGTCCATATTGGTTTTTTTATTCAGAGGGACTTTCAATTTATGATGATATCCCTCTAAACAAACCATAAGCATTAGATTCATTACATTTCCCTCTATCCTTGAAAGAAAAATTTTCACAAGAAATTTTTTTCTATCAGAAACATTTTTCCAGCAATTCAAACAGGGGATTTGATATTTTCTGCAATCGAAATGCATATGAATAACAGCTACGAAATAAATGAACAAAAATATGAACTGTCTTTTCATTCATTGGCACCCTCCATTCCAATCCAAGACGCTCCATCAAATTTGGTGGCTACGTTTCAGTAACTACATGAAATAATTTAGGACCTTAGGATATGGATACAGAGGGACCTAGTTCAGTTCTAGAGGCTTTGCCCAAATCATGTCCATTAATGATTGGATCATTTAGATTCATCGGAACATCAGTGTCTGCAGCTAGACCAATCCATTGTCCAACTATGAGGTCATGTACTGGATGGCAAATGAGAAACCAACTTGATTGAGTTAATCATCAAAGGTGCGTTTGGATTGCTGGAATCAGGTGCTGGAATCGGGATCAAATTGTAATTTTGGTTAAAAAAAGGAATGGAATCAGGAGGTGGAATCAGGATGCCATAAACTATTTCCGGGCCAACAGGTAGTATTCTGATTCCGCTCCGATCAGAATGGAATTTTTATTATAATTTTTTTGAATTAAAATTTGGGAAGTGATATTATCGCCACCTTTTCATCCCTGGGCCAGCCCCCCTACTGTATTTATGACTACCCTTTTACACTGCCAGCGGGTGGATGAAGAGAGAAAAATAGGAGAATATATCATTTCCCTAAAACTTTTATTTAATTTTTTTCTCATTCCCTTTCCAGAAATCCAAACAAGGCCAAAATGTGTAAGGGGGTGGCCGTACCAAAACATGGGAGTGTAAATTTCACTAATCCAAGTACAAATCCAAATGCCTCCCATGTTCTTTGAATAATGAGAGGAGACATGAAAACCCGCGCTTATCCTCTTACCCACGAAAATTCTAACCTTGTCTACACGTGTTTCTCGTAGAGATGATTTCCAAATCCTGTTCAGTACCACAAAACCACATCCGGGAAAAAGAAGAGGTTGGGAAGTTAGGAAAGGGATTTCCATTTTAGTTTCACCGGGGGCCCACAACTCATGATTATAATGCAATATGCAAACCCCACAAAGGCATTTGAAAAAAGGTCGAGAGAGATGGAGAAGTGAAAGCCAATAAGACTGGCAGTGAAGGAGAGAAAGACAAGATGTATGGGTTAATTCAAGAGGCAACTTGATTCCTGCAAAGACTCAAACCCAAATAACCATTCATCTTATCCTGTCTTATTCTTTTAAATGACTCAAATAGCCCTCTCAATTAATCTATTTGTTTCAAAGAACATGGGACATGCTTCTTCGAGTATGAGTCACTTATTAAAAATATACTTAGTTTTCTAACGCCACCTCAAAAAAAATGAGTGGAATAATATGTGCTGAGAAAATACATGGAGCTAATCTGATCCGCGTACACAAATAAGCAGAATAGTAAAAATAAGAGAACAAGTCATAAGATGAACACTGAGATTTTACATGGTTCAGCCAATTGCCTACATCCATGGGCGAAAACACGATCTTCCACTATGAGAAAATAATATATAAGGATTACAATGGATTAAACCCTATAACCAGCATCCATTTTCTTGACCTCTCAAACCAAGATCGTACAAGAGAATTGCTTGAGAAAAAAAACCCAAATAGGAACCCGAGAAAACCCAAGAGAAATAAACTCGAGAAGAAGCTCACTTCTCTCTTCCTTTCTCCCTTTCTCCCTTTCTCTCTCCTTCACTTTCCCTTATTGTCTCTTCCTCTCTCCTCTGTTTCTCACATTCTCACACCTATTCTTGGTGCCACCACCCCTTAAGCTATATTAAGAAGAGGCTTTCTATCTTTGGTTTTAGGAAAACCTAGAAACACCTTCTAATTCTGCTTCCTAACGTAATTAGGTTTCTTATGGAACAAGACAACTTTCCCAACAACATGATTTCCGGTCCTAAAACTAAGCCCACATGTTCATATGGTCTCCTATTTCTTCCTCTTAAAATATCTGAATAATTAACAAATTCTTCCATTTTTCTAGTGGCGCCGATGGTTCCAATTTGAATCTGTTCGGGTCATTTGTGAAGTACTTTCAAAATCTTACTTTCTGATCGAGTTTTGGGTTAAAATCAATTTCGAATCGATTTGCCCATTAGAGTGTCCTAGATCTCATACTCTACAGAGTTAGAGCGAGGAAAGAGAGATGAAAATAGTACTTGCAGTAAAAGTCCGGAAATAAGAAATGTTGTTTGTCATTTTGAGTAGGGTTTATAAATTTTTCAAAAATACCACTCCATGCACTGGTGTTTGCATTTAAATCAAGGATAGTCCATTGAATTTATTGGCTACATCTAGATAACGATTGTAAATAATTATGTGCCCATACAGTCGGAGTTCTTATATTTTATATGCCCAGTCGTATCATTTTATATGAGTATTAGAGAATATTAAGTATTGGAAAATTAGTCTATCACCTCTGCCCCTTTTTCTGGTTTGGAATGCACTTAATTTCGTTTTGATTGCATATACACACTTAATTTCCATTTGATTGTCTCTAACAAAGGCATTTTATCTGGGTTTCAAGTAATCTAGGCCAAGAGATTGATGGATTTAACCCGAGTTTTCTTTCTTTCTTTTTTGCTGGTAGGTAAGCTGGGATTGAACATCCGACCGAAGAACCAAGCCTTGACCATTGAGCTAGAGGCTCAATCCCTAGTAGAAGTTTTCTGGACTATAATAGTTATGAAATTAACCATAATTAGAAATTCTCTATGAATAAGGAAGCAGAGTTGCAGTTAATTCACCTCAATGCTTGTGTCTATGACAATGAAGGCTTGACTCGGAATAAAGATCATCTGTATTCAACTAGGCTTGCATATACGATAATGATGATCAAAACTGAAACTATTTTTAACTGTTCAAACCCCAGTCATAAGGCCAATTTATCATCTTCTGTGTTGTACTTGCCAACATATAGTATTGTAAATTTTATGTACTTGGAACAACAATTTCTAAAAAGATACTTTCTTATATAGATTTCTCCATTAAGTATTAGAGAATAAGAGATTTTAAATTACCAACACAGGAACAATGTCGGTTCATAGTCTCAACAAAGGAACCAAGGATTTTAAAATTCCTAACCATAAATCTTAACTTGATGAATAATTTTTTATTTGGGATATCGGCACGACCATGTTTTGATAATGGGATGAACTAAACTTGTTTCATACTTTTTGATTGGCTCTTGAGAGCTTCTAGATTTCTAAGAACATTTCATAGCTGGTTATAAGCAATGTAAAACAATGTGAGTTCACCCTGTTATCATGCCGGCATAAATAGCATTTTAACATAGCAAAATAGACGTTTTTGTGTAATTTTTTTCTCAAACTCTTCACAAACATTTTCATAACTTTTGGAAGAAGAGGAATGCTAGATTGAAGGGCGCCCTTACAGAAGCAGCAGCAAGGACGCCTCGTTGGATTCGCATATTGCATTTATTATTCCTGTACTTTTAATTTTTTTTTCAGTTCTGTTATAAATGCAATATGCTGAGGTGGATCCAATGAGAGCGTCATTGCAGCTTGTTTTTACAAAGGACGCACTTCAATTTAGCATTCATCTTGGATGGATTGCCTTGCAAAATTTTCTTTTCCCAAGTTTTTATTAAGTGCCAGCACAGATATGCACTTGTTTTTCAAAAACTAAAGTGGGTCCCACTTCGTAGGATGATCCAAACCGTTCATTTGTTGGGCCACAACTTAGATAGTAAATAGGGTGCCCCAAAAAATCATCTCCGTGGGATGATCTTAACCCTCAGATATTTAAAGGGACTCCATGCTAGAAACATCTACATATCCAAGGGTTAGGATAATCCTTATGGAGATGATTTTGGGGGTACACCCTATTTACTATCAAAGTAAAATGAATGGTTTGGATCAGCCTATGAAGTGGATAAAACCTCTTATCCCCTAATCCCAACTTCCCTATCTATTCTGAAATCCAGCTGACAAGAGATAGGAACAAAGAGAGAAGGTTTCTCAGACGTCCTAAAATTCGAACCCTTTCATCTGTGCCACATATTAAACTCCGTGGTCGAATAAACCGGTAAGATAACATATGAAAGTAAATCTCAGCCGCACACTAGTCATGTGAGGAACATTAGAGAAGCTATAAATGAGACACTTTGGGTTGGGGTGGGGTGGGGTGAGTAGCCCTTTTCACCTTTAATGCTATTGTCTAAGCTCTAGCTTCAGTCCAAAACCATTGAAAATCAATCTACGTAAGTGGCCCAAACATGTCACTACTCTTTAAGCCCATTTGTCAAAAATTCAGACCATTTTCCAGATTACAAGAACTCATCAAAAGAAAAAACAAACAACTGAAAAAAAAAATCTGGAAACCCCTCATAGGCTCCCATCTCCCCTTTGTATTTATGTGCAGGCACACAACAAAAAGGTAAAAACAACACCCACTAAAACCCTCACATCAATGCCCCAAAAAGCACTCAACCTATAAGAGAAACAAAATGAAAGATCATTTTCCTTCTAAAAAAGTATACACCAGAAACATTAAAAAAGCTCCAAAAAATTAGATATTCAAAATCTCTTCTCTCTCTCATTTCCATATCTCAAAGCCGTTACAAAATGCTACAAAACAAAATCCCATGACCCCACAAATGTCGCTAAAAACAACCGCCCCACCCTTTAAAATAACAATAGGTTACCATAAAAATCGCTTTTTTTTATTCCTTTCTTCATCAACAAAACCCTAGAAAAATCCTAACTTGAAAACCCCAAAAAAAAAAGAGGGGTTTTCCCTCTTCTCAAACCGTTACAAAACCCCTAAAAAACAGGAAAAAAAAGGGGGAAATAAAAGGAAATCTTTTTAATTTCCCATTTTGCCCCTGACCCATCTCAGATTTATCTGGGAAAACAATACCTGAAAGTCCAAAATAAGAAATGGGCACAAAAAATAAAATAAAAAACAATATCCATTTCATGTTTTTCCTCGTCTCAAGCCGTTACAAGCTCCCAAAAAAACAAAAAAGAGGAAAAAATAAAAGGAAAAACTTCTTAATTTCCCATTTTGCCCCTGGCCCATCTAAGACCTCCTCTATGGGGTCAACAAAAACAGAGAGCCCGAAATAGGAAATGGGCACACAAAAAAAAAAAACAAATCCATTTCATGTTTTTTCCTCTTCTCAAGCCGTTACAAACCTCCCGGGAAAAAAAAAAAAAGGGCAAAAAGAGACGGAAAAACTTTTCAATTTCCAATTTTACCCCTGACCCAACTCAGACCTCTCTGGGGTCCACAAAAACAGAAAGCCCAGGCTTTGATTTAGTCCAATCACCAACGGACCCATCACTGTAATCCTCCCCGAGTCTCTTCACGCACCAAATATCCTCGGCGCACGATAGCCTCTTCCAGTGGGGAATTCCTAACCTGAGCGGCTCACAACACGCCACCTCAGTCACCAACACACTACACCCACTTTCTTTAGCCGAGTTATGAGCGAACCCACATAAGGCCCGAACTAATCGGACCGAGTCCGGCCCATATCCCCCAAGCCCATATAAAAAATGTAATCCAAAAGGCCTAAAGAACTCTGGTACGGACGGTATTCTGAGCCAAGGGAACGCTTTATCAATGAGTCGACTCGTTTTCGCCAGCCCCCTTTTTAACCGAGACACCCCTCGAACCTCTAACCTAAACACTTCTTTGCTGTTCCAAATACTGAGTACAGCCCATGACTCGGGCGGGTCGACCAGGAATCGGTCCACCCCAGGCCAGGTCCGGTATGGGTCCGATACGGCAATGAACGTGCCTAGGTTTAGCTTGTTGTTTAGGACTGAGTCGATGTCGGAAGGGAAGAACTCGGTAGTGGAGAATCGGCTTCGGTAGAGTGACTCGGCTTCGTTGGGGTTGAGTCCGAAGATTGTGACTCGGTTGGGTAGCTTGACTCGGTGAGCGAAAACCGGTTGGACCAGTATTGAGGGTGTACGGAACTTGGAATACCCGCATCTGCCGGTGAAGAGTTTAATCGACGCTTCGTTGTCGTTATCGGTTGCCATGTACGAGTACTCTGCCCCGTTTTCTCGAAACCACGTTTCTAAATTCGAAACGAGTTTCAACCCAATCCCCATTCTCCTGAGAAAGACAGAAATAAAAATGAGTTGGTTTTTCTTAGCTTCCATGAAAAATCATTATGTTAATGAGAAAATCATTTAATATAGTTTGCCCTATAGGATGATCCAAACCGTTCATTTGATGCGTAATAACGTAAATAGATCCTAGCCCTTTGATCTAGAGGAACTATACATTAGGGTAACCTCTATAGATTTTAGGGTTGGGATTATACTATGGAAATGGGTATTAGGGCAAAACCTATTTACGATGTGGCCCATCAAATGGACGGTTTGGATCATCCTATGGTGTGAGCCGAACAGTATATACAGGCTTACTTGGATATATAACTTACCGGTGAGGAGGAGAAACCCTGAGGCCTAATATATACGCAAGTTTGGTGTAAACCGGGAGGTGTATGTTATTTTCAGAGGCGTTCTTTCCATTTCTGGCGAGTTTTTTGCCGCATGTAACAGTCTTTATACAGCCTCTGATTAATCCCACAATCTCTTTCTCAACACCCATCTCTGCAATCTGAAAAATTAAAAAAAAACCCACGTTAAAAACTTCAAAACAAGACCAAAAAAAAAAAAAAAGTAAGGAAAAAAGAAAACAGAGAAAAAAAAAACACATACCAACATGAGAAAAGGAGGAGAATGACGAACTCTACAGATGGGATCTCCCATTAAATCAGTGAAGAGAGACATTTTGCCACTAGGACCCACCTCACAACTTCTCTCTACTATCTCTACACCTAAACAATCTCTCTCTTTATCAAACTCTCTCACCACAATAATCTCTTTCCCCATCTCTTAAACCCCAAAACAATGAAAAAAAGATGAAATAAAAAGAAGAAGAGAGGAGTACTGGAGTAATAAGCAGTAGTTAAATCACAACTTTTTCTTTCTTCTTTTCAGGCATCAAAATGGCCTGAATCACGTGTGTAGCAAGCAAAATAACGAGAAAAAAGTGAAGGGAAAAACAAGCAACAGAAAGCCCAATCTCTTCTCCTTTTTCTCTCTACTAAATATAACTGATTTGAGAACTCTCTGTCTCTCTCTCTCTCTCTCTCTCTCTCTATAACTTCTTAGTTTTTTTTTTTCTTCTTCTCTCTTCGACTTCCTTACTAGTGAGAGTAGATTATCATTGGGAAGATTTAATGGCCTTAAATACACCTATTCGCCCCCTCTTTCTCTCTCTAGAAATGCCTTTATTGATTTTTCTCTCTCTAGAAATGATAAATCATGGGAAATGGCGGCTATGGCTGCGCAGTCATGTCGCTCCCTAATCATTTATTTCTACGGAATGGGACGTTGCATCATGACCCCATTTTAATCATTACTCCTTCATCCCCATCCATACATACATACATACATTATATACATCAAACACACTACTCTCCTTCTATCATCATACATGCCATGATGATATATCACATGCACGGGGCATGTATACTTTTAATTATCTTTTTCTCTTTTTCGGAATATGATTTGAAAGAAACGACGTGGCGGAACGGTCGCCGTCCTTTGCGTTGGCTTCTGAGCTTTGGGCTTCCGAAACGTGGACGGTAGGATGATATTCCACGTGTTAGTTTTATTCCTTTTACGCTAATTTATTTTCTTAAGCGAATGATTAGTGGCTTTAATTACATAGTAATTGAGCCAAAAACACAACCGTTTCGATAATGATATTGGAAGGGGGAGGGGAATGTGTGAAAATGATCTAGAAAAGTTAGCACTTAGAAGCACTAATGAAAAGACAAGGAAAAAGGCGTACCAAGAAGATGAAAGGACAAATAAATCGCACTAAGTCGTTTATTCCATGATGGCACACTTTATAGATAGAGAGAGGGGTGCCTTTGTGCGCATGTTTTATTTCCTCTTTTACATAGATGAGCCTTTATGTTATATATTTTAGTACTAGAAAATCTAGTGTTCATGTATATAGTATTAAAAGGGAAATTATATATTAGACCCTTTTTCTTCACCAACCACCCCTACCCCATTGTACTTAGGGGTGCAACTCGGGTCGTGTGGCTCGGGTTTTCCAAAACCCAACCCTACCCTATCCGAGAATTATCTTGGGTCGGGTCAGGTCTAACTTTTTACATGAAAACCCAATATAGATTCTCAGGTCGGGTCGGGTAGGGTCGGATCAGGTTTTCAGTTTTTAGCAAAGGATAGTAACAAATTTTAAAGATTGTAGGAAAAAAAATCAAATCTTCACACCAAAAATTATCTAAATTTATGTCATCAAGTGTATAAATTGAAGAAGGACACTATTATTTCACATGACAAACATTATCAGCTCAATGAAAACAATTGTATCAATATATTGGAAAATAATTTCCTATGTTATTCAAGAGATATTTAAGAAAGTCACAGTACACCCATATGAGTCAGGTTGGGTTTCAAGTTTCTGGTTTTTTTCCCCTTTAAACCCGGCCTTACCCAAGATTGAGTCTGGTTTTCCAATTTAAAACCCGACCCTACCCAATCCATGATTTCTAAAGTCGACACATGTTATTTTCAGGTCAGGTCGATGCGGGTAGGGTAAAACTCGACCCAAGTTCCGGCCCTACTTGTACTGCAAAAAGCCTAGTCTTAACTACACGAGAGGAGGTGGCCTGAGGAAGAAAGGGGGGCGAATTTACATCTTTCTTTAATAAAGGCCATTGCCCACTGGAAACTCACGACCATGCTTTGATAGTGTGATGAAGTTGCATTGTTTTTCATGTTTTAACCAGCTGTATATGGTAGTTACAATTTTTAAATGCAACTAGAGAGTGTCGAGAGGGTCCGTATTTGGATGTACCTATTGAAGATAATTTCCTATTTCTTTCCTTATCTTTTTCTCTTGGGTAGAAGCAAGAATCATGCCTCATAGGTGCCGCTTTCACTCTTGAACCACAATTCAGCATTCCTTAGGGAGGAGTGATCAGGGAGCTTGTCAAAACCTACTGATAATGCCATTCTCTCCACACCGCCTGCTCATATTACAACATTAGTCCTACCAGCACCAACTTCCTTCCATCAAACTCCTCGAAATCTTCAAATTATTTCAATGGAGCAAGCACAAAGGCGTTTTTGGACGTACATATTATAGAAGTATAAGGAATGGAACATAATTTTCCATTTTTTAGTATGCATTTGGTTGGAAACTTTTCCGGAAAATTCTTGCAATCCAAATAGGGTCTTACTTTCATATCAATTTAGTTTTTGTGAAATGATATATCCACGCCTTTTGTGAGCATTTCCACCTTGTTTTATATGTTTTTCTCTTAAAATGATTTGGGCCTTGTTCATTTTAGATTATTTCACAACCGATTGAGTTCAAAACTGATTATTAGACTCAAAATTAAATGTGAATTGTAGAGATCTTGAATGTTGAATATAACCATATGCACAAAAGAGAGATCAAGAGATAGTTAGGGTAGAAACCTTCCATTGAAACTCTATTGTTCTTGTTGGAGTTAAAATCTGATCACGCCATGTGGCACAAGATCCGGCCAGTAGCACTTGTAACACAATGCCAGCTCAACTGGAGGTGGCAGCCCCCAAATTTCGCCATGTTGAAGTCAGTTTCAGCCAGCCACCAATCAGTCACCATTAGATCTCTTATCCTGTCGAATCATCTTCCAGGATCGTACACGCATGCACTACCACACTGAGATCTCTAGCAATATACACGATCCACCTCACCGGAACATCGCATCCAGGATACCGGAACTCCTGCCTATCCATGGGCGACCCCTCATTTAAAGAAAAGGGAGAGGAAAACATATGAGAAGGATATAACACAAAAAACCATTGGTATTCCAGAGTCATGGTAAGAAACCCCTCTAGGTGCGCCACTGCCCTTTCACATTCTAGTTCACGTTTCCTCCTGGTGCCTCAACCTGACTTGAGTGTCGAAGGATCTCTCCAAAGTTCCAACTCTGGGTGGTCCTTAACCCTTGTCTATGGGTGCAGGAAAGAGGTTAACATACACCCCTCAGAAGAAGGATCGTCGACCGAAGACCGTTCACACACAGGTATGGATTTGATCAACATCAGTTCTCTTAGCGGGTTGTGGATTTCCAATCTTCACGACTAAACTAATTTCTCTTGATGTTAGGGATATATACCCCTTCGTGGCATGTTGCTTATTTCCAGCAACTCCTTGAAGAGACTTTTTATATATTTCTTGCAACTCCCTCGAGATACTTTTCATCTTCAACCAAGGGAGATTTCTCATCTCCAAAATTACATATTTTTTTAGGATTCCTTGAGTGACTTTTCATCTAAAACTTGGAGAGACTTCATCTCCATTCATAGCCCCATCACCACCAACCACACCCACCTGCTTAAGACAACTACCCTTTCACTAGGTGGGATATTATCAACCACTTAATGAGTCACCCACATCAAGATGATTCATCAACTCACATGCCATGAAATTGATAAACACCCATTGGAAATTGATTGCTTTTATACAAATTAATGCTTATGTTATAAGAGTTTTTATATGATGGCCGACCGGGTAAATTACAAGGGTTTTTATCTGATCAAAACACTCAAAAAAGGTGTTTTGACCAAATCAGAAATCAAGGGCTAGGTGCCTTTGCTATTTTGACAGTCGGGCATCATATAAATTCTCATGTTATAATTCAAAACTCAATGCATGTCGGTGTGTGCAACATGTGTATGGGGATTGTTACATGAAGATAAACACCATCACCGATCTTCGATCGAGAGCTGATGGCCCTACGATAATTGGTTTTAGATTCACAATCGATTGTCAAGATCTAAAAAGAACAGGGCCTTAGGCTTTAGGACAAGAAAAACATGAGGGATGAAAATGTTGGATAAGGGAGTGGAAATATCATTTGCCTTTTATTTTGTTTCTAAAATGAAGAAAAATATCTCCACAAATGACAATGTTTAAAATGATAATAATTATGATAATGATCGCTTATTGCTCACACCCATGTGATTATTGGTTCTAGACATTTCCCGCATGTCCTTTTTAACGTTACACAATATTGAACTTTATTTTAGAGCACAATCATATTGAATCAATTGCCGGTCTTACACAATTATTAATTTGAATGAACACTCTTGTAAAAAATAATTTTGAATTACATTCTCATCGTAGAAGATAAATTTGGAGGAAGTCTAATTGAGCAATGTGAATGGAACCAACATGTTGTTTGAATGATTTTATAATTACTAATGATTTTACCATCATCAATGACATCATCCGGGGATTGAGGGAAAAAAAAGGCAATCAAGCAGGACCCAACATTCTTTCTTGATCTAAAGACACAAAAAGGACCCTATAGATAACATGGGTGTTTTCATTCAACACCTTTTTTGGTTTAAGGAAGAAAAAGAGAAGAGAAAGAAGGGAAAATGACAAAAAAAAAGCTGTTTTTTGGACTATTATTGAAAAAGCAGTGGGAAGTTGAAAACGACCAAAAAGAAGTGCTTTCACTGTTCACATTTTGTTAAGGACCAAATTAGCCCTCCTGCACATTCCCTCTTACACACATCTTTTCACCTATTAAATAGCATTTTTTAAGGGGAAAGTATACACGTTTCCCAACTCTCTCTCTCTCTCTCCTAACAACGACCTTTGGTGGGCCCATCATTTGAACCCTAGCCATTCTTTTAACAATGAACAACCATAGGATGATCCAAACCGTCCATTTGATGGGCCACAAAGTTTGCATCCAAAAATATCATTTCCATAGGCTGATCCTAGTCCTTCAATCTAAATAGAAATTACATATTATGCAACCACTATAGAATGGAGGGTTGCGGCGAGTTGCACCCCAAAATATCATTTCCACTAGTCGGGCCTACAATTGGGCCTTATTGTTAATGTAGTACCCTCACCATAGGATGATCCAAACCATCCATTTGACGGGCCACAATGTAAATAGGTTGCGCCCTAAAATATCATTTTCATAGGATGATCGTAACCCTCCAATCTATAGAGGTTGGATCATCCTATGGTGTGGACCGTACACTTTATTTTGAAAAATATGGGTGGGGCCTACGATTGGGCCGTAATGTTACTGTACGACGAACTCCGTAGGATGATCCAAACCATTCATTCGATGGGCCGCAATGTAAATAGGTTGTGCGCCAAAAATCATTTCCATAGGATGATCGCAACCCTTCAATCTATAGATGTTGCATAATATGTAGTTTTTATTTAGATTGGAGAGCTAGGATCAACCAACGGAAATTATATCCCATTCGACGGAGAAGAAAACCCCATTTGGCCACGCCGGTGAATCCCCTTCGACGGAGAAGAACCCCAGTTGTGGTGGAAAACTATTCTAGTGGTTTAAATGTGTTGAAGTAGTGGTTGAAATATGTTTTTGTGTTTAAAATTGGTTGAAATAGTGGTTGAAATCTGTTTTAGTGGTTGAAATTAGTGAAATAGTAGTTGAAATATGTACTCTGTACTTATTGGTTGAAATGTGCTTGAAATTTTGGTTGAATTTTAGTTAAATTTGGTTGAAATCTGTTTTACTTGTTGTTTGTGTCTTCTTTGTAGTGAGGAATTAGTGTTTGAAATCTGTTGTCGCGATTGATATGTGTTGACATAGTGGTTGAATTCTGTTTTACTGGTTGAAATTGGTTGAAATAGTGATTGAAATTTATTTTAGTGGTTGAAATTGGTTGAATTAGTGGTTGAAATCTATTTTAGTGGTTGAAATAGTAGTTGAAAACTGTACTCTGTACTTATTGTTGGAAATGGGCTTGAAATTTTGTAACTGATTGTAAACAACCTTGTAAACGAATCACTTTATATAATATAATCCGGACACAATTTAAAGTATAATTTTTTTTTGAAACAGTAGAGTAAAAGTTGACTCTGGAGTCGACTTTGATTTATTTTTTTGAAATAATAGAGCCAAAGTCAACTCACGGAGTCGACTCTAAGTTAAAGACTAAGTTTAAAGTCGACTCCGGAGTCAACTTTAGCGATTTAAAAAAAAACTTGAAATCGAAATGTCGTATTGAATCTGATATGGATCTACAACATATCGACATTTTAAATATAACAAAACCTTGGTTACTTTGGTCCCAGTTTTTTGTGTATTAGAGATTGAAATTCTAAGAAATTTATTTCGAGATTAACAATTAAACACATCTTCGTCTCCCCAACATATTCGAACGACACAACATCCTTCAAGTAGATAAATGAAGCCTTTGCCCCTACGATTTGCACAGTCCTTGCGGGATGAAAAGCCTCTTTAAACCACCACTTAGAACTACGAACACTATTCAAACACTATGAACCACTTTTATGCAGATGAAATTCAATCCAATGACAAATTATGAATAGTTGGAAACCAATCCATTGAAGAACATTTGGACAACCCTGAACCAATGTGGGAAGGGTTTGAACAACTCCTGACACACATTAACTATTATTCACAGTGTTGCAACCACTATTGATACCTTTTCAACCAGTAATGACACAACTTTAACCACTATTCCAACAATCCTCAACCACTATTGACAGTGTTGCAACCACTATTGATACTCTTTTAACCAATAATTACACAATTTGACCCACTATTCCAACAATCCTCAACCACTAGTAAAGTAGATGAAATCCAATCCAATGACTCAATATGAACCAGATGGAATCCAATCTATTGAACAACATTTGAACAACCCTAAAACCGAAAAGGTTGTCCAAATGTAGTTCAATAGATTGGATTCATTCTGGTTCATATTTAGTCATTGGATTGGATTTCATCTACTTTACTAGTGGTTGAGGATTGTTGGAATAGCGGTTCAAACTGTGTAATTAGTGGTTGAGAGGGTATCAATAGTGGTTGCAACATTGTCAATAGTAGTTAGTATGTATAAGGAGTTGTCCAAATATTGTTCATTGGATTGGATTCCATCTAGTTCATATTGAGTTATTGGATTGAATTTCATCTACTTTACTAGTGGTTGAGGATTGTTGGAAGAACGGTTAAAACTGTGTAATTAGTGGTTGAAAGGGTATCAATAGTGGTTGCAACACTGTGAATAGTGGTTAGTGTGTATAAGGAGTTGTCCAAATATTGTTCATTGGATTGGATTCCATTTAATTCATATTCAGTTATTGGATTGGATTTCATCTACTTTACTAGTGGTTGAGGATTGTTGGAATAGCAGTTAAAACTGTGTAATTAGTGGTTAAAAAGGTATTAATAGTGGCTGCAACACTGTGAATAGTGCTTAGTGTGTATAAGGAGTTGTCCAAATATTGTTCATTGGATTGGATTCCATCTAGTTCATTTTGAGTTATTAGATTTGATTTCATCTACTTTACTAGTGGTTGAGGATTGTTGGAATAGCAGTTAAAACTGTGTAATTAGTGGTTGAAAGGGTATCAATAGTGGTTACAACACTGTGAATAGTGGTTAGTGTTTATAAGGAGTTGTTCAAACTCTCCCCACACTGGTTCAGGGTTGTCCAAATGTTGTTCAATGGATTGGATTCCATCTGGTTCATATTGAGTCATTGGATTGGATTTCATGTACTTTACTAGTGGTTGAGGATTGATGGAGTAGTGGGTCAAATTGTGTAATTATTGGTTGAAAGAGTATCAATAGTGGTTGCAACACTATCATTAGTAATTGCAACACTCTCAATAGTGGTTGAGGATTGTTGGAATAATGGTTAAAGTTGTGTCATTACTGGTTGAAAGGGTATCAATAGTGGTTACAACATTGTGAATAGTAGTTAATGTGTGTCAGGAGTTGTTCAAACCCTTCCCACACTGGTTCAGGGTTGTCCAAATGTTCTTCATTGGATTGGTTTCCAGCTATTCATATTTTGTCTTTGGATTGGATTGGATTTCATCTGCTTAATAGTGGTTCATAGTGTTTGAATAGTGTTTCGTAGTTCTAAAGTGGTGGTTTAAAGTGGCATTTCATCCTGCAAAGACTTTGCAAATGGTAGGGGCAAAGGCTTCCTTTATCTACTTGAAGGATGCTGTGTCATTCGAATATGTTGGGGGGATGAAGATGTGTTAAATTGTGAATCGCGAAATAAATTTCTTAGAATTTCAGTCTCTAATACACACAAAAAATTGGGACCAAAGCAACCAAGGTTTCATTATCTTTAAAATGCTGATATGATGTAGATCCATATCAGATTTAATACGACCTTTCGGTTTTCAGTTTTCTTTAAAAAAATCGCTAAAGTCGACTCCAGAGTCGACTTTAAACCTACCGTTTAACTTAGAGTCGACTCTCAACCTACTATTTACGCCAAAGTCAACTCCGGAGTCGACTTTGGCTCTACTGTTTCAAAAAAATAAATCAAAGTCGACTCTAGAGTCAACTTTGACTCTACTGTCTCAAAAAAAATAAATCACACTTTAAGTTGTGTCTGGATTACATTATACAAAGTGATTCATTTACAAGGTCATTTACAATCAGTTACAAAATTTCAAGCCCATTTCCAACAATAAGTACAGAGTACAGTTTTCAACTACTATTTCAACCACTAAACCAGATTTCAACCAATTTCAACCACTAAAATAAATTTCAATCACTATTTCAACCAATTTCAACCAGTAAAACAGAATTCAACCACTATGTCAACACATCTCAACCGCTACAACAGATTTCAAATACTAATTCCTCACTACAAAGAAGACACAAACAACAAGTAAAACATATTTCAACCAAATTTAACTAAAATTCAACCAAAATCTCAAGCCCATTTCAACCAATAAGTACAGGGTACAGATTTCAACTACTAATTTCAACCACTAAAACATATTTCAACCACTATTTCAACCAATTTTAACCACTAAAACAGATTTCAACCACTATTTTAACACATTTCAACCACTAGAATAGTTTTCAACCATAAATGGGGTTCTTCTCCGTCGAAGGGGATTCACCGGCGTGGCGAAATGGGGTTTTCTTCTCCGTCGAATGAGATATAATTTCCGTAGGTTGATCCTAGCTCTCCGATCTAAATAGAAACTACATATTATGCAACATCTATAGATTGGAGGGTTGCGATCATCCTATGGAAATGATTTTTGGCGCACAACCTATTTACATTGCGGCCCATCGAATGGATGATTTGGATCATCCTATGGAGTTGGTCGTACAGTAACTTTACGGCCCAATCGTAGGCCCCACCCATATTTTTCAAAATAAAGTGTACGGTCCACACCATAGAATGATCCAACTTCTATAGATTGGAGGGTTGCGATAATCCTATGGAAATGATATTTTAGGGCGCAACCTATTTACATTGCGGTCCATCAAATGGATGGTTTGGATCATCCTATGGTGAGGGTCGTACATTAACATTAAGGCCCAATTATAGGCCCCACCAATGGAAATGATATTTTGGGGTGCAACTCGCCGCAACCCTCCATTCTATAGAGGTTGCATAGTATGTAGTTTCTATTTAGATTGAAGGGCTAGGATCAGCCTATGGAAATGATATTTTGGGATGCAAACTTTGTGGCCCATCAAATGGATGGTTTGGATCATACTATGGTTGTTCATTGTAAAAAGTATGGGTAGGGTTCAAATGGTGGGCCCACCAAAGGTTGTTGTTAGGAGAGAGAGAGAGGGTGAGAGATAGAGAGATTTGGGAAACGTGTATACTTTCCTCCTAAAAAGATGCTTTTTAATAGGTGAAAAGATGTGTGTAGGAGGGAATGTGCAGGAGGGGTAATTCAGTCCTTAACAAAATGTGAACAGTGAAAGCACTTCTTTTTGGTCGTTTTCAACTTCCCACTGCTTTTTCAATAAGAGTCTGATGCAGGTACATCTTGCGCACTCAAGAAGATCAACGGTCAAGATCATTAGAAACTTGATCGGACCATCAGAATCCCTCTAATCAGAAGATATTACGCGATGCTCAAATCAACGGTCCACGTTGATTACTACTCTTCAAGAGAGTCCTATTTTAGTTTGATTTTATTTGAGATTTGCTTTAAGTAATTTTAGCAATTTTCTTTAGATGTGACGTCCAAGAAAAAGAATTAGTTAATAGTTTCACTTTTATATAGATTTAGTTAGAGGATTTTTAGGAATTTGATTGAGGTTATGAGTTTTATTGTTTTGGGAAGTTTCTTTAGAGCAGGAAATTAATTAACGTATGATTAGGATTAGGACTAGTCTTTTCAAAAGCCTATAAATAGGCATCATTGTAAAACATTTTGATCATTATTGGAATAAAACTTGGTTGCCTATTGTTGCTTTTTAGAGAACGTCCACTAGAGCCACCTGTTGCTCTTTTGACCCTCTATGAGAGAACCACTTGCTGCTATCTCTACAACAAGCCATCTGCTGCTTGTTTTTCCTGCTTCAATTCAATCTGCCACTACGCCCATGCATTATTTGGTATCAAAGCTTAGGGAGCAGAGGATTCCATCTCCTTTGTAATCTTGGGTTGAAAAAAAAAGAAAAAGAAAAGAAAAGCCGCCACCATGCCTTCACCACGATCTCAATTAGATCTAATATTGGAGAAGATGAAGAATATTCTTAAGATCCAGGAAGATATGTGTCAGAGGCAGGAAGAAATTTACGAGAGAAGAGAAAATATGATTCAACAGCTTCAAGGAGTGATCCAACGGTTGAATGAACATCTTGATGAAAAGGAAAGATCAACGTTCAGTTCGTCAACAAAGGATATTGAAGATTCCCTTGAAAAATATAAATTCAAGAAGAAGAGCCACCGAAAATAGATGAATCTCTTCAAGATGCCGATTATAACGAATCGATTAAAAACGATCTCACACCAGAAAATTATCATGTCTGCCTGGATGAATACGAATCCCTTGATCCCGATCGACGTGAAAGCTACTTTCTGCCTTCGCCGCCAAAATTCGAAGACCACATCGATGGCCTACTTTCCGATCGAATCAAATTCCACCGTCCGTCGATGCATGTCAAAGTAATTTCCAAGTGGAAATATCTAATCCGTTAGAAAGGCCTCCAGTTCGAAGTCGGAGCCACATCTAGCAACCTTGATCTGAACTCGTGGTCGAGTTCTTTTCAAGAAAGGAGGTCTGATGCAGGTGCATCTTGCGCACTCAAGAAGATCAACGGTCAAGATCATTAGAAACTTGATCGGACCGTCAAAATCCCTCTAATCAGAAGATATTAAGCGGCACTCAAATCAACGGTCCATGTTGATTACTACTCTTCAAGAGAGTCCTATTTTAGTTTGATTTTATTTAAGATTTGCTTTAAGTAATTTTAGCAATTTTCTTAGATGTGACGTCCAAGAAAATGAATTAGTTAATAGTTTCACTTTTATATAGATTTAGTTAGAGGATTTTTAGGAATTTGATTGAGGTTAGGAGTTTTATTGTTTTGGGAAATTTCTTTAGAGCAGGAAATTAATTAACGTATGATTAGGATTAGGACTAGTCTTTTCAAAAGCCTATAAATAGGCATCATTGTAAAACATTTTGATCATTATTGGAATGAGATTTGGTTGCCTATTGTTGCTTTTTAGAGAACGTCCACTAGAGCCACCTGTTGCTCTTTTGACCCTCTATGAGAGAGCCACCTGCTGCTATCTCTACAACAAGCCATCTGCTGCTTGTTTTTGCCGGTTCAATTCAATCCGCTACTACGCCCATGCGTTAGAGTCCAAAAAACAACTTTTTTTTTTTTTGGGTCATATGGAACATAAAAGATTTGTTCAAAAAATAGAAGAAGAAAAGAAATGAAACAATTTGAGACAAAAGTAGAGACAATCGCCTCGATATGCCAACAAGAAGGATCATGTTCCCCTTTCAACAAAGATACAGTTGGAAGTTCGTACAAACTCTTTTCCATCCCTATGTTTAATGGAAGAAGAGCGCGAAGCACAACCAATGACGTAGGGTTGGTTAGAAGCCAAATGTCTCGAGATCAGGCAATGTTTCTTCTAGAAAATCACATGGAGGGAGGATGAACTACCTAAATTCTTAAAAGAAACTAAATGAGGAGCATACATTGCCTCTAAATTCGTTGCCACTTGTCACAAGTTAAGCATGTAGGTGTATAGAAATGGGCAACTAGGCAACATGTAGACAATAATTTGGTAAAAATGTCTAAACAACGGGATGCAAGAAAGGGAGAGAGAAATGTCAAGGTCATTACTGTAGTTTTATTAAACAAATGGAGATCACGAAAAAAAGTGAGGTTTCTACAAGTGGGTAAAAAAAAAGAGCCTTAGAGAAATGAGGGGGTGGTGTGGCTCGAGGAGTGATAAAAATTTGTAAAAGAGCCTAATCACCCTTGTGTCTTTTTTGGTTCCATGTTTTTGGCTGTCCAGTCTCTCGCAAGACTAGGGTTTCAATGACTTGGACATGTACCAACTTGGCTTTTGCCATCGAGACCTTCAATTGACTTAGTTATGGAAGTAGGTATTAAAGAAGGAATGAAAGCACCAAAAACTAGATTTTCTAGGTCTTCTTAGGTTTAAAACAGCGACACGACCACAAGGAGGACCACTTAGCCTTAACTATTCATTAGCATTATTTTTATCCAATTTTCAAAGACATTGACCCATCTTAGCTGGGCAATTAGTTGGCTCTTCACAAAGCTTTCCGCCCTAAATACATAATTAAATAGATAAAAAAATATTAAAAATAGATGTTGTCTTCAACATGTTGCGGAGGACCAGGATTTGTTCATCGCAAATTACCGACCAAATGATCTTGACAGACAATCCTCGTTCGATGGTTTGTCTTAAAATAATTACACCATCTGATTAGTGTTCCTTTTCTTTTTGGTAGGTAATTTGGAGTTAGGCAGACCCCTACAAGAATTCACTCATGATTAATGTACCTTTTTCTAGTGTAGTAACTAGTCACTCAGTTTGAATGGTTAGGATCATATGATGGGTGCTACATTAGTCTCATCCATGGTGCGGTCCACGAGATAGATAGATCTAAATCATCTGAGCCGCACACAAGACGTCTCTCAGACCCACGTGTGCCTTGTGGATGTGATTCGTTCCACTTGTCCAACAATTAACTACAATTCCTTCCCTTTGCGATTCGCCCCATTTGATTTGACAATCCTAGCCATTCGTTTAGGGGCTGTTTGGATACATGGATTTTAGAAACCGGGATTTCTTCGAAATTGTAGCTAAGAGAAGAAGCTGACCAGCCGTCGTTTTTTATCTCGCCTTTCTTTCCGTCAGCAAGAGAGTAGCAGATCCTCCCATATTTACCCAGGTTTTAGAAATCTCACGATGCAGGAGAGATTTTTAAAACCTGAATTTCTCACTTAAATTCCAAGAAATGCTGTTAGGATAGAATACAACAACTTGATCATGAACCCTCGTTTACACTGTTTTCAAACTAAAAACCTGGATTCTAAAATCTGCGTATCCAAACGGCCCCTCATGATGGTCTACAAGATCAACGGTCTAGATTACGCGTGGATAGGATTGTCCCTTGTGATTGATCCCCCACTAAATGTTCACCACGTATTCGATCAAGTATTGGGAAGAGAAGTGGGGCCCCAACTTTGGCTAGAATTTATGTAGAAGACCGTTGGATCAAGTGGGGACACTCCTAGTCTAAGATGATAAAAGAAAGAAATCAATGGGAGAGAAAATGATAGTATGGCCATTTGTCTCATGTTGGAATACAGCTAATGAAACCAGGATTGGCAGTGAGAGGGAGAAAAAGAGGGAACAAAAGCTCAGAGATTGGGCTGCAGGTGTTGATATTCTGTACTTCGTAGGGAGACGGATTTGTGGGGTAATGAGCTTACCCTATAGCTGTCATTCATTGCTCACCCCATCTCCCTATCCATCCTCGGCTTTGCATGTACCGATGCCCTTGTCTCCCATTGTTTACTTTTCTATTCTCTAAAATTCTCTCTCCTCGAGTGCATGCATGATGTGGAATTATTTGCAACAAAGTCAAGATGGCTCACATCCTACTGACAATGTTTTGATAATGGGACGAAGTGACGAACTCATCTTATTTTTAGACTGCTGATATTGGGCTATTGGCGTTAGCTTGTTTTAATAATGGCACAAACTTAGCTTGTATTTTCTGTTTTAATTGGCTTCTGAGCGCTTTTTGGGAACTGTGTAATATAGCCTTTTGACAGCTGTTTAAACAATAAAAGATAAGATGAGTTAGTGCAATTATTAAAGCATGGCAGTGCCGATATCGGTAACCTATTTTTATTTTATTTTGTGAGAAATAATAGAATAAAGGGCGCCCTCCTTATTGGTTGATTTATGAAAACTCAATAAGGTTTCCATTTTTTTAGGCACCATCAACTTTTTTTTACCTTGGCAAAGAGTTTCTGAATGTTCTTGTCCGCATTTTACCCTGTAATTATAGTCAATCAAAACTTCTTTAACCCTTCCGAGTTATGACAATGGGAACCCAACACTCAACTGATTAACCGAGTACTCGATCCTTCCGTGTGGAGTGGACTAGGATTTCCTTTGGTCGCGGTTTGACCTGCATCTCCAATTTGAAGTATCGAATCTGATTCCTAAAAGCTCTCATAAATCAAATAGAGAAGTATCAAACTATATAAAATCATTTTGAAACCCATTTTTTGGCAGATAGCACGATTGTTTAAGATAACCTTGATGCCCTGTTTGAATTGTAGGAACGTTTTTGAAAAGAAGTTTGGAAGAAGGAAGAACTTTTTCATAATTTCTATTTTTTGCATTATTTAATGGCACATGAAATTTTTTTTGAACCAATAGGTTTCAAGTATTATTTAAAGGGTCCTTCCGTTTCCGACGGCATCCCTCTAAACAATCCATAGCCATATCATTAATTTCCTTCTAATTTATGGAAGGAAAAATCTTCCTAAGAAATTATTGTGTACGTGGTGCTGTAATTGTTTGAGATCACGTGAAGTGTGGATCTCTAGAAATATTTGAGCAATATTTGAGCAAAAGTGGGTAGGGGACAGAGTATATATGGTGAGAAATAGAAGAAAAGGTTGTTTCAAGGCAAGTTAGTATAGCCGTTTTCCTTACGATAATATTTGCCCCCATCAATTGATGTTTACAAGGATTCCACAAATTTAACGTTATCAAATGGCTAAGAGGACCACACATGGCTCCCTGGAGATTTACTGCCTTTTTTGACGAGATCCAGGATAGATTGGGTTCAGCTTCATTCTCCTTCCAACATGTAAGGTGGTCTGCCAATGGGGAGGCAGACAGATTGGGGGTGCAACTTGGGTCGGGTTCAACCCAAACCCGACGGGTTCAACCCGATTTTAGCTCGGGTTGGGTTGGTATTTTCTTTGGTTGGGTTAGGGTTGGGAAAAGCCAACCCAATTTAATTTTGGGTTGGGTTAGGGTTGAGGCCTTAGCAACCCGACCCGACCCGAACCCGACCTCCGTCCTCTAGTTTTATCATGATTTTCTTAGGGTTATGTTTTTTTTTTCTTGTTTTTCTGTATGGCCTTAGATGAACCCGAACCCAACCAGACTTTCTCCCTAGATGAACCCGAACACAACCCGACCCGATTTGGAGGCTGGTTGGGTTAGGGTTGGCCATCCTCAATCCGAGGTTCGGGTTGGGTCGGGTTAGGGTTGACAAAATGCGATCTTGGGTTGGGTTAGGGTTGGCGTCAACCCGATCCAACCCTGCACCCCTAGGACAGATTGGCAAGACAAGGAGTGTCAAGGGAGAGCTAAGGGCTTTTTGATTTTCTCCCTCCCTAGTTTTTTATTTTAATTATTCTCTCTCTCTCTCTCTCTCTCATTCTGTTCCTGTTCTCTCGTTGTATTGCTGGACTTTCTCGGTCTCTTTTTCAGCGACCATTAAAAAAAGGATTCCACAAATTTGCCTCTAAGATAGTAGAATATCTATTGATGTCTGTCTATGCACGAACAGAAACATACTCCAAACACCCTCGGATTAGACAAGTCTTTATGATACCAGTTTATGCTGCTACAGACTAGATAGCTAGAGAGAAACAAAAATGAAAGAGTTTAGGAAGCTTTAGAGAGATTGTAGATGGCTATAGAAATGCCAAAGGTGTTAGTTGTCACTTGGATTTTCGGATTGTCATGCAAATGGTTTATTTCTGGTCTTTTTATGGGCCACTGGTGCATCTTTAACTTAAATTGCACCTTTAAAACATTTAGTCAAACAGGACGAGATGAACATTAGAACTACGTTAAGACTGAGCTATAATGTGTCGAGAAAGAGTGGTGTTAAATGGTATAATTAAACTACTGTAAGATAATCATATTAAAACATGCAATGCTTTCAAGTTAAAAACTACCTATCATCCTGAAACTATACTAGTGCATGCTAATGCCCTTTATGTTAAATACCTATTAAGCTAAAAGAAGGCAAATCATACTATAATTAGACTAATGCTCATGCGGTTAAGTTAAACATCATTAGACTAATGAAGATTAATCATATTAATCTAGAGGCTTCTTGTAAGGAGGATGGAGATTACCCCAAAACCCAAAGGCGGGGTCCCTCATCGTGGTGACCCTTCAGTGTGCTGGGCCGACATGCTTTTTTATTTCCTCGGAAATAAATGGTTTGGATGACTGAGGACGTACGCCCACTTGGACTTTTATGGAAATAAATGGTTTGGATCATTACCAAATGCGTGGTGAACACTTTGGCCGCTTATTATCTTTCCTTGAAAAAATTAACTATGAGGATCCATCTTATAAGAACCATGCATAAAAGTTTGCATTCATGTTCAGAATTCAGATAGAGAAGTTTCCATATAACGAAAGGATCATTTACCCATTGTATGATTAAGAACATGCAAAATAGTTTGACATGGAAAAAAATAACAAAGAAAAGCAGCAAAAGTACTACCTATAGCAGCATATATGAGTTCTGACTAGATTGCAACTGTAGTTACAAAGGCCAAAGGCATGGAAAGATAGATTTAAGTTTTTTTTTTAAGGGATAATTACATTTACACCCACTCTAGTTTCTGACACATCCACTTCCATCCCTATAGTTTAAAAAGTGACAAATACACCCCTGTAGTTTCAATTTGTTTAAGGTTTGCCCCCTCAGCTGAAGGTTCATCCATAGATTGAAGGGTTAGGGTGATCCGATGGAGCTGATTTTTTGGGCACACCCTATCTATGTCAAGACCCATCAAATGAACACTTTGGATCATCCAAATAATGTGGGCCCATACCCGAATCCAAACACTACCAAACGCTTTGGATTCGGGTATGGGCCCAAATTATTTGGATGATCCAAAGCGTTCATTTGATGGGTCCTGACATAGATAGGGTGTGCCCAAAAAATCAGCTCCATCGGATCATCCTAACCCTTCAATCTATGGACGGACCTTCAGCTGAGGGGGCAAACCTTAAACAAATTGAAACTACAGGAGTGTATTTGTCACTTTTTAAACTATAGGGGTGGAAGTGGATGTGTGGGAAACTAGAGGGGGTGTAAATGTAATTATCCCTTTATTCCAAAATGAAAGTTACATATAGGGGACAAGAGGTCCCCCATGTGATACATCACAGTAAAATCAACCCCCCACTGGTAGCTAATATAATGTGCGTATTCGAGATATCGACCCCTTCTTACCAGCTCGTCTGCCATGATATTTGCCGATCACTGCCTGCAGTGGCAGATATGAGGGTGGATTTCCCGGATAAGATCTCGAATCTCCTCTAATACATTATATAATTTACAGGGCCCACATGAACGGTTGGATGCCTAGGAAATCGTATTAGCTGAATCTCCCACAACAATAAGCGGTCCCTGATTGTTTTGTGCGAACCATCGTAGGCCAGAAAGAAGAGTTCTCGCCTCCGCTTCATTGGCATCACATATCCCAACCGATCAGAGTAGGACATGACGATACTCCCATTAACATCTTTGATGAGCCCCCAATTCCCGCCCTACCCGGATTTCCAAAGGAACGTCCATCAAAATTAAGTTTGAGCCATCCATCCGATGGTGGCTCCCATCTCGGCATAATAAGACTAGAAGGCCTCTTCTCCGTAATCACTGTCGAAGTATCTTCCCGACTCAGTAGGGAATCCCGACTTTTGCATGAGACCATGTAATTATTGAAATCCGAATGTCCAGTACAATTTGTTGCCATTCCAGCACATTGATTGACCAATGCATCCGTTGAATGCCCCGCACAGTGTAGTATAATTTTAGCTATTTGATTATGTAGCACCCATTCTTTACCGAATGATTTGAAAATCATCATCCAAACATGGTCGTGAACAGGCAAATAGCAAGCAAATGATCGAGAGATTCCTCCTCGCAATGACACATGGCACACAAGTTGTTACCACCTGGAATTTTGGGGGCAATTTTTTTTAAATCCTAAAACCCGAATCATTCTACCAAAAAAGGGACAAGATAAAACTCACAACTGCAAAAATACTAGACATCATTTTTGAAATTACAAACCCCCGACACTAAAATTCAAAAGGTTTTCTGACATAAGCTGAAACTAACCAACTGAATAAAACAAACTAAGGTTGATTGCCTGACAATGATAACTATTCAAACCTACAAGGCCACCTGGCCGAACACTCTTCCATCGATCCCTTTAAGCTCCCTTATTTTGTGTTCATGTCATCATATCAACCTACAAGAACTGTAGTAAACTGAATCAGAGAGCAAAGTCAGTTAATGGCTACACAATAAGAGTAAACAATAATGAAATTGCATTATAACAACGTTCCCTTTGTCAAATAACAAATAGGCTACGGAATGGGAGTAGGAACATGAGAATAGCAGTTAGAGCATGAGAACGATAGTAAGAACATGAAAGCAAATAAAAAGGTTATCAACCAATTCATGGTACAAGTAGATATACAGGTCTAACCCAGATCATCATATGTATATGCATGGCTATTAATATCCATCACATACAGAAGTATGTGGCTCAAAGTCATCGTGTATATATAGAGAGACGAAAATGATTGTGCGCTCGAGCGCATATAAGCTTATATGCGGTTAAGGGCCCAAACACATAGGGCTGCTTATTCGGTTATAACCGAACCAAATTGCCTTTATTTTACTAACCGAAATAATTTCGGTTAGTCAAAATCACTTACCGAAACCGAAACCATATTTTCCCAGGACCAAAACTAACCGAGCCGAAATAAACTTTCGGTTAATCGGTTAGTTTGGCTATAACCGAATTAGGCACAGTTGCACACAATGTCAGGAGTTTTTATATGGTCTCACTAGTGTACCTAAAATATACACAATTTATATATACAAACCTTCAAACAGCAGCTCCTCAAATATATACAATTTGAAGAGTTTTTATATGATGAAGGGTCGTAGGAACACTTGAACCCCATCCTCAAAAAGTGAGCTGCTGTTGGAGGCCCTCCATATTTTGATTCAACAGCAGATCCTCAAACCCTAGACTCTTTTGATTCTCGTTGACACGAATTCTCGATTAGTCGATTTTAGGTTTTTACATTTAAAATTTCACTCTTTTTCTCCTCGGCACAACCCCATACGTGAGTCAGTGAATGAGTATTTTGTGTGGGGGCTGTCCCATGTAAAAAAATGGGGTCATCATTTCCCTTTAAAAACTAACAAAGTTAATGACTTAAGTGATAATTCGGTTAGTTCGGTTAAATCGTATTAATTCCCTTACTAACCATAACCGAAACCGAAAACCGAATTGTACTATTTTCCAAAACCGTACCATTCATTTTAAGGCCCTCACATAGATAGGGTGTCCACAAAAAATCAGATCCATAGGATCATCCTAACCATTCGAACTGTGGAGGCAAAAAATGGACTAATTTGTGAAGGTTTAAAGACATCCATTTTACCTCCACAAATCGTAGGGTTGGGATGATCCTATGGATCTGATTTTTTGTAGACACCCTATCTATGTGAGGGCCTTTAAAATGGATGGCTTGGATCACCCAAACAATGTGGGCCCCCATTGTATTTTAAGCTAGTGTGTAGAGAACTCTCTACACATATGTGTAGGAACCGTTTTCTCATATATATATATATATATATATATATATATATATATATAGAGAGAGAGAGAGAGAGAGAGAGAGAGAGAGAGAGTGCGGTCGACCGCATATAAGGTTATATGCGGTTGAGGGCCCAAACACATGGGTCCCACATTTTTTGTGGTGATCAAAACCATTCATTTGCAAGGCCCCATCATAGATAGGTGTGTACAAAAAATTAGCTCCATTGGATCATCCTAACCCCTCCAAAAGTGGAGGGAAAAAATGGACAGATTTGTGGAAAATGGACAGATTTGTGGCAAACGGTGTCTGTCCATTTTGCCCTCCACTTTTGGATGGGTTAGGATGATCCTATGGAGCTGATTTTTTGTACACACCCTATCTATGTAAGGGCCTTGCAAATAAATGCTTTGGATCATCCTAACAATGTGGGCCCACATGAGTTTTGGGCCCTCGATCGCACCTAAGCTTGGTGCGGTCGAGCGCACAATCTTATTCCTCACACACACACACACACACACACACACACACACATATATATATATATATATATATATATATATATATATATATATGTTAGCCCAAGGGTTCAACAAGTACTCCTATTGAATTGTTTTGATGATTAACAAACTCAATTTGTTATAAAGGTTTTATACAGTAATAATTTCCATTGGCAAAGTTATAATGTTCACAGTGTACCATCCTCAAGAGTGTATGACAAGGATCAACTCAAGCACAAGAATGGAAAATCAACTCAAGCACAAGAATGGCAAATCAACTTAAAAGTTCAAGCTTGGCTCAAGCATCATTGGAGTTGAGTGAAGACATGTCAAAGCCCCTACAAGGTGCCAACAAGATTGAAGACCAAGTAAATTTAGAATGTAAATGGTCCTTAATGTTTAGTTAGGTCTATGGCACAAAGGAGAGTTAAAAACAACCTAGATAGAATTTAATGGGTTTGTGAATGTTCATAGTGGTGTCCCAACATTGTTGGACCCTCATGACATTCCATTTATCTTGAAAAATCAAAGTTCCAAAAGCCCAAACAAAAACAGTAAAAATATAAGGAAATTCCGCTGTTCGTAGGCTTCTCGGAACTCTGAGAAAATTCTCGGAACTCCGAGAAAATTCTCGGAGCTCCGAGAATTGTTCCAGGTTCAAAATATATGTCGCTCGGAGCTCCGAGCCCGGAGTCCGAGACGACCGTTGGGGAGAGAAATTTTGTGTTTTCTTTGCCCTCCCTATATATATGAACCTAGGGACTCTTGGACTTTTTACCTAAGGATTTTACAAAGATTTCAAGAGCACTAAAAACTATTTATTCTCATTCTCTTGAAGATCTTCACTCTCCATCTCTCTCTTGTGCCATTTACCTTAGATTATTCTTGAGAGACCTTAGGACCTTCATTTGTTCATCTTGTTCTTGTGAGAGTGAGTGAGCTTTACTTTAAATTAGCCTATCTAGAGGCAAGCAAGCCTTTTCATTTCATCTTCTTTGTATTTGGCACAAAGGGCGCCGTAGAAGACCCTTGGAGCGTGGAGCTCGATTTGTACAAGGCGGAAGGAATGCCGTATTTAAGTTCCTTGGAGAAGATAGTGGAATCCTCAAGGAGAGTAACTTGAGAAGAGTGGAGTAGGTCTTGAGCTAAGACCGAACCACTATAAAAATCTTTGTGTCAAAGCTTCTTTGCCTCTTCACCTCTTATTGTGTGGTAAGTTTTCACTATTGCTTTGAATACTATTTTTGATTTCCTGTTAAATCTAAAACTAGTGCAATCTAAGTTTTCAAAATTCTTAAAATTTAAAAAGAAACCCAATTCACCCCCTCTTGGGTTGCTAAGTGGAATTTCACTTGGTATCAGAGCATAGGCTCTTACATAGGAATTCTCTTTGAAAACCTACAAGGGAAAGATTCAAATGGCAACCTTTTCTCATAGCAATGAGGGGCAATCCACCACTAGACCTCCCTTCTTCAATGGCTCAAACTATCCATATTGGAAAGCTAGAATGAGAGTGTTTTTAAAATCTTTGGATTTTGATGTTTGGAGAAGTATCCAAAATGGATATAATGAACCTAGTGTTGATATGGAACTATGGGATGAAAATGAAAGAAGAGAATTCACTATCAATGCAAAAGCAATGAATGCCTTGATTTGTGCCTTATCTCCCGAGGAGTTCAATCGAGTTTCTACTCTTGAAACCGGTAAGGAGATTTGGGATATGCTAAAGATAGCTCATGAAGGGACAAATCAAGTGAAAGAGTCCAAGATGAATCTTCTCTTTAGAGAGTATGAGCTATTCATGATGGACCCAAATGAAACCATTGCCAAAATGCATACTAGGTTCATAAACATAACAAATGGGTTGAGATCCTTAGGTAAACAATTGTCTAGCAAGGACTTAGTTACCAAAATACTTAGGTCTTTACCTAAAGATTGGGATCCCAAGGTCACCGCCATTGAAGAAGCAAAAGACGTATCAAAAATGGGCTTAGAAGACTTAATAGGTTCCTTAATAACTTTTGAAATAATTTTAAAAGGAAGAGAAACCTTAAACAAACAAAAGGAAGATACAAAAAGAAAAGGAATAGCTTTCAAAGCAAGAGTTGAGAGTGAAGAGGAAGAGAGTGAAGAAGACACACAAGATGATCTTGCTCTCTTCACCAAGAGATTCAAGAAATTTCTCAAATTCAAGAAAGGAGGCAACTCTAGCCAAGGAAGAAATAGGCCTTCAAACAAAGAGGAGATGAGATGCTATAAGTGCAACAAGGTTGGTCATATACGGCCAAATGACAAGGATAGGAAGAATAGAAGACATGGCAAAAAGGCTTTGTGTGCGGCGGCTTGGGATGAAGGGAGTGCTTCATCCGGAAATGAATCCAACGGAAAGGATGAAGATGACCTTTGCTTCATGGGACTCGCCGATGTAACACAAGATATCTCCTTATCCGAAGTAAATGATGTTGATGATATACTCATGAATTCTCTAATGATGAACTAATTTTTGCTTGTGAAAAACTTCATGAAAATTTGGATTTACAACTCGCCAAAAATAAAACAATGAAAAAGTCCTTACAAAATGTCACTAGGGATTTTGGGTTCATGAAAAAGGAATTCGATTTGCAAACCAATACAAGTGAAAAATTGATTTTGGAAAACAAAGCTTTGAATGAAGAAGTAGACAAATTAATCTTTGAAAACAAAAGCTTAAAAGAAGAAAATGAGAAACTTATTTTGAAATGCAAAGAACTTGATTTAACATTTAAAAAATTCTCATGTGGCAAAAATAAACTAGATGAAATTCTTGAAAATAAGCTTATCTCTCTAGAAAAAAATGGTCTTGGTTACCAACCCTTTTCTAAAGGAAAAGCCTCATTTAAAAATAAAGTTATAGGAAATTTCTCCCACATCAATGCTAACACTAGTGCTTTTATTCCCACTTGTCACTATTGTGGTAGAATAGGACACTTAAGGTTTGCATGCAATGTTAAGAAATCAAAAGCAACAAAATTTATGTGGGTTAAAAAGAATGAGCTTTATGATGTTGCTAACCTTGAAGGACCCAAGAAAAAGTGGGTACCTAAAACTTCAACATGAGCTTTGTTTCTTGTAGATGTGCTTGAAAGGAAAACCCTCAAAGGACAAGTGGTTCTTGGATAGCGGTTGCTCAAGGCACATGACGGGAGATGTAAGCAAGTTCGCCTTTGTCACCATGAGTCATCAAGGAAATGTCACCTTTGGGGATGATACAAGAATCAAAATCCTCGGTGAAGGTACCATTAAAATTAAGGACATTAAGGTTGAACATGTTTTGCTCGTTGACGGTCTTTCATTTAATTTGATAAGCATTAGTCAACTATGTGATCTTGGTCACAAAGTTCTTTTTGAAAAAGATAGATGTAAAATTTTGAATTCCAAGAATAATGAAGTTGAATTTGTTGCATATAGAGATGGAAATATGTATTCATTAGCATTAGAAGACCTTGAAAATCAAAACATCCAATGTCCATCCGCCATGGATGATAACCCTTGGTTATGGCATAAGAGACTTGGTCATGCTCATATGGATTTAATTTCAAGATTATCTTCTAAGAATCTTGTGAGAGAGTTACCTAAACTCAAATACATTAGAGATAAAGTTTGTAGTGCTTGCATTCATGGAAAACATGCTAAAAACTCGTTTAAACCCATAAGTGTATTATCTACCTCTTGTCCACTACAACTTCTTCACATGGACCTATTTGGTCCCATGAAGACTAGTAGTAGAGGAGGCAGTAGATATGTATATGTGATTGTTGATGACTACTCTAGGTTCACTTGGGTGTTGTTTTTAACTAGTAAAGATGAAACCTTCAAGAAATTTTTCAACTTGTGCAAGCGAATTCAAAATGAACAAGGGGTTTTCATAAATGAAATTAGAAGTGATCATGGAACCGAGTTTGAGAACATTGAGTTTGATACCTTTTGTAATGAAAATGGAATCAAGCACAATTTCTCGGCTCCAAGAACTCCCCAACAAATTGGGGTAGTTGAAAGGAAAAATAGATCACTTATTGAAATGGCTAGAACCATGTTAAATGAGCACAATATTCCAAGAAACTTTTGGGCGGAAGCCGTTCACACGGCTTGCTATATTTTAAATAGAGTGCTCATTAGACCTCACCTTAACAAAACACCTTATGAACTATGGAGTGGAACACTCCCCAAAGTTAGCTATTTTAAAGTTTTTGGTTGTAGATGTTTTATATTAAACATGAAAGACACCTTGCACAAGTTTGATTCAAAATCCGATGAAGGTATCTTCTTAGGCTATTCAACCCATAGTAAAGCTTATAGAGTCTATAACAAAAGAACTCAAATTGTGGAAGAATCCGTGCATGTCAAATTTGATGAGTCATTTGAACCTCCTAAAGTCATTAATGAAGATGATGACGATGTTAATCTTCTAGAGCCTCATAGCCAAGTAGAGTCCATTGTTCAACCCTTAGAAAATCTTGATTTAGAAGGTCAACATATAGAAGAACTTGAAGTAGAAAGTCTTCCTAAACATAGTAGAATCATGTCTAGTCACCCTTCTACTCAAATCATAGGTGAAACCTCACAAGGAGTTAAGACAAGATCTCACTATAAGAATGTTTGTGCCAACATGGCCTTTATCTCCCAAATAGAACCCAAGTCCATAAAAGAAGCTGAAAAGGATGAATTTTGGATGATTGCTATGAATGAAGAACTAAACCAATTTGAGAGAAACCAAGTATGGGGGTTAGTTCCTAGGCTTAGTGATCACCCGGTTATTGGGACTAAATGGGTGTTTAGAAACAAACTCGATGAGCATGGAGATATTCAAAGGAATAAAGCTAGATTAGTAGCCCAAGGTTACAACCAAGAGGAAGGTATCGATTATGATGAGACCTTTGCTCCGGTTGCTAGATTGGAAGCCATAAGGATGCTACTTGCATTTGCATCCCATAAAAACTTTAAGTTGTATCAAATGGATGTGAAGAGTGCATTCCTAAATGGGTATATTATGGAGGAAGTTTATGTTGAACAACCTCCCGGTTTTGAGGATTTTAAATACCCTAATCACGTATATAGGTTGGACAAAGCCTTGTATGGTCTAAAGCAAGCTCCTAGAGCTTGGTATGAGAGGCTCAGCTCCTTCCTATTAGAGAGTGGTTTTCAAATGGGCACGGTTGACAAAACCTTGTTCATTAAAAGAAAAGGAAAAGATATGCTTATTGTTCAAGTCTATGTAGATGATACAATATTTGGTGCTACCAATGATAAGATGTGTGAAGAATTCACACAATCCATGCAAAAAGAGTTTGGGATGAGTATGATGGGAGAGCTTACCTATTTCCTAGGACTTCAAATCAAACAATGTAAAAATGGAATTTTCATCAACCAAGAGAAGTATACTAAGGAACTCCTTAAGAAATTTGGCATGGATAGCTCCCAAATCAAGCCAACTCCTATGAGTACTTCCACCAAATTAGAAAATGATGAAATTGGCAAACCGGTTGATGAGAAAAAGTTTAGAGGAATGATAGGTAGTCTATTATATTTGACCGCTAGTCGGCCGGATGTAATGTTTAGTGTGTGTATTTGTGCTAGGTTTCAATCGGCTCCTAAAGAGTCTCATTTGAGTGCCGTTAAGAGGATATTCAAATACCTCAAAGGAACTCCCTCTTTAGGTTTATGGTATGAACGATCAAATGAGTTCAATCTGGTAGGATTTTCGGACGCCGACTTTGCCGGTTGTAGAATTGATAGAAAAAGCACAAGTGGCACTTGTCAATTCCTTGGAAGGTCTCTAGTGTCTTGGTTTAGCAAAAAACAAAACTCGGTAGCCTTGTCTACTACTGAAGCAGAATATATTGCAGCCGGCGCTTGTTGTGCACAAATCCTATGGATGAAGAACACTCTCATGGACTACAATCTTGCATTTAGTAATGTTCCAATCCATTGCGATAATACAAGTGCCATCAACTTGACCAAAAATCCAATTCAACATTCTAGAACTAAGCACATAGAGGTAAGGCATCATTTCTTAATAGATCATTCTCAAAAAGGGGATATTGAAATTAAGTACATCCACACCAATGAACAATTGGCGGACATCTTCACAAAACCCCTTAATGAGGATCGATTTTGTGACCTTAGGAGTGGACTTAACATTTGGAGTCTAGATCAAGTGAAAGAGTTTGCACATGAAGCATGAATAGAAGATACAATTATCTTTGTATATGTCTATATATATCTCATATTTTGATTGTGACAACATGGTTTTAGATGATCTAACCCTAACTCTAAAAATCACTCAATTGGTGCCCATAGCCCACTTCATTTCAAGGGGGAGTCGGTACCATCACCCTAAATTAAGATACCTAAATCTCTGGCCCTGCGCCATCATCTACACCCTCGGTAAGTCATTTGCGTGTTCATGCATTGTATCATGGTTAAGTTGCCATTCGAAATATCACATGTAACTATGTTCTCCTAACATTCAATTCAAACAAAAAAAAATAAAAATAAAAATTCTCGGAACTTCGAGATTTTGTCTCGGAACTCCGAGAAAATGGACAGAGGGCTCTGGAGCGTTTCTCGGAACTCCGAGATTTCTTCCAAATTGTCCTCGGAGCTCCGAGAAAATTTCTCGGAACTCCGAGAATCGGACAGTAGAAAAATAAAAAAAAATTGCGTATGTTCTCGGAGCTCCGAGAATCGGGCCAGGAGCGTTAAAACCCCTGGACCCGGTTCTTTTTTGCTTATTTTTCTCTCCTCTTTCCCTCTTCCTTCCATTTCTCCTCAAACCCTACCTCAATTTTTGTTGTTTTTCTTCCTTTTTCTCCCTACACATTCCTCCACAACTCTTTTCTCCCTTCAAAATCCCTCTCTTCTTCCCAAAAACCTTTTTTTTCTTCTTAAAACCCTAGAATTTCACCCCTTTTTTGTTCTTTCCTTCTTCCCTTCTCCATTTCTTCTAATTTCCTCCATTCTAGGGCTATTTTCTCTTTTTACACCATTATTCTTCTCTATTTCCCTCTATTTCTCTCTAATTCTCTCTATTTCTCAAAATTTCTTTCATTTTAGGGCTCTCTTCTCTTCTTTATTTTTCTCTCCACCCACATCTTTTTCTCACCATGCCTCCTAAAACCAAAAATCTCAACATTGGAGGCTCCTCCCAAGCTGCAGATCCCGAATACGTTCCTGAAGAAGTTCCCGAGGACGAAGGGCCTTCTCGGAAGAAGGCGAAAGCGAAGGCTGTGACGGCTGAGGTTGTGCCCAACTCATTTTTTACTGGGGATAAAGCCAAAAAAATCTGGGCCAACGTCGGCACAAGGGGCATCCTCACCGGCAGGTACATTGATCCCCCTATCCTTGAACATTTTGATTTATAGGCCAAATTTGATGCCCTCCATTGGACACCCATCCTTCACCTCAATGAACCAGTATACCCTCGATTGGTGCGTCTCTTCTACGCCAATCTCACAATTTCTCCTTCCTTCTTCAAAATTGAATCCAAAATCAAGAAAACAGTCATCAAACTCAACTATCACACCTTTGCCACTCTTCTTGGGATCAGCTCTGATGGCCTCACACACTATTTCTGGCCGGAAGATGGGACACATTCACTTGATGATATCGATCATGACACGGTCTATGGTCGGATTACGCGGCGCTACCACTCAAATATGCCCGTCCAATCCGCCGACCTCATACCAGTATCGCGCATGCTTCACAATTTCATGTACCACATCTTCATCCCTCGTGCTGGGATGCGTGAAGCCCTCAGACCCTTAGAGGCCTATCTTATCTATAGCATCCTTGAGGGCCGCCAGCTTTGTCTGCCGTACATCATGTTCCGCTTCATGTTTCAGACCCCTGGCCGCTACCGCTCTTCGTTGCCCTATGGCATGGTCCTCACCCGTGTCTTCCGTCACTTTGGCATCACCTTGGATGGAGAACTGACCATGACTCCGACTGCCCCGTTTGACGTTCAGACCTTTAACCGCATGGCTCTGAATCAAGCAGCAATTGAGGTTGATTCTGACGATGAAGGCGGCTACGAAGCCGAGGCCCATGCTGCACCAGCACCCCAGCCATCACAGGATCCCTCTCAGTTCTGCACTCGCCAGGATTTGGCTCACATGCAGGAGGCTATTGAGCGATCCATGGCCTCACAGTTCGCGCAGCTGTCTACCCATGTCGACTCTGAGATTTCTGCTCGCTTCCAGACCCTGACTACCCATGTTGATGACCAGTGGACCGCCTATTATCGCTACCTCTCCGGTGAGCAGTGGGGCCAGGCGCCGGGCATCTCTTCTCATCAGCCACCGCCTCCTCCGCCTCAGTAGATGGCTCGAGTTCTCTGATGTTGGCTCTTGTTTTTGCTCAGATTTCTATTTCTATTCGGCGTATCTATCTGTTCTATTTTGTATCGATAGTCTTTGGACAATACGGTGGTTGTATGGATTTTTTGGGGATGTATTAGGTTTATCTACATCTGTCACTATTATGATGTGTCATGAATGCTATGTACGCTGACTGATTGTATGCACTTTTATGTATGCCATTTCACATCCTCTATATATATATATATCTCTGTTGTTTTCTGTGCAGTGTGCTTCTATGTTTCATTCTTTTTGCTTGCTTACCCTGTATTATGCCTACTCTCTCTATAGCATTACACGTTACTTGTTCATTTGCTCTCACCTACCCTCACTCCTTTTGTTCCACCTTTTTGGTGATGACAAAAGGGGGAGAATATTTGAGCTCCCAATGCATATCCTAAGGGGGAGCAAAGCTCTATGCTTAAAATTTTGCAATCAAATTTTCATCCTTAAAGCAATGTCTTAAATGTTTAATTAAATCAAACTCTTAGGGGGAGCCCAAAGTGTTTTATTCATCCCTAAAGGGGGAGCTCCTACTCTAAAACAAATTATGTTTGTCATCATCAAAAAGGGGGAGATTGTTAGCCCAAGGGTTCAACAAGTACTCCTATTGAATTGTTTTGATGATTAACAAACTCAATTTGTTATAAAGGTTTTATACACTAATAATTTCCATTGGCAAAGTTATAATGTTCACAGTGTACCATCCTCAAGAGTGCATGACAAGGATCAACTCAAGCACAAGAATGGAAAATCAACTCAAGCACAAGAATGGCAAATCAACTTAAAAGTTCAAGCTTGGCTCAAGCATCATTGGAGTTGAGTGAAGACATGTCAAAGCCCCTACAAGGTGCCAACAAGATTGAAGACTAAGTAAATTTAGAATGTAAATGGTCCTTAATGTTTAGTCTAGGTCTATGGCACAAAGGAGAGTTAAAAACAACCTAGATAGAATTTAATGGGTTTGTGAATGTTCATAGTGGTGTCCCAACATTGTTGGACCCTCATGACATTCCATTTATCTTGAAAATCAAAGTTCCAAAAGCCCAAACAAAAACAGCAAAAATATAAGGAAATTCTGCTGTTCGTAGGCTTCTCGGAACTCCGAGAATATTCTCGGAGCTCCGAGAATTGTTCCAGGTTCAAAATATATGTCGCTCGGAGCTCCGAGCCTGGAGTCCGAGACGACCGTTGGGGAGAGAAATTTTGTGTTTTCTTTGTCCTCCCTATATATATGAACCTAGGGACTCTTGGGCTTTTTACCTAAGGATTTTACAAAGATTTCAAGAGCACTAAAAACCATTTATCCTCATTCTCTTGAAGATCTTCACTCTCCATCTCTCTCTTGTGCCATTTACCTTAGATTATTCTTGAGAGACCTTAGGACCTTCATTTGTTCATCTTGTTCTTGTGAGAGTGAGTGAGCTTTACTTTAAATTAGCCTATCTAGAGGCAAGCAAGCCTTTTCATTTCATCTTCTTTGTATTTGGCACAAAGGGCGCCGTAGAAGACCCTTGGAGCGTGGAGCTCGATTTGTACAAGGCGGAAGGAACGCCGTATTTAAGTTCCTTGGAGAAGATAGTGGAATCCTCAAGGAGAGTAACTTGAGAAGAGTGGAGTAGGTCTTGAGCTAAGACCGAACCACTATAAAAATATTTCTGTCAAAGCTTCTTTGCCTCTTCACCTCTTCTTGTGTGGTAAGTTTTCACTATTGCTTTGAATACTATTTTTGATTTCCTATTAAATCTAAAACTAGTGCAATCTAAGTTTTCAAAATTCTTAAAATTTAAAAAGAAACCCAATTCACCCCCTCTTGGGTTGCTAAGTGGAATTTCAATATATATATATATATATATATATATATATATATATATGAGAAAAGTGTAGCTACACATACGTGTAGCTAACTTAGCTACACCGACGGCTTAAAATACAGTGGGCTCCACATTGTTTGGGTGATGCAAACCATTCATTTGATGGGCCCTCACATAGATAGGGTGTGCCCAAAAAATCAGCCTCATAGGATCATCCCAACTCTACGATTTGTGGAGGCAAAAATGGACGTGTAAAAACCTTCACAAATCTGTCTATTTTTGCCTCCACAGTTTGAAGGGTTGAGATCATCCAATGGAGCTGATTTTTTGGGCACACCCTATCAATGTGAGGTCCTATCAAATGAATGGTTTGGATCACCCAAATAATGTGGGCCCACTGTATTTTAAGTCGTCGGTGTAGCTAAGTTAGCTACACGTATGTGTAGCTTCACTTAACTCTCTCTCTCTCTCTCTCTCTATATATATATATATATATATATTTATTTATTTATGAAAACAGTTTCTACACACAAGTGTAGATAAGTTATCAACACACTAGCTTAAAATACAGTGGAGGCCCACATTGTTTGGGTGATCCAAACCATTCATTTGATTGGCCCTCACATAGATAGAGTGTCCACAAAAAAATCAGCTCCATAGGATCATCCTAACCCTTCGAACCATGGAGGCAAAAAATGGACAGATTTGTGAAGGTTTATACACTTCCATTTTACCTCCACAAATCGTAGGGTTGGGATGATCCTATGGAGCTGATTTTTTGTAGACACGCTATCTATGTAAGGGCCAATCAAATGAATGGTTTGGATCACCTAAACAATATGCCCTCCACTATATTTTAAGCTAGTGTATAGATAACTTATCTACACTTGTGTGTAGAAACCGTTTTCTCTCTCTCTCTCTCTAGAGAGAGAGAGGAAATGGTTTGTGTGCAGCTGCACAAATAAGCTATATGTGCATGGCTACACAAACCATAGTGGGGGCTACATTTTTGGGGGGGATCCAAAGCATTCATTTGGAAGGGCCTACCATGGATAGGGTGTGTACCAAAAATCAGCCTATAGGATCATCCTAACCCAATCAAAGTTGGAGGGGAAAATGGACAGACACTATTTCTGCCCATTTTTTCCCTCCACGAATGGCAGGGTTAGGATGATCCTAAAGGGCTAATTTTTGGTACACACCCTATCCATGGAAGGGCCTTCCAAATGAATGATTTGGATCCCCCTAAAAATGTGAACCCCCATGGCTTGTGTAGCCATGCACAGATAGCTTATCTGTGCAGCTGCTGCACACAAACCATTTCCTCATATATATATATATATATATATGAGAAAATGGTTCCTACACATGTGTGTAGAGAAACTCTCTACACATTAGTAACCTCTTAAGCGCCTTTTAACAGCAGGCCTCGGATCACTTTGATCTCAACCGTACAAATGAAAGAAAATATATTAGACTTTCAAGACAGTCGAAAGAAACCCTTGACGAGTAAAACTTAGGGTTTCGTCTTCTCTTCCTCGAGCTCTCTTGCCGCTGCAAACCCTTGCACGAATGAAACCCACGATATAGCAAAAAAAAAAAAACAGGGATTTTCTAGCCCTCGCACCTCGCTGGAGTCCTCCCCATCATCTCCTCAGGTTTTCTGCTCGTTTTATAGGTAAGGGTTTTGATTCTTTACACACAAGTGTTTCAAATATACTTTAAATTTGTGAAAAATGAGGGTTTTTTTCTTCTTCGTATTAGCGTGTTATCTATTTCTCCTTTGATAATTCCAAGAAATCTAGGGTTTCATTTTCTTCTTCAATTAAAAAAGAGTTTGTCGTTGAGCTCTTCAGGTTTTTTTGTCTTTCTCCTTTTCTGTCTCTGTCATTTTATCCACAAACCAGGTTTTTCTATACATATTTTGTAGGCTTAGAAGATGGACTTCGAAAGCTAAAAACCTAGATTCTTCTTCTTCCTCTCTAGGGTTTCGAAAGCGAAAACCTAGGTTTCAGATCCATGTTTTAGTACCCAAAAACTATTTTTTTGACTCCTAAAACTTGATTTTTTAAGATATAAACTGTGGAGGGTTTAAAGCTAGGGTCCTTCTGTTGATTTAAAGCTAGTTAATATTACAGGTAATATTTGATTTCTTTTGTTGATTTAAAGCTAGTGTTTCAAGCTAGGGTTTTTGTGTTAATAAATCTGTAATATTACAAGCTAGGGTTTCAATCTCTCTAGAGCTAGGGTTTCGATATCGCAAGAGGTAGGGTTTCCTTCATACATGTCTTCTGATTTTCTATTGTTTCTTACATACATATGTTTTGAACTTTTTTGTGAACATCATTTAATGGATGTTCTGTTCATGTTGTTTGTTTTTTTGTGGGTTTCAAAGAGGATTTTTTGTGAACATTTGAAGTGGAGATATGGGATATGTTCTGATTGTGTTTCCATGACCGCAATGAAACCTTATTTACATTCAAATCATTGTGATTTTATTGATATTGTTATTCATTTGTTAATAGCTGAGAGGTTTAAGGATACCTAACCAATTCTTCTTCATATATGAGGATATTTGGCGTGATATGAAGTTGTCGATGTTTAATACGTCATCCTTGATTCCCTGAATTTTTCTTTATATATACGTAACCAATTCTTTTACTTATGATGAAATCCCTGATTTTTGTGTGTAGATAGTTAAGATTAATCAATGGCATCGTCTACCGAGAGTGATGGTAGTTCAACTGTGGTGAATTGTGAGTGTCAAAAGAAAGCCTGTATCAGAATAACTAAGTCAGATAAGAATGGCAATCGAGGACGGCCCTACTACACATGTGGATTCATTGTAAGTAAACATTCAATACGTTTCAATACGTGTGATTTTATTTCTTGACCAAATTTCAAATTCCTAAAGCTCATACAATACACAGGAACTTGACATCAAGAAGTGTGAGTATTTCCGTTGGTGTCAAAATGATGTTGATGACAACGAATTTCATTTGAGGAGGGACAGCATGATTGCAAATCAACGTCTGCAAAGGTTGGAGAGCGAGGTTGCAGAATTGAAGGTGTTGGTGCAACAGGGACGTGAAGCTGTTAAAGTGGTCGAAAGGTTGGAGAGCGAGGTTCCCGAATTGAAGGTGTTGGTGCAACAGGGACGTGAAGCCATTAAAGTGGTCGAAAGGTTGGATAACGAGGTTGCTGAATTGAAGGTGTTGGTGCAACAGGGACGTGAAGCCGTTAAAGTGGTCGAGAATGAAACTCGGTGGACTAAAGTTATGGGCGTTGTGGTTTTTTTCCTTGTTATTTTTTTTATCAATGTAGCACTAAGTGAGGTGAGAAGAATGAAAGAGTCTCAATCATATTGTAACAGACATCATCTCTTGTAATGCTTTGCTTGTAGAGTTGTAAGCTTATATGCTTTCGCCATGGTTGCACCTGCAAATGCTTTAACCACAGTCCAATGCTTTGAGTCGTGAGCAGATTATATGTGTTTCCTATTTTATGGAACCTCCCAAATGAGAGAAAAAACTCATATCAGATAGCACATCTCCCAGCTGAGAGTGAGAGCGAAGGCCTGATTTTATGGAACCTCCCAAATGAGTTAATAATACCTCAGTCCTCAAAATCAAAATCAAGAGGCAGCTGATTCAAAATTGAGCAAGTGCACATGACAGGTTGCATGCTTAACATCGAAATTGGTATGTGTTGGATTTCAGCAGCTCATGTTCAATTGAAGTTGCGATGAAATATTTGGTAGGTGAACGAAAGAAAAATAAGAATTGGCATAATTGATCTAAGTTGTTCACTTGGTTAGACTTGTTTTGAATCCTCAGTTGTCTAAAATCATGCTCATAATGCAATCTTTACTACTGTATTGTTTGTTGCTGATCTTGGCTGTCAAAAACTCCATATAAGCAATTCTATTGCATGATTTGGTGTGATTCTTGGGCCATAGAAGATCCAAAGCAAGGAATATCAAGTGAACAATTCGGATCAATCAGAGGTGGGTTCCTTCCACATGTTTAAACATATTTCAATGATGGTGCTTTGGGCGAGCATTGTCCATATATTTAGGGGAGTTGGCATAAGCACTTTAAGACCTGGTGAGAAACTAGTAAAAGTGCACGTTCGTTGCAACGTGCTAGTACCGAGAGAACGAATGGAGAAGTTTGTCATTAAAAAGAAGCAAACAATCTTTGTCTATAAGATGAACACTGGAAGTTGAAGAACCATAATCAAGAAACAATATCTTACAAAATGGAGGTAATGAAATTAGAGCAATGATAGATACAAGGGAGCCCTTGCATAAAGAGCATCAAAAGGGCTCTTGATTGGATCCATGTCATTTTCAGTTACATTTTAAAATCGGTTGAAACAGTAAAATCATTTACATTTGATGACATGGATCCAATCAAGAGCCCTTTTTTGGCTCTTTATGCAAGGGCTCCCTTGTATCTATCATTCCTCATGAAATTATAATGTGTAAAGACCAACAAAAAGGAGAAAATCTGATTTGAATATTCTCTACCTTTCATGCATCTCTAAATCAAAAGTGAATCCGAGCTTCATTTTTTCGGAAAAATTTTCTTCTCTCTGCAAGAGCGTCACCTCAACCATTTATTAAGGCTCATTCCTTGGAGTCCACCTTTTCTCCTCATACCTGAAAATTCCACATTTATTAGTTAATATGTAGTTACAAACTGTGTTCTTACACCTCTACTCGTCTAATAAGGCAAACGCATCAAAGAAACATTGAGGCTCATAAAACAGAGTTTTAAGGAAAATGTTCGCCCTAAAGAACCTACTTGGCACGGATGAAGTTTTCAATCCCAACTCTGTCATATTTTGGAGGCAGTTCTGCTTCCCAGTAGATATTAGACTTCTCATTTCCCATTGCTGAATGCAGTCCAAAACAAAAATGAATTAGCTTGGTGTTCATAACATAACACCAGCTGATTGGCATGAATTAGAAATCTCAAAAGCCTGATAAATGATCCATATATTTACTTTGAATAAATGCAACCAGCTCCGGAAGCCATGTATCTAGTATGGCAGATCGTACTTGCAGCCATTTATCCAGTACTTAATCATCAGCTGGAGCAGAAGATGGACAAAATCTGGTATTCTATGTGAAGCCTATACAAATAATGCATACACTATGCAGGTACTACAAATTTATTCCAACTACTATAAGAACCTTGGTAAAATGGCGTTGAGTGTCAGTTCACTGTCTTATCTTGCACATAACAACTATTATTAGTTCTCATAAATTAATAAAAAGCACGCACAACCTGCTTTTTAAATTTCAAACCAGCTTGAAGCAAGAAGTCTCAAACAACCCATGGTGAATATTTTTATTCTTGGGTCATTTTAGATAGTTCGATTCATCTCATCTGATGGCCATGATCTGGAATCCAAGGTGGTCCATCTGAAATTCTAATTTATTCTGTAGGTCAAATACAGATTTGAATTTTTCATAGAGACATTGAATGGCATATCTCTCTAGACAGATCTTAGTTAAATTATATCACTACAATTTTGAGATTTTTCATCTGTTTAAAACAACATTCATGGCTTCTCAGAGCATTTTGGGAACTGTAATAACATTTGACAGCTTTTTAAATAACAAAGGACATGATGAGTTAGTGTATTATCAAAGCATGGTAGTGCCAATATCAGCAGCCTAGCATTGTTGTGCCAATAAAATGAAAATGAGAATAAAACCAAAAGAAGGAAAACTTCACAAATGCAGGAAAACATATGCAGGAAAAGAACAAAAGGTAGAAAATCTAGTACCAAATCTGGGAGGAAGTTTAATCTTTCCTTTATTCTTTCTTTACATTTGATCAGGAATGTCAATTTACTCAAACCTATGACTCCCACTTGCATGTTGATCTTTGGACTGATATGTGGTTCCAAGTCAGCCCACTACAAAGAGAGTTCATTCAATGTCTCCCAAGGCATTTCATTCTTTCATGGAGGGTCGAGAGTGGTTCCTATTGTTGGTATTTTTGTAAATGGAGAAGTTAGTCCAATAAGATAGGCTTTATCAAATTTTGGTAAGCATAGCTCTTCACCATGTCTTTTTTGTAACAGAATACTCAATTCATATGCACATTTTAAATGAGTGCTGGACTGAAAATGAACTAACACAAGAAAGCTGAATTGAACTAATACTCGCACCTTAAAAAAAGACAACGTGGAACCACAACAAAGAAAGAAAAAGGGGATAACCGTAATAAGGTAGTTTCTTATATGAAGCTAACTGTGGTACATTTTTTTTTTCATCTCATCCAATCCACTTGTTCAAGGAGTAGAACTGTTATCAATCAAAAACCATATCATTTTGTTGATTTCCTCAAGAAATGGCCCATCCAAGGTCTAAGACCCTTCAACATAGCTTACTGATCTACAATACAATTTGCTCTGTTCCCTCTTCTTATCTTTCTTTATTGGTCAATAAAAGGCATATCAAAACCTAATACAACTTAAAAGGTTATACTGAACCATCTAAAACAGAGCACAAATCCGGCAGGATAATTGAGTCATGTGCACATGAGGGAACAAGCATTAAAAAATTAAAAATTAAAAGTTAAAATGCCATCAACAAAGCACTCCAGCAAAATTTGTGTAAATTTAGAGACTTTAACCCTGACATGAGGACTTGCTAATTTTCAATCAGCAATCAATCTATATGGTCTCTCATTGGAATGGTCCAACATTTAGAAGGCGGGCCACTAACTACTCACCCTCATATTCACAAAGGGAACAGGCCATAACCAAAATTTTAAATAAAACAGTAGACCAAATGACATCTGGTAAGTAAGATCAAGACTGAACCAATACATCTATACGAATTAGTGGTACCTAGCATTACAAGTTAGGACCGAACTGTCATATGGAATGGCAACAGGGTAACAATGTATGGAAAGACTTCCAATTATTTACTTCCCAATAACTCAACAATATGATCAATTAAAAAGAAAATCACTTATCAGCCGCAATACCCATTTCAAAAATACACGTATACTTCAATTGTAACAAATTACAAAACAGAAAGAAAGAACAAAATGTTCAAAACATCGCGGATAGATCAAAGAAAAAGAACACAACTCTATAATCAAAACTGAAATAAACATTGGTCCATCTGATTTATTCCGTAGGTCAAATACAGATTTGAATTTTTCATAGAGATATTGAATGGCATATCTCTCTAGACAGATCTTAATTAAATTATATCACCACAATTTTGAGATTTTTCATCTGTTTAAAACAATATTCATGGCTTCTCAGAGAATTTCAAAATACCATTTCTAGAGAGAAGGACAGATTTGCGGCGACAGGTGGTGACATTTCGACAATACGTGGTCTCGTTTGACGAACAGGTGTTGGAAGATGAAGGCAGTGATTAGGCGTGGAGAGAAGAGAAGCGTTGATTGGTAGAAAGAAACGGTGACTTACGCTTGTGCAGGGATATTTAGAAGTGAAAAGACCAAAAGAGACGGGTAGAATAGGAATTGAAATGTTGAAAATGACCCTGAAAAAAGAACACAAGAGGAAGATTTAGCAACATAGGGGTATGGAATTATAGCAAAAGTTCGTTGACGAATAATCCTGTAAACATTAAACAAATACCGGATGGGCAGTTGGCTTGGGAAGATTCAGAAGGTGGCTACATTCATAGGATGTGACCGCAACAATCCTAAAACCCTCTACATTGGGCAAGAAAACCCTATCAAAGTATAATGCAGGCAATCTTGTTCTGAGTTCATCGTCTATGATTGCTTCTTCTTTCCATTCAGTAAGTCTTGGCTCAAACTTTAGACACTCGGCTGCTGTTTTTTTTTCTGAATGGTAAATGAACTTGGCTTTTAGATAGTTGGAAGTGGTTTCACATCTTCAATAGAGATTTTTACGTGTCGTCCAACAATCTAAGTCACTTGGAAAGGCCATAATTATATTAGAGAATACTAATAAACATAGTGCTGACACCATAAGCTTATTAATCAACCAAAGTATTTTTCTCGAATAACACTGTAGGTATCATCTTGGGACAACAGAACTAATCACAAGCACTATCACTGCAACAGAAGACTGGAATTCAATGGTTTATATGAATACTGTCCAAGATTTTTTCAGAAGATTGCTAACTTCTCGAATCACACTGTAGGTATCATTTCGCAACAGACCAGCCGTGACTGCGAAATGCCCTTTGAGATGGACCCTAGCAAATCCCATAATCTAAATGTAACAATAAATTATAGGGAATTGCGACCGCGAAATGCCCCTTGTGATGGACCCTAGCAAATCCCATAATCTAAATGTAACAATAAATTATAGGGAATGACCCTAGCAAATCCCATAATCTAAATGTAACAATAAATTATAGGGAATTGCGAGGTTGGTCTCCATTCACGAGGTAGCTAGTCTGACATGCGACATATTAAGATTTTTTATCTTATAAATATCTATTGAGATCTCTCCAGCGTCCATTAGGATTTCATTTTGCGTACAAAAAACAATTTCCATGACAAAATAACATAAACAGGTAGTAAAACTTCAGCACGAATAAAAAACTTCTACATAAATAAACAAAAGACAAGAAATACTTGCAATAACATAAACATGTAGTAAAAATTCTGCATGAGTAAATAAAAAATAAGAAATACTTACATTTACAAATTCGATTAAAGCAACACAAGTGGAATGTTGAGCCTCCAAGCAGTCTCAAGCACTAAACGTACATCATATAGCTTCGTTAGTCTTTCCTTTCTGAAAGCAGCATAAACAGATCGTGAGAAACCAAATATGAAGTTCGTTACAATAGCAGCCACCAACCTCCCCACTCCACATACTGTTTCAAAGAAGAGTAAAATCTGCTTGAGAAGCCTTACACTGAATGAACAAATAAATTAGAAACCAGTTTGGCGTCCGTTTCCAAGACCAATTCAAAGCATTACATATAATTTTAAATCTACCTTTTCGTCAATATATCTCAACTCTACTCAACAAAGCCTTTGTCCCAAGCTAATTGGGGTCGGCTAAATGAATCCTTTAGAAAAAAAAATTTCATGAAGAGGGTAAAAGGGATCTACCCGTTTTATAATGGCACCTTTTTGTCAATATTTGTACAATAAATAGTTCTCGCAGACATCTCACATTCATTTCCAGACTATAGACCACAATGTCCCTTAGCCACAAACTTTCAAGAAAGAAATTATGGTACATCAGGAGTAAGGTACTCATTAGTGATGCAAGGTAACTTGCAAGGAGATGTCGATGCGAATGAGGAAGTACAAGTCAAAGCCAAAAAGGCAACATGTGATCCAATACGGGCTGATATAAGGCACTATGAGCTGAATTCTGCTATTATAATTCCGCAAACACAACTCTTTCACAGTCATAGTCACACAAGACACCTTTAACTTGAGATAAACAGCCACAAGATAATATCCGGAATAGTGTTGACTTTAAAATTTAAGCTAATTCATCCAGTAATTGAGAGAACAATGGAGTAGTATCTCGAGTAGAAAATCCCATTCAATAGAAACTATCTTGCCATAGGGACTGTTCATGGTTCTAGACAACATTTAACTCACATTGGGATTAGATAGGCTTGTGATGGAAAACCCAAATAATTTAGCAATTAACAATCCATGAGCTATGTTGGCATGAATTAGCAAGCTTTCTGCCCCTGTTACGGAGACTTAAAACACTAATTGAAAAAACAAAGCTTCTAGGCTTCAATGGAACAGATTTCAAATTTGTTTGTGCGGTCACTCTAACCAGAGAACCCCAATTTCTGCATATGTTTGGTCACTCTAAATGAAACTTCAAAGATGCATGCCTGCTCAATTTATTGGTATGTAGGTCCCAGAGGATTCCATTGCAATTCTAAATTACACAAAGGCATCTACTTGGAAAGGAAGCAATAAAGACATGCTCAGGCACATTCAATGGAATTCCATTTAAAGTTTAAAATCCACTCACATATAGTTAGAATTTAACATTTGCACCACAATATTAAAATTAGTAATGTATAAGAGGGCCAGATTTATGAGAAACTGTGCTTTAGGCTCTTAGATAGGACCTCTAATATAACTGATATTTTCACTAGCAGTTGATGAGGATCTAACTGAGGCTACCTCGGAGGATTAGTTGGAGATCCAAGTCGGGGAGAAAATCTCAAACGATAGCGGACTGGACTCAGTTTGCAGAGATTTTTAAGATTGCAAACCGAGACTACAATTCTGTCTTGTTTACTTGATTCAAGCAATTCTTAAACAAATTTTTAAATTGCTATATTCTAATGTAATCAATGAACAGAGGTTAAACCTACTTACATATCATGAAGATCATAGATCTTTCAGAAAAAACATGCAAGGAATAGAGGATGCAAAGCATTATTGAAATAACTTGAAACCTTGATTTAAACCAGGGGATTAAGTAGGAAAAATGAAATTACGCTTCAAAACAAAGCTTTGAAATTCCTCCATTCCAACCAAAAATAACAAGTAAGGAAGCCTTCTTGCAAAACCCCAAGTCGCCCAAACCCAAATCCATTTCATAAAAAACTAATCTAACAAGGAAATAAAAGGGGTTTTATATGTGTTAGCCCTAATACAAGGAAAATAATATATTATAGCGAGCTCTTATAGAATTTTCTAAGAGCAGGGAAGCGAGAAATGAAGCAATGCTCCTTTGTCCACAACTGAAATCTCTATACATGTTTACCCTTAAGATAGATAGATTGGTTAGAGGGCTATTTACTCATTTGTTAATGAGGAACTTCTCTAGGAATGTCTTAAAGATGAAGCTAGACAAGGTCTTGCTTAGGAATTTATATCATCCTTGGAGCTTTCCAAATGAATCATCATCCGAGCAATTTAAATTAATCAAATCATCATACCTTGATGATAAGAGAAACTATTTGTATAATATTTTTTAAGTTTACCATGACATATTTCCATCTATTCATAATTAACTTGCGACTTCAATATCTTTCATTGTTAAATAATAAAAAGCAACTTAAACAAAAAGAGCTAAATATACTTTTTTCTCCAAGTTTCTTTATAACCAATAACAAGATAATTAAAAACACCTTAAACAAAAAGAGCTAAATATACTTTTTCTCCAAGTTTCTTTATAACCAATAACAAGATAATTAAAAACACCTTAAACAAAAACAACAAAATATTCTTTCTCCAAGTTTCTTTATGACCAAAACAAGTATGTCCAACTAAGAATACCAAGTGGAAACATGGGTCATATCACTCCTAAAACTTCCAATGCAAAAAGTTCTTCTAAACATGTGGATAATAGTCAAAGAAAAGAAAGGACTGCAAATAGCTAACTCTCTTTGCTCCTCAAACATGAACGATCTTGTCAAATCTTGCAGCACCTTTAATACATCATTGAAGTTCTCCTTTCCATTACAGCCTCAATCATACACCTTGAAGATCACTGAATGACATACATAATTAGAATGGTTAGTATTAACACGAACAAGATACAACAATGCATAAATACCATATCTGTGATCAAAAGACTAACATGCAAACCCACTTGTCCATTAGCTCCTCAAACAAAGAATTGTCGAGCAGCTGTGTAGTGTCGAATGCACCTGTATCAGAGAGAAACTCTTAAAAAATCATTAACAAAAAATAAAGATTTTTTTTACATACCCAAATAAACTTGTTTTCCAGAAATCGTGTAAGAACAATGATTGGTGGTGGGCAGTAGAACCTTTCACCGATTGATTGGCAGAAGACGAAAGCAAAGAGTGAAGGGCTTTGTTGGTCGGCAAAGAAAAGAAAAAGTAGTAAAAAAGGTCCCGTTTGGATGAAGAGGATTTTGATTTGGATTTCTCACATTTGCAGCACTTTTTGTGCTGTGATTTGGATCCGGATAAAATCCTTTGATTTCCAAATCAGCGATGACAGTGAAAAAAATCAGATTTCCAAATATGCTGTGGAAATAAGTAATTGGAAATCCACAGATCTGACAGTTTCCTTCACACTCTTTGCTCCTAAACCCCTCTCTTCCAGTAGGAAGTACCCCCTTCCCTCTCTATCTCCCTCAACATGAGCTGGCGGATCTATTTACTTTGGATCTATTCATTTTGTATTCAAAACTCAATTCCAAATCCAAATACAAAATATTAGGTATCCAAACGGGCCCTTAATGTTTTCTCTATTTACAAATGATGATGTGCACGTAAATTGATTCCCACACACTTGAATTGTGGGAGGTGATATTCCCATACACTTGAATTGATCCAATAATGGCACTAACAGCAAATTTAAAAAGCGTAAAAAAGGTAGTAGATGGTGGAATAGCCCTTCTAAAAATCATAAATGTACATAAATTCTAGTATTTTTCAAAAATACAGTGGCGCCAACACCATAGATCATCTCCATCAGATAATCCTAACCCTCCGATCTATAGAGGTTTCCATAATGTGCAGTCCCATTACGCTAATAGATCAAATAAAGATCAAATAACCAGTCAACATTCCTAAGCTTCAAAGCACACGCCATTAGACCAAATAAACCAAGCCAACATTGCTTCAACTCAAAACCCATAACCCAATATATCAATTGGGTATGTTCTCCACAGGGTAGCCAGCATGAATTTATTTTATCTTAGAAAAGACCCCCTATCATGTGTTCTTGGATAAAAATAGTAGCCGAACAAAATTAGTAAACAAATTTCAGGACAAATTTTGTGCAAGTAGACCCAGGTTTGAAATTATGCCAATAGATCAAATAAACCAGTCCAACATTCGTAAGCTTTGAAGCTAATCACCCCATAAGACCAGATAAACCAAGCCAAACTTGCTCAATCACAAAACTCATATCCCAATCGATCAAATTGGGTCTCTTCTCTACACGGTAGCAAGCATGAATTTTTTTTCTCCTTGACAAGAATCGCTATCCTTTGTTCTTGGATAAAATATTAGCAGAGCAAAATTAGTGATAGACAAGATAATTTCAGGAAAAAATTGTGCCGGAAGGATATCCAATCAAAGGAACAATTTATGGAAGGATTTACATAACATTCCCAATAAAAAAAGAAACAATACTCATACCAGCTTCTAAGAGCAGAAACTATTCAAAAATATAAATTTATTAAAACTCACTTTGATTGTAATAAACAATAGTAAAAATAAAATAAAAATCGAGACAACAATAGAGAAGGAATAAGGAAAAAATGATAGTGAAGCTTTGTTGCCAGAACATAAATAAAAATATCAATGTCATGAGATAATATGGAAACAACATAATGAAATGACATTTACCACAAGATCTCCAATCAATTTTGACATGATTAGAAAAAAAGGAATGCATTTGCATTTAAAGAAGAGGAAACACTATCAAATTTCTTCCTCACGGTGTCATTGAATTTGTAAAACTGACCAAAATAACCATGAATTCCCAAATGAAGAAGAAAATTATCAAATGCCCGAATTTAGTGGGATTGATGAGATTATCTCTCTCATTTAAGGAAAAAAAAAGGATCATTCATTCCTTACATTTTTGTTCAGAAAATTAAACCCTAAATCTGGGCGGTAGGAATAGAGACATTGTCGATGCTAAAATGCTATAGGAAAGGGGCAAGTGTAATTAGCACCAAAGAGGAGATCAAGATGAAACCCATTCACAAGAAGAAAAAAGTAAAAGAAGGAGAGACAAAATAGAATAAGGAATTTGAAGAGAAGAACGAAAAAAAGCCGTTGAAATCGAGAGAGACCTTTAACGTGAGCTACAACCACCGACTCCTCTCTTGTTCGCTGCTGCTGCAATGTGATGGGCTGACCAGAGAGAGAGAGAGAGAGAGAGAGAAATTTTCCAAATAGGGTTTTGAAAGAATGGGCGGCTAAAATTAAAGGATGCGTATTTAGGCATATACGACATCTGCTCTGTTTTCGGGAGACAGATGGCTGCATTTTTGAATGACGAAAATACCCCTCAGTGATGGGACATAATGGAAAGATTTTAGAACACAAGGGCGAGGAATTAAGTGAAAGGAAGGGGCCCTATCGTTGGTATCAACGTCAAAAGTATGTATTCTTTCTTTGACACGTGAAAGGAGATAGACGACATCTGCGTTGCTCCGTAGAAATGCCATGATGACGAAAATGCCCTGTAGATATGGGACGCAGTAGGAAAATATACAAATGGAAGGGCAAGGAATTTTCGTGAAAGATGGTTGACAAAATTTCGGGTGTTTAGGCTTTTAGAATAGTAAGGATTTGTAGAGTGGAGAGCTTTTCATCTGTATATCCTCTCGCTTGTTCTTCTGCTTCTAGGAGATTTAAGTTAAATTTTGATGGCTCAAACTTAGGAAGTGCAAAGCCTCCATCCAAAAAAATTGTACAAGCCAAGGCCATAGAGCAAAATGTAGAACTCTCCATGTAAGGACAGAAATTGGTAGCACACATTTAAAATGCAAAACTCTCTCATCCACATTTAATCGACAAGGAATGCAAAACTTAAGAGCTGCACCAAATGACTAAGGAGTGGAGATTAAAATTGGTTTGGCTATTACATTGTGTATTAAATGAAGAGACCACCAGTTACATATTCTTCACCTGTTACATATAACATTCTTCTTCACAAAACCACCAGTTACATTACAACATTGTTCTTCACATAGGCCCATAACAAACATTGTTCTTCACAGACATCAAATTAAGGACGTGGAAAATGCTACCAAAACTCCCACGGCTACCATACATGTCTACAAGGTCTGTTCCTATGGTGCACCCATTCCTCTCCCTCCTAGGCCCCAAATATGGATGACAGTCTTCGTTCACCAATTTTCTTGCTCTTCTACTGACCTGCATCCAATGCATGAGTAAAATTCATCAAAAGAATAATTGTGAATCTGCAAATATTTGAAGAAGAATTTATACCAATGTGAATATGTTCAAGTGATACCAAGTGACTGATCAAATGATAAAAAAGAAAAAGAAGACACCAAGTGACTATTCAAATGATAAATAAATAAATAAAAGATGACACCAATTATGTGAGATAAAGCCAATGTAAATGATGATTGTCAACACTTACTTAGTCTACTTCAACCGAGATCCTCTTCCTCGTCCTCGCCAACTCTATTTCCTTCCTCTTCAACCTCCGTTGTAGGCATCTATATGAGAAACATATTATAAATCTTGCACATTGAAAAAATTCATTCCAAACTCATTGAGATATATATACTAAGCAGAATAAAAACCTTGGGTATGTTTTTGCACGTGGTCACATAATGGCTTTTTCCTCCACATTTTTTACACGTCCTTTGCTGCTTGGGTTGAGATTGAGAGGCCTCTACTGGAGATTTAAACATTGTAGCATTTTTCGGCCGACCCTTGGTTTTCACATCTCGAGGGTCGTGAATACATATCTCGGGTGTTTCGTTAGGATAGTTGGGCTGTACTTGACTGCCACTGCTTTCCAAGATAGTTGGACTGCTTTTCTTGCCTTTCTTTGCTTGGTCGCATTCCGCCAACCACACATTTAAGTCTTCTTCCGTCTTCTTCAAAATACTCTTCTTTCTCGGGTGTTCATCTAGTACTTTTTGAACCCTTGATGTAATACACAATCTCTCAAATGGAGTTACTTCGTCACTATCTCCTATGCTTGTAGATGCCAAACCATTCACTTGATATCTCGTCCCAATTGTCCACCTATTTAAGAGATATTGCTCCGGAATAGAACCTAAATGCTCATATCCATTATGCGAAGTATGTGTCTGCATAGAATCCCTATGGTCTCAAACATCGCACACTCACATGTAGCATTAAGACCTTCAGATACATCATATATAACCTTGTAACTCTTCCACTCCTCCTCATTACACATTCTTACTCTTCGCACTCCATGTCCTCTCAACAATCAATACTCGCTAGAAATTCAAGTTGGAACAAGTAAAATTTTTTCCTAGTATAATACTTTGCAGCATCTGCTTCCAATGTGCTCTTTGTCTTCAATACTGCATGTGATGATTTAGTCCTCCAATCCTCTTCAACTTCCTTTCTCCGCCGATCTACAAGTGCCTTCTCATATTGTACCACAAATTCTTGTAAAGTGGTACTTTGGTTAACAAATCCATCGAATAAAGCATTAATACTTTCACTACGTGCACTTGAAGTCATTCCAGTTGTGAATGTGTCTCTGAAATAAGCAGGAACCCAGTGGATTCGTAAATCCCACATCTTACATAACCAATGTTTTTCATCTAAATTATATTTCTCCACCAAAGCTCCCCATTCCTTCTCACTGTCGGCTTTATGTTTCCTATAAAACGAATGGTTGTATTCCTTATAAAACAGACTAGTTTTATCTCGCATGGCTGGAACATGCTCAACTAGATGCCCACTAATATGCCAAGAGCAAAAGTGATGGCGTGTATTTGGAAAAACACGCCTAATTGCATTTCTCATCGCCCCATTCTGTGGACCCCGATCCCGAGGAAGGAGGAGAGGATACGAGATCCCTGTCAATCCTCTAAGATCTCCACACGTGAAGGAGAGCTCTACTAATGAACTCTCGAAAGAGTGCCCCTCACAGCATGAGTGGTGATGTAAAATGAGATACCTCTTGATTTAGGGACGAGCCCAGAATCGAGACGTACCTAAAATAACTCAGAGTCGCCATCCAAGGAAGTGGGCCTTGGATCTTATACTATACTCTGTCGCAACGGATAACTAGAGATACAAAAGTCCGTGCTTGATGATGAATGGGGAAGGTGTTAGGCGCCCCCAATTCTTCTGAGTGTAAACACCTGGTCTCTTATGCCATTTATTTATTAATTTTGAAGAATTTTGAGCGAAAATCATGTGAAATGGGAACGGATATCCCCGAGATAACGTTTACCTAAGCATGTATGTCCCGTGGATGGAAATAACAAACACACACAAAATAAATGAAAGAAGTGTCACCTAAGCATAGTTAGGTTATAAGTGGCATGCCTAATTGGTGTCTAAGTTCTGGTGGGCAAACGCATGCATACTGGATCTAAAGGTATAAGGTCTGTACATGAAAATAAGAAAACATAACAAAACACATAACACGACTCGACATCACACATGATACAACATGACAAACCGTAGACTATAATGAGAAATTTGACTCGGACCAGGATGGTCATCCCGGCTGCTCTACGTTTCCCGGCCTCAGGAAGAATAAGAGTCAACGTAGTTCGGTGGCCTATTCTAAGCTACGATGCCTACCCTTCTAGAACCGCTATCATAGACTCGATCAACTAGACTCGACTCGACTAGTTTTTAAAGCTTCTTGTGCTATTGCTTAAGTTCAAGTGAATTGTAATTTTTAGGACTCCCTATATGCCCTAACTAAAGCAAGTTTTTAGCCTTAAACTAATGCAAGTGAGCCCTACATCCTATGTGTAACTAGGCTGTATGTCTTAAGAAAAATAATGGGCTAACTAAGTGCATCTTAGTCTAGCCATCGGTTTGACTAAATGTCTAACCAACCACGACTCGAGGCCTCCTAACTCTAGGAACACTCACACGACAAGACACACAAAGCATCAACATAACCAGGACAGACTCCTAACTCTAAGACACCCCAAACTTCTAAGATAGACTCCTAACTCTCGGGGAAGATCTTTTTGGAAAGGTTTTGAAGAATTTTTGTATTTTAGAAAGTTTGAAATGATTTGTTTTTGAAGGTTTGAAATGTTTATTTTTGAAGGTTTGATTGGACTTGGGATATGGATCCCAAGTTGCCTACCTACCTCGTGGAAGAGGATCAAACCAACGTAGTTTGAAAACAGACTCTCCTAACTACTCTCCTAGTGACTCGATGACTTTTCAGATGATTTGGATTTTTCAGATGTTTTGAAATTTTTGAATATTTTTAAGTTTTCATGTTTTCAAGTGTTTTTGTTGTTTTCACTCAAGATGACAGATTCCTATCATTATAAGGGTAGGACAACCCGCAAAGGTTGGACAGAATCCTATACTTTGCGGGGGAGACAGAATCCTGACTCTATAAGGGTTGGACAGAATCCTATGCCTTGGAAGAATTGGACAGAATCACATGACTTGATGAAAGGTTGGACAGAATCCTAGCTCCCTATGATGATTGGACAGACTCCTGAAACTGAAGGACTGACTCCTAACACTAAAGGACAGACTCCTATCTAGAGAAAAGACTTTCTGGCTAAGGACAAACTCCTATGCTAGTAACTCTAAGAGGGGCGCTAATGAGACATGACATGTCTCATAAAACAAGAGGATAACTAGGGCCAATGAGACAAAGCTTGTCTCCTATGGGAGAAACAACTAACTCTAATGAGACACTGAATGTCTCGTATGAAGGGCTCCAAGTAACCTTATCATTGCCCTTGTAATGATAGATAGAATATGGGTATAGGCAACTAACAGACCAAGTTGGTCTTCTAATAAGGATGTGCTAATAATGAGACTTGGGTAGTCTCCTATGAGTTGCTCACTAGTGAGACAAAGCCTGTCTCTCAAGGGTACAACTTGGTTCGTTATGAGACACAGCTTGTCCCCTAAGAGGGGGCTCTAGATGACTCTTTCATTGCCCGTGCAATGAATAGGAGGACCTTATATTTTAAGGGATACACATCTAAAAGACTGGGCAAGTCTTTTAAATAAAAGAGGGGAGTGCTCCTCGGACTAAGCAAGTCCCCTAGTGATGGGCTTGGGCTAACGCCTTCATCGCCCTTAAAAAAAAGGGCTATCTAATACACTTGGGCTTTTGAATGGTGGAATGAATAGGGAAATGATATCATCATAATCATATTTCAGCATTAGCACTAACCGAGCTTGACATTTGGTGTTTAAAGAGCAGTCAAAAAGTTCAAACAAATCCTATGGAAAGCCTTAGTAAGCTTCATAAAGGGAAAGATACTAACTGAAATTGTGCATGTAAATCAAACATGGTTATGAAAATGACAGGGTATATGTCAATTCAACCATTCATAAAGGAACAAAACATCACATAAATAAGAAGCAATAACCACAGACATATAAGAGTAGTTGGGTAGTCCAAACGGTCATGCAACTCTAATACCAATAACCAAATGTAACCATTCCAGTATATTAGTCAAAATTTACCCACTCCCAACCGGATCTTGAAAACAATAGAGCTAAAGCTACATAATATGGAAACTCACAATAGTAATTGCCATGAGCTCTTCATGAATTTTTTTTAACAGTACACAACCCAAAATTTGGGATCTTGACAAATCTCAAAACCACCAAATAACATAGTGCAAATCCCAATGAAAATCCTTCAATATAATGTCTTACCAACTCAAAATTGCAACACTTCTATTTGCTAAGATCATAAAAGTGATATCTATAGGTGTAGGTTCTTAAGTAAAACCATTTCCATGAACAAATTACTAGGTGAAAGCCCTGCTTAAAATTACCCTTCTAATTTCAAAACAAAGGATAGCTGAGTCTTATTATTACTGATGTTTCTCAAGTTAAAAACACTACAGGGCTGCTCCTACTAAAGAATTCTTACACAAACTTTTGAAAAAGAAACTTAAGACCGAAATATGTTTTGTCCAAACATTATATCCATCACTTAACAAAGTGAACCACAACAGATTCAAATAAAAAATCTATCTTCTTATGTACGTTCCAAGGCTAGAGTAAAAGAAAACATTACGTCTATTTCACTGTTTTGTACAAAAGCCCCTGCAACACCTAATTACTAAGTCAAAATTCATAACCTGCAAGATATACTTCTGAAACACACATGTACATTAATTAACACGCAAACATTTGAACATGGGATCCCGTAGAAATAAAAACTAACTGACCAATCCATCATAATAAAATAACCATCAGCAGCTATCCTCTAAATTTACTATAAGAATAATCAAAGCTTTTGAGATTATGTGATGTTGGAACAAATGACCAGATAAAAAAAAATGATAGGATCATAAACACTTTGAGTATATACAAGCTTGAGACACGAGGCTATGACTTGGTAGAGTATACAAAAATTCGTTATCTATTTGTATTCAAAGACTGCTAGTAAGGCATTACAGCTCTAAAATATCTTGTAGGCCCATTAAGTATAACACCCTAAATCACAGATTTTATCCAAACATAATAATGCTGACACCATTTTCCACAAGAAACTAGACCCATGCCCACTAGCTTTATTACAAAGGGTTATGCTAATGTTATCATAATTTTCTAACAAAGACAGAGCACTATAAAATCAACATGAACTATCAAAAAGTTGAAATTAAGACAAAATTTATTTGAATCTTTCTTTTTTCCTGTTAAAGATAAAGTTTGTAAAAAAATACTTGAGGCCTAAACACTCGCTTATCAATGTAATTAACACAACAAAAATTCAAAGAAAAGAATCGTTTGACTACACATTCAAAGATTTAGGGTGAAACATAACAGGGAGATACATTCTATAGCTGAAAGCATTATTCCTAAACAAAGAAAAACTGGTATATATATAAAAAAATCTACCGGTAAGCTATGGAAATAAAAGGGCAGAACTGATATATATTTCTTAATCACCAGAAAATCAAAGAAAGCTAAGGAACGCCTCATCACATCAGACACATTACCATGGAGCAATACATTTCAAAGTCAATCCCCTAGAGTCAGGGAGGTAATCTTAAAGATACAGATCTATCAAAAATTAGGTAAAGAAAATCTTTGTGATGTAGTTATATAAAGTTCTAAATAGAAAAAAATTCGTGGGAAAAAAAAATACACAGTGAATACCTCCATGCTTTCTAAGAAAATTCCAACTCTCTTCTCAACACAAATGAATAATTCGAGACAAGATCAATAGCGCAAAGATAGACAAAAAAATAAAAAAATAAACAAGAGATCATACCTTCAAATTGAGAGCAGGAAATGAATACCTCTTTACAAGATGTGAATCTCCTCTTCAACTTTCTAAGCTTCCTTTACAAACCTCTCTTTTATCTCTACAACTCGTAATTGAAAAACATCTTAATTCCCTTCTCCATCAACTCTACTGCTTATCTCTCAGCTCTCCCTATCTCTTTTTTGTATCTCATCTCAGATTTTTCTTAAAAAAAAAATCATGTAGGGAATGCATCAGATCTTGGAAATGGAGGTTGTACTTGCCGGATTTCAAGAAGGTTTGGACGGATTCCGACAAAATTGCCGAAATCAATTGAGATGGTGGTCGTGAATGAGGAAAATGAAGATGGAGCTCGAACTCCCTTTATCTCCTCTGCAATTTTTCTAGGGTTTTCTCTCTTGTGCTAGGGTACATAGACAAAACAGAGCCGGAGAAAAGACAAAGAAGAGGTTTAGGGTTTCAACTTAGGGTTTCTTGAAGTAAAATAGGGCTTCGGTGGAAGAACACCTCACATTTAAGGTATAACAGCAAGCTCTAAGGTTAGAGGTAAGTAGAAGAGTAAGATAACAAGTTGAAATAGACCGGCCAGTGCTCCGGCGAGGTCACCGGGGAAGATGATCGGAAGAAAGGGAAAAGGAACCCTAGCTTTCTTTCTTTATCTCTTTTTTCTCTGAAATCAGATCTGTAAAAAAAAAAAAAAGATCCCCCCAAATCCCAGCCGATTTCTCATTTTATAGGTGAAAATGAGGCTGAAATTAACAACCCTTAAGCTTGGTAATTGCACCCCCTCATGCAGAAAATAATGTATTTTCACTCTCCTATTCTATCTCTCTGTTCCGATTCTTCCTTCTTCTTCTTTTTTCTTCAACTGAATCACTTGAATCTTACTTTGTACCAGCTGAAGCTTGATCAAAGTTTGGCCGAAAAATGATCGGAGCAAGCCGGAGAAGAAGGGGAATATAAGCTGGGGTTTCGTTTCTCTCTCTCTCTCTCTCTCTACCTCTCTCTGCTAGGGTTTGCTATAAGCCCTAAAATTAGAAAAAATGAAGCCAAAGTATCTTATTTATAGAGATTTTAGCTAATTTTCAAGCCCATTAAGTTTCCCAGGCACCCCTCTGCAAAACATTTTACATTTGTGTTGAATGGGCAAAGGTGATCCACAAGAAAAGAATTTAATGAAATTTAAGGGACAAATTCGCCCCTTTAAGTTACCCAGAAACAACCCTCTGCTATAAATTATTCTAACCAGACAACCCCTTAGATTGGATAAATCACTCCCCTTCTGCTACACTATATACACTATCTTTCGAATTGCGCTCGTTTGCTAGGCAAATCCTGACGGATTTTGATAAAATTTTGTGGAGACCTATGGGGGACCCTAACCTACCCTGGGGTGAAATTTGGGGTTCTAGGTTTTATTAGAACTTGGCTACTTAGGGTTCGGTCAAAATGGGGTGTCTACAAATGCTCCTCTTTGGCAGAGTGTGCTTGTCACACGAATGCCAAAGCTGAACAGACAACACATTTTGGCTTACCCGAAATGAAACAGATGAAATTTTGAATTTTATGTTTTGAAATGATATTCACAAAGGTAAACTAGCAAAAAGCTCAAAAACAAAACAAAATTTTGGGTTTTTAGGTTTTGAAACGGTATTCACAAGGGTAAAATAGATTTTAGTTTTAAAATTTTACATTCAACATGACTTATGATTAATTTGGTGAAACGATGGACACATAACTCGGCATTCAAAACATATTGGTGAGACAGTCTCCCACCAAACATATAACTTGGGTAACACATCGGTCACACAGGTATTCTTGACTCCCCACTTGGATGGCGGTACACTGTGGAACGACGGATCATGACTTGGCCTTTCATTACTAACAACAAAATAACTAGATAAAGTTGCGGTCCAGCTTTTCACCAAATTAGACAAAAAAGAACAACAGTTGAATGGAAATTTTGATCAAGGGTCCATGGCGATAAGCCACGAAGAGCCTTGCAGAGAACATTTTTTTTTAGGATATTGTATATCGAGAGTCCACGGCAACAAGCCATGAAGAGCCAAGCCATAATCTGGGGTCCGTGGTAATAAGCCGCGAAGAGCCCAACAAGCAAGAATGGAGGGTCGATGGTGGTAAGCCACGAAGAGCCTCGCGGAAAAAACACATTTTTTTAGGAAATTGTATATCGAGGGTCCATAGTAATAAGCTACGAAGAGCCAAGAAGTAATCGAGGGTCCACCGCAACAAGCCGTGAAGAGCCACATGACGAATCTAGGGTCCATGGCAATAAGCCATGAAGAGCCTAGCACTACATTTGGGGTCCGTGATAATAAGCCACGAAGAGCCCAACAAGAATAACAAGTAATGGAGATGAATGAAATGAGCATGGATAGTGGGTCCATGATATACACTAAAGGACATATCACGAAGAGCCACTCAGGAAGCAGGGGTCCATGATGTGCCTGCCTGGCAAACCATGAAGAGCCAAGAATGAATAAGGATAATGGATCCATAATACAGCCTCAAGGACCGATCATGAAGAGCCACTAGGGGAGCAAGGGTCCATGGTGTACCCAAATGGTAAACCATGAAGAGCCAAGAATGGACAAGGATAGCAGGCCCATGATACAGCCTAAAAGATAGATCAAGAAGAACCACTCAAGAAGCAAGGGTCCATAGTGTACCTGAATGGTAGACCACGAAGAGCCTTGAATGAATAAGGATAGTAGGTCCATGATGCAACCCAAAAGACAAGGATAGTAGGTCCATGATGCAACCCAAAAGACAGATCATGAAGAGCCACTCAAGGGGCAAGAGTCCACAGTGTACCTGAATGGTAGACCATGAAGAGCCTTGAATGAATAAGGGTAGTGGGTCCGTGATATAGCCTAAAAGACAGATCATGAACAGCCACATAGGAATGCAAGGGTCCATGGTGTACGTAACTGGAAAACCACAAAGAGCCCTGGGGGTGTTGAAAATTGATTGATTTTGAATGATTATTCTGAGATTAAATGTCTCTTGCCGAGAAGATTGGGGAGTACGAGTTCCTTGCTGAGGATCAGACTCAAATAACTTGATGGGTTTTTCTGGGTATTGACCCTTTCAACAGGTGAAAAAGCATTCTGCTGGGGTTTGAAGATTGCGGGAGCAAATTCTAGACTCCACTGAGAAAATTAATTTTCTTTCAAAGTTAACACTTCTAGAGAGTGGACTCATTTGAGGAGTTTAGAGATTTGGCTCAAAATATGCTCGTATCTCTCTTATCTCAACTTGTTGTAAACATTGGCATTGATTGCCTTTGTGTGTTTGATATCTTTTATGACGTAAGTCATAAAAGATGCCCCTAGTGTATTGTACTTCCATGATAAGAGTCTCAAGGAAAGCAGAGCCGAGGTTGGTAGGGGAATTTAGATTTGCATGGGTTCTTTCTTCAGAATAAAGATCAGATAATAACTGAGCACAAAAATTTCTCCTTTCATTGACCATTGCTTGATACTTGACATCTCCATTATGTCTAAACAGGATATTTCTTGCCTTTCTCTGATACCTAAACCAGGATTTATTCCGAGGTTTTTTTTTCACTTCGGAAGGTATACACCCATTCGTTCAGTGCCAGACAACTTGGACCTTGAAGGAAAACGAATATGAACGAGAAACAGACTTCCAAGGACTCTATCAAAGAAGATATACATTATTCGAAGGACTCGACTCACTTTTGATTCACCCTTACATCTGATGTGTTATTTTTTATGGTAAGGCTAACCGCTTTGAGAGTAATCTCGAAAACCATGTCAAGAGGCTCTAATTTCCTCCATCAGGATTTCCGTCATGGTTATTACCCCCTTCGAATTGCTCAGTTTCGATGCCCCGTAGACACCCCATTTTGACGAAACCCCTATTCACTTTGTTTGAGCAAAACCTTACCAAATTACTGAATTAATACCCCAAATTTCATCCTAAGCTAGGTTAGGATCCCACCAAGGTCTCTGCAAAATTTCGTTGAAATTCGAGCTGAATTGCCTAGCGAACGAGCCGAGACATTGTGCATAGTTAAATACAGAAGGGGGTGAATTATCCTGGAAGAGGCCGACTCGGGATCAAATAGGACGCGACTGTCCGTGCGCATATTAATTTTTCCGCGCAACCGCACACCTTATCAAATAGTTGTGTCAATATGAGCACCCATTTTCTCCTATAAATAGCAACTTAACCTCTCATTTTTCATTTTAATGAGGGTTTTCTTAACCTAATCTAGAGAGAGCAAAATCCCCAAATCCCAAATCCCTAACCCTAACCTTTCTATTTCTTCTCCGATCAGATTTTGCCGGTAAACTTGACCCAAATCTGGCCAATTTTCACCGGCGGCGTTCTCTTTCTGTTGTTAGCTTTTGTAGTCGTTCTCCCTTTTACAACCTTAGATCTGTTATGTTTTTGTCTTAGAAACCCTAAATCTTTGATCCGAACCTCAAACCTCATTCCAAGAGCAAACTGGAATCTTAAAACCTGAAATCAAAGTTGTAATACGGAGGTTCTGTGATTTCAAAAGCTTAGAAATTGTAGATCTTTCGATTCCCTCGGTGTTAAGCCCTAGATTCTAAAATGACCTCATCTTCTTGATTGAAATCCTAACTCGAGATAGAATTACGAATCTGCTTTGTTTCTGTAGATAAAACTATAGATCTTTCGTTTGCTTTCACGAAAAACCTTAGAATTGTCATTCTTCTCCTTCTGAAATCTTAGATTTACATCACATCCTCATAAAAAAAAAGAAGTTTCGGATTTGAGAAGGAAATTTCAGTTTTAAGACCTGAACTCAGGAGAATTTGTTGATGTTCGAGAGGAAGAAGAAGAAGAAGAAGAGCTTGATTAAAGGTTTTTATTCCTGAGGAGCGAAGGACAAGGTTTCATCGTTCAGGTAATGTTTTACAAATATAATTATTATGATTTTTTGAGTTTACAGGTGCTAATTTGAGTTTCATGCTATTTGTTTTGGATTTTTCATTATGGTCGTTCTTTCTAAATGAAATGTGCTGATATAATGAGATTTATTGTTCCAATATAGATTTGGTTTTATTGAAATATTTTCTTTGTCTATCCTGAATTGATAAAAATAAGATGATTTGCATAAACTTGAGTGAATACGGAGGTGTTATTTCAATTTAGGAATTCCTGTGTAGTGTTGGATATATGATTTCTATGCTTATTCCTTTGATGCTATATCCTGTGGAATACTTAGCTTGTGTAAATTCTCAATCAAAATATATTTGTGGTATCCAAACAATCCCTTGACTCTAAGAACTTTGGATTTGTTATTATGATTGCTTGGTTCAGAGAACACAATAGATCAGTTCAGTTCTATTCTCTTTTTGCATCAATTCTATGATCTAAAAGGCTTATGTTTGAATAGTAGATATACCTGTAATGACATACTCAAGTGTTTGCCTTGTTTTAGTAGTAGCCTTCATTTTGTTGTATAAGCATAGCAGTTGCCCATACTTTCTGTTTATCTTTTGGCCCTGAAGATAGAAATAGATATGCTTGTACTATTATCATTTTAGGGGAATGATACTACTGTTTTATGTCATGGTATGTCCCATTGACAAAGATTGTGATGGAGTGTGGATAATATCATAATGTAGATTTTTTTTCATATAGCAGCTCATTCAATTTGTAGTTCAGCCTGTGTTCTACATGTCACATAAAAATCAGCTCTTTTCTTCACAGGTCAGCACTGCATGTCACATAAAAATCAGCTATTTTCTTCACATTCAGCACTGCATGTCACAAAATTCAGCTCCTTTTGTCACAATTAACACTGCAAGTTGAAAAAAAAATTTCAATTTCCACTTCATAGTGGGCATTACAAGTTGCTAAAAATTGATTTTTCGCATCACTTGGGGTAGATTTCCATTTCTTAGTGTGGCATTACAGGTTGTCAAAGATCATTTTTTTTCGTCTCACTTACGGCACTACAAGCTGCCCAAAATCAGTTTTCCAACTCACATGACGCATCACAAGTTGCCAAAGATCAGTTTTTCACCTCACTTATGGCACTACAAGCTGCCCAAACTCAGTTTTCCCTTCACTGTTTACATCACAAGTTATATAAAGATCAGTTTTTCTCTTAAACCACTTGCATCAAGTATAATTCATGGTCTGTGAGTGTGTGAAATTTGGTCTATCCAGTTGTGGTCAGGTCTATCCTCTATGTGTTTATAAAAATTGACCCATCTAGTCCAACTTATGTCTTGAAAGTACATTTATGCATAGTTCAGTTCATTTTTTTAAGCACATCCCTTTACAGTCCAGCTCATATTTTTTTAGCACATCAATTGGTAGCCCAGTACATGTTTTATAAAGCACATATGCTTCCAGTTCAACTCATATTTTCATTCTCGTATGTTCGTAAAATCAGTTTATACTGCTATGGTGAGGTTTTTCTTTTGGTTAGACATTGTATATTTTTCCATTGTCAGTGAAATGATACCATTATAACTGTGTGGGATTTGTTACCTTCTCACATTCATTATAGGTGAGTTTAAGAATCATAAGTGTGGCGTATCTTGTAGCCCATCATGCCTTCATCCCTAATGTGGTTACTTTCATTTGCAACAGCCCATTCATAAGGTAGTTTTTATAACAGGTGTTAGAAATGCCTAAGACGAGGCACTTAGTTAAGAACATCAAAATTCACATAGTTTGATATAATAGTGATGTAATGGTCTGCTTGCACCATTGTGATGACAAATGCCTTGCTATGATACTGCCCTGGAATGTTACTTTATATTCATAGATATTGGTTTTCTTTAGTCATAGGAGTTTTTAGTAAATGATAGTTGAAAATGTAATTATATGTCTCCTCTTGTTCTAATTGTAGTACACACACTTGCTTGTGTCATGATAATTATGGACATATGTCTTTGTGTATTTCATTATCTGATCATATATGCTTTGTTGTACTTGAAATTTTTTTACATGATTAAATTTTCTTTAATTCTATTGCATTCTAATCCTCTTTACTGAACTCATTCTAGAAATTGTAAAGTTTTCTTTTGAATCGTAAAGTTCAGTTTGGACAAGCTCCAAGTAAGACTGCTGCCCCGTGCTGTTATGTTGTCTATTTGCCCTTTTGTTTAGGGATAGAATTCGTGTCTAGTCCAATATAATCAACTCTATATTCATTTCACAAACTAGCATGGAATTCTGTATTGAAAGTTCTCTGTTATTGCTGTGTTAGAGTCAACCTTAGAGAGATTTAAATATATCCAGGTTTTTTAGCTGCACGGGATATTTTTTAAATTCTATCATAGTTTTAACCAAAAGATTTTGACCTCTATCCAATTACAAGTTCCCATTTGTATTCCCTTCAAGTTGGCCAAACTTTCCTTTTGTGGCCTAATCCCCTCAATACTTCCAATCATGTTATTTGAGCATGGGATTTTGAACCCCATTATCTGGGGCTGATTATTACCATCTTTCATAAATCATTCTCTTTCTAGCAGGTTTGGGTAATCATTAAGGTGCTTTGGTTTGTGTCAGCATCTGGACTTTATTGTGAATTTGCCTTCATCTGTGAGATTGTCATCAGAGATTAGGATTATCCCCGTTACTCAATTTCGTTTATTAGTTTTGGGAAACTTCTTTTCATCGCTAAGGCGATGAAGGCGTTAGCCTAAGCCCATCATTTAGGGGACTTTCTAAGTCCCAGTGTATTTTTCCTTCTCTTTTAGGTGCTTTCCTAGTCTTTTAGATACTAGTTTTTCCCTCATTGCATGGGTAATGAAAGTCATCTAGAGCTCCATTTTTAGGAGACTACTTTAGTCTCATAGTGGTAGTTCCCAACTTTAGGAGACAAGCATTGTCTTATTTAGAGAGTTTACCCATATGAGGCATCCTTGGCCTCATTCATAGAATCCTCTCTAAGTTGTACCCCAACTTGTACCCACACTAGTTGGAGACTAACTTGGTTCGTTAGTTGCCTCGTCCCTACTTATCATTGCAAGGGCAAGGATAAGGATACTTGGAGCCCTCCATAGGAGACATACATTGTCTCATTAGTGGTAGATATATACCTTTAGGAGACTTGCTCAGTCTCATTTAGCATTCTTGTTTCCCCTTTCTTTTAGGAGACAAACTTTGTCTCATTTATCTTAGTTATCCTCTTCTTATCGGAAACAGGCTTTGTCTCGTTTGCTCTATTTGTTTTTACCCTTTTAGGAGACATGCCTTTTCTCATTAGCACTTCCTTTGTAGAACCTTTTAGAGTAAGATTTTTTTGCTTAGCTTGATTGCCTTTTCATCTTTTAGAGACTAACTCAGTCTTGTTAGAGTTTTATCTTTTTAGGATTTTCTTCATTTACCTTATCACACTAGTTTACTTGTTTGTGTGCCCTTACTATTTTTTGGACACTTGTTTACCTTTTTATTTATTTTTTCTTTTAGCCCTAGGGGTTTTACCTTACGGTGTTTGCACTCTTCCACGATTTGGATTATCGAGTGCGTTTTTCTCATTTGTTCTCTTTGGCTAAGGGTTGAATCGTTTCAAACATAAAAAACATTTCAATTTTGAATCACAAAAACATGGAAACATTTTAAAATCCAAAATCATCAGAAATTTGAAACTCAAAAACATTTGAAATTTAAAACACCAAAAACATTTGAAAAATTAAGAAATTTTAAGAGCGTATTATGAGTATTTGTTTTCGAACTACGTTGGCTTGATCATCTTCCACGAGGTACGTAGGCAGCTTGGGATTCTCGTCCCAAGTTCAGTTAAACCTTTCAAAATAATCATTTCAAACTTTATAAAGAAACCGTTTAAACCTTTCAAAAATGCAAAAATATTTCAAAGCTTTCTCGATAAACATTATTTTCAAAAAGATCTTCCTCTAGAGTTAGGAGTTTGTCTTAGATAGAGTGTTTTGGCTGTTGTGTGTTTGTGTTAGAGTTAGGAGTTTGTCCTAGCCAGGAACGCCTCCATCCGGTCAGTTGGCGATCCCCATCACCGACTGATGACTAGAGCAGGGTGCGTTAGATAGCCCATTATTTTCCTTAGGACATGCAGCCTAGTTACACATAGGATATATGAACCACCTGCATTAGCTTAAGGCTAACTTGCATTTAGATAGGGCCTATAGGGTGTCATAAAATCTAGAATCCACTTGAATTTAAATAATCGCTAAAGAAACTTTAAAAATCAGTCCGATCTTTTAGGTCGAGTCTAGGATAGAGGTCTAGATGTCTTAGGCTTCATAGTAACAGCATAGAGAAATGCCAAACCAGATCATGGACCAGACGTCTAGCCTCGCAAAAATAGTACCGTTGGGCAACGAGTCTTTAATTTTTTAAAGTGCAAAATTACCCTTTCGCCCTCCAACAGTCATACCTTGTTTGTGGCCATATATAGGCCATTTTGGACCTTCAAAAACAAGATTTTAACAATCAAATCTTTGATTCTTGAGCTAGAACTTTCAAATTTTCAACTCTCTTCAAACTTTTTCAAACTCTAAACTTGTGCATTCAATACACTTGAAGAGATCTCCTTAGGCTTTATTGTCTTTCATTTTTTGAGAGTTTGTGAGCCTTTATTGTTGTATTCAGAGCCCAATCAAGAGGCTAAGTGTTCATTCTTTGTTTCCTTCATCCATTGTAAAGAAGGTTTTATGCTTCAACCCTTTGAAAAGAAGAAGCTTGTTTGTAAGGGGTCATACGCTTCGGCCCTTAAGAAAGGAGAAACTTGTTGATTGTAATTGGCTCATTAATCCTGCCGTTTGAAGGAGGATCAAGATACTGGAATCCGCACACATACGTGGAGTGTGGATGTAGGACGTGCTCTGAACCACATAAATCTTTGTGTTCGTTGTCTCTTTCACTCTTCTCTCCTTTGTGCAATATTATTGGTAATATCTTTCCTTATTCTCTTATAAATTAACAAGGGCTAGTTGCACTTTCAATTTCTAGGGTTTAACTCACATTGCAAATTCAAATTTTTTGAATTAGACCCAATTCACCCCCTCTTGGTTTGCCTATTGGGATTTCACGTAGAAAAGTGTATATATATATATATATATATATATATATATATATATATATATATATATATATATATATAGGGAGCTGATATTTCCGCTCCCCTTTTAGACTAATCCGCTCCAAGTTACTTTTTCACCCTAGCAAATGATAAGAACACCCTTGTGGCATGTTCTGTTATCTTCACATGCCAAATTTGCCCATGATTGCTTTAAGCAGATGGTCAACGTCAAAAACCACAAAAACACGCTGATGCCAAATTTGCCCCTGTTATCTTAGCAATGACTGCATCAACCCGTTTTTGGTGTGGCATCCTATTAGAAAATCTAAAAGAGATCATTATTTCTTTTAGTACATGCCAAATATATTTTCATGCATCAACAAAAATAATATGTTTATTTATTTCTAGTAAAAGACAAAAAAAATCCAAGGAACGAAACTAATCTTAAAAGAACAACTCCCAGATCTCAACTAGCAGCCCATCCCAACTTCTTATCAATCTTTAGCCTGCAAGCATGACCAATAGTTACACATTATGGGGCAATCAAAAAATGAATTGGGGATCGTTGCTTCATTTCATTCAAATGCAAGATTGAAAAACTGAATAATTATTCTAACCTGCCAGAAAAGTTATGCTTTTACTCACTCTTATAAATGAACAAGGACTATGTATGTTCCATACCTGCAATAACAGATAAAATTTGAGACTACTTTTTTTTTTGGATTGGAAATATGAGCTACTTGAAGACAATGAGGATACCAAATTCTGTGCACACTTACTTGAAGACAATGCAGTGACTTTATATTGGCAAGTGCGACTGTTATGTCCAACGCCTTTGCATACACCACATTTTTTGTTCCTTTCAACAATCTCAAATGCCGAAGGATCACGTCTTGTAGAGCTATCGTCTTTTCTTTTCTGTGAACCCATTGGATGCCCTTTGTGAGGATGGACATTAGGTTCATGAATGAAGGGAAATGGAACATCAACAAGTTGAGCAATTTGGATTCGGGCATCTTCCTTTTGGACTAGAGGCATTTGTTGGTATTTTTCATGAAACTCCTTTAGTAGACAATCTATTTGTACACCTTCACTATCCAGTGCACCATCAATGTTAGTAAATGATCTTATGTCAATTCTCCACTGTTGGTGTATGTCATCAAGTTCCAATGTTCCATCTTTCTTAACCCTAATTTTGTGTGCACAAGGAAGACCCATTGTATTTGAAAAATGACCTCTGCATGTAGCCACTTGTGTGGCGGATGTGGCCAGCTCATATTGCTTAAAAATCTCTCGAAGTGCATGTATGGAAACATGAGTAACAAGTTCTTTAAATAATGGAATATGAAATTTATGTGGAATGCGAACTTTTTCACTACAAAGTCTTGCTTTGATTTCTTGAAATTGATTTTCTATTGCAAGACAAATTTTTCCTTTGACCTCACGAAAGTCGCCAGTCGAAACTTGAAGATATTTCTTGAGCATTGCATGTGCACCTTCTGCCCTTGATGTCACATGATTTCCAAAATGCATATATTTCTCGGTCCATGCGTATACAAATTTCTCTTTGAAAGGAAGCCAAGTATTTCTAAGATAGTTGAGAATGAATACCTTTTCTTTGTATTGGATTTCAAGAAGCTTCCAAGCCGTATCAAATGTTGATTCATCTAGAGACTTTATCAAATATGTCCAAGTTGATAAAAACATGTCCCACTCTTCTTTTTCTTCAAACTGAGACATACATTTTGAAAGAACATTCTTTTCAATATGCCATACACATAAAAGATGTGTAGTCCTTGGAAAAACAACTTGAATGGCATTCATCAAAGCTAAATCTCTGTCAGACACAATCACCAAAGGATGACCATCAACACCCAAAATTTTTCCAAATCTCTCCAATGCCCACACATAGTCCTCTTCCTCCTCTCTTTCCAGGAAAGCAAAACAAGAATAAAATGAAGTATTGAAACTCGTTACACCAACTATATCAAGTAATGGCATTTTATATCTATTTGTCTTATACGTGCAATCCATCAAAAAGACATAAGAATAGCTATCTGTCAAAGCAACCGATAACGGATGTGCAAAGAACAAATGAGTCAAATGACCACTCTTATTATGCTTAAAATCATATATGAAACCACCTTGACCAATATCTTCAAATAAAGCTTGAATAGGTGTACGACCCAATAAGCTCTCATTTCGTATTTTCGCCTTTGCATCATACAAAGTTCTAGCAATTGCTTGAAGATTTTGATTACTTTGCCGAAGTGAAGTAAGTATTTGTCGTGGTGGAATACCGGCTATTGTCATCTCTTTGATTTGCTCAATCTCTTCTTTAGAAAACCGGCGACAAGAGGGATGTCCTGACCTATCACTTGAAGATACATGATTATGCGAAATATTTTTAAGCACCACCCACCAAATTCCATCAACTCGCCTCTTTCCCCAAATTTCAAAAGGACAATTAATAAGCCGAGATGCCGTTGTTCTTTTCCCTCCACCCATTATTTTCCCTTGAGATACCGGTTTTCTACGTCAATACTTCCCTCCTCTATCACAACCAATAATGACATAACGATCTCTTTTAGATTTTCTAATACATGTTGCATATCCTTGAAGTAAGACCATGTCGCGAATATTAGCAATAAGTTCTTCGCGATTTGAGAAAGTTTTTGTTGATAAGGAAAACAATATGTTAGACTCAACATTGTTTGCTTGATTGTTTATCTCCACCTCTCCATCATCTACATCTGAAGGAATAGATGGATGATAGAGTTCTGCAATTTGTTCTAAGCTATTAGTGCTAACGAGCTCGATGATCTCGGTGAGCTCCGAAATTCCTTCCGTTGAAAAACTTCGCTCCATTTTTGTTAGACCAAATTAGAAAATCAGAAGGACGAACATGGCGAGATAGAGAGGGCGAAGGACAAACATGGTAGTTTATGTGCTCTGCTCATGAAAGCCATGGCCCATCAAAATAAAATCAGAATATATAATCATTCTCAGTATAAGTTATCTCTGCAAGCTTTCATGGTCAGAAACACATATAAATAAATATTAAAGAGAAATACATATAAATAAACACACATCGAGAAGGAGAAAAAAATGAGGAAGAGACGGATTAAAGAAATCAGATTTAGATGAATACCATTTTTGCTGCAACTCCTCAATCCCCAAAACAATGAAATTAGGGTTTTTGCCAAAGCAACGCTTTTATACCCGAGATTTTACATGATAAGCACTAAACACATATAAATAAATATTAAAAAGAAATACATATAAATAAACACACATCGAGAAGGAGAAAAAAATGAGGAAGAGACGGATTAAAGAAATCAGTTTTAGATGAATACCATTTTTGCTGCAACTCCTCAATCCCCAAAACAATGAAATTAGGGTTTTTGCCAAAGCAACGCTTTTATACCCGAGATTTTACATGATAAGCACTTCCCTCAATAGGTATTTGGTTAATCTAAGCCGTTCATTTGTTAGTCCCACCGAAGGTTAGGATCATCATATGGAAACGATTTTTGGAGCATAACCTATTTAGGCTATGGCCCATCTAATGCACGGTTTGGATCATCCTATGGTGTGGGCCATACCATACTTTTAATAAAGTGAGAGTGCCCTCATAAGAAAACAGTACTGTTGATAACATTTTCTTCTTTTTTTTTATAGGAATTTGCTAGCAAACTTCTCCTATGCCACTTCTCGGCATGTGGCCATCCTTGGTGCAAAGATGCGCACATGGCAAAGGTTGCTAGCAAAAGCAAAAATAAGAAAAAAAAGTAATCATTACGCAAAAAAAGTAAAATAGCTGAAGTTATAAAGTTTTAAATGAAAAATTACCTAGAAATGGTTATAAAGTTTGAAAATTACGAAAAAATACCAACAAAATGTAGAAAGTTATGACAATTACGGAAAAAATTAATTTCTCACGAGAATTAAAATCCCCTATTTTTCTAAAAAAAACACAACCAAACATAGCATAACCGTTTGATACGCACTGCCCTCAATACGTTTTTTGTGGCTTTTGACGTTGACCATCTGCTTAAAGCAATCAGGGGCAAATTTGGCGTGTGAAGATAACAGAACATGCCACAAGGGTGTTCTTGTCATTTGCTAGGGTGAAAAAGAAACTTGGAGCGGATTAGTCTAAAAGGGGAGCGGAAATATCAGCTCATATATATATATATATATATATATATATATATATATATATATGCCCATAAGTTTCTACTCCCTTCTCCCATCTAGGACTCAAGGTTTTTCACCATACTTTAGAAGAGTTGAGGGAATCTCAAAATTTGAGCTAAAAGGCTCAAAAGGCAAAGAATCCACAAAAGACAAACAATAAAGCAAGTCACAAAGGACAAACCACAAAATGACAAAATTATTCTATCATTTGTAATTTTGGATTACAACTTGGTTTTTCACTATTTAAAAATCAACAATCCCCAACCAATTCAAAATTGCAATAAAATCGTGAAATCATAAAGAACTGATTTGATCAAGGCAAAGATGTATTATGCATCAGTAGATGTGTCTTTTGGACTTGAACCTTTACTTAGTGTAGGTATATCGAGTTTATCAAGTACTCGGTGAACTTACGTCTTGAACCAAACACTTCGAGTAATAAACTGAGATAACATACTGCACACACAACACAAAAAGGCATAAGTAAGCTCATACGGTATCGCACTTTTCGGCCATGTGCTAAAGCTTTAGAAAAATTAGCTCAATTCTCATAGGAAGTTGCCACACTTCCACACTTGTATAGGTATATGTATCAGGAGTGCCCTGTAATTATGCACCCCACTGACAATTAGTTAGACAGCTAGTCAACTATAGATAACATTAAGAGTCCTACGACTCATTCTCTTATCATTACAAGTTGCACCCACATCATAGGGATAGACTCAGTTAATTAAATTCACTAACAACTTAGTACATAACAGATCACTCAAATAACTTATTTTTCCCATTGAACCTACTTCTTGGGATCTCCAGTCAGATAGGTTGGGTTCCCGTTATAGGTGATCTAAGTAGTGGGCTTCAGCCTCATCCCCCTTGATGTGCTAATGACTAAATTTCTATTTAGTCATTTTGTAAGACAATCTGATATATTGTCTTTTGATCTCATATAATCAATTGTTATTGCTCCATTCTTCAGAAGTTGTCTTATGGAGTTATGTCTCCGACGAATATGTCAGGATTTTCCATTATACACATTGTTTCCTGCTCTTCCAATAGCAGCCTGACTATCACAATGGATTGTGATACCTGGTACTGGCTTATTCCACAGTGGAATATATGTCATTAAGTTTCTAAGCCATTCGGCTTTCTCACTTGCTTTCTCTAAAGCAATGAACTCAGATTCCATAGTGGATCTAGCTATACATATTTTCTTGGTTGACTTCCGAGAAACAACTGCACTTCCTAGGGTGAAGACATATCCACTCCTAGACTTAGTTTCCAATCCAAATGCCCAATTGGCATCACTATACCCCTTTAGTACAGTAGGATATTTAGTAAAATGTAAACCATAGTTAATGGTTCAATTCATATATTTCAATACTCTAATTAAAGCATCCCAGTTATTTCAATACTCTAATTAAAGCATCCCAGTGATCATGACCAGGATTACAAGTGTAGCTACTGAGTCTTCCTACTACATAGGCTATATCTAGTCTAGTGCAGTTCATCAAATACATCAGACTCCCAATTACTCTAGAGTATTCAAGTAGGTTTACACCTGTTCCATTATTTTTACACAATCTTATACTAGAATCATAAGGGGTGGATACAGGTTTACAATCAAATTGATTAAACCTCTTTAGTATTTTCTCTACACAGTGTGACTGGGTTAATATTATTTCTTCTGGGCTTCTTTTAATTTTATTACCCAGAATTACATGTGCCTTTGTAAGCCCAATGGTTCCCACCTTGGCAATTCCCATCTTATTTTGATGATTCCAATACACAAGTGATTTAAGATCACTAATGTGTTTAATTGTCTAAGTTGTAGATCATAATTGCTTAAAGACAAGATTGCTTGGATTGAGGCCAAGAAGCTCTCATTAGACCACTTATGAAGGCCAAAGTCATCGGTGATCCAAGACGCATGAAGACTTGAAGAATCTATTGAAGATCGAAGTCTATTAGAATGTATAAGATCTAATCTAGTATTAGATTTTAAGAGGCATAAATTAAGTTAATCTCACACACCCTAAATGTCAAAGTGTTTGTCCTTGTGGTGTTCCAACAATGTGGAACCCTCATAACAATCTCAAATTGGTGTAAAGTTGGAAGTCAGTGAAACAGAATTGAAAATCTGCTGCTGATAGGCTTCTCGGAACTCCGAGAAACGCCTCGGAGCTCCGAGATTTGGTCCAGTAGAATTTTTCATCTTCTGTTTGTATTCCTGGAACTCCGAGAGAAATTCTCGGAACTCCGAGACAACTATAACGGGAAGAAATTTGACCGTTGGGAACTTTGCCAGATTTACGACAATGCCCCTCAAACGGTCATATTGGGTTTTCCTATATATATATATATATGGGTATTCTAATCTTCCCAATAATCAATCCTAACACTCAAAAACTTCATTTGAACATCCAAAGAGTGATTAAAGCTTGTTTATGCCTCTCATCCTCTAAGATTAGGATTTGGATCATTAGGCTCAATTTGTACATCTTCTACAAATCTTGTAAACCCTTGTGAGGGATTTTTGGTTCTTTCTTTCTTTATCAAGATTGTATTCGGGCGAGTGTTCGGAGAAGCGTAGCCCACTCTCCGTGGTGAAGATTGCCACCAAGGTTAAAGGCGATCGGAATTGTAATCGGCATTGATCTTCGCCGAAGTTAAGAAGATCCTATAGTGAAGCCATCAACGGGTTTGGTTGGTGGAGTGGAGAAGGCCTCATGTTTGGAGGACCGAACCACTTTAAATCTCGGGTGCAATCTCTCTTATCTCTTGCCCTTCTTTTATTGCACTTAGGATTTAACTTGTGTGCTTGAATTTCATTGTTGATCTCTTAATCTTCTATTTTTGGGTTTGAGTTTTTCAAAAGATTAAAACTTGTTATTAACCTAAAATTTTACCTCCTCATTAGTTGCCATATTAGGGACCACCCTTGGAATTTCAGCCTTTCTTAGGTCTTTCATATCAAAGTTATTTGAAAGAAACTTCTTAGTATCTTTGATTAAAGTTATGTCCGTTCCGATGATCAACATATCATCTACATACAGGCAAACAATAAATCCAGTGACTCCACTAAATTTGCTATAAACACACTTATCTGATTCATTAATTATGAATCCATTTGATAGCATCATACTATCAAACTTCTCATGCCATTATTTAGGTGCTTGTTTTGGTCCATATAACGACTTTATTAACTTGCACACTTATTTAGGTGCTTGTTTTGGTCCATATAACGACTTTATTAACTTGCACACTTTATGTTCTTGGCCTTGGATTACAAATCCTTCAGGCCGATCCATATAGATCTCCTCATTTAATTGACCATTTAAAAATGTTGTTTTCACATCCATTTGATGAATTTTCAGGTTATAAATTGTTGCTATGGCAATTAAGATTCTTATAGTGGTTATTCTAGTGACATGTGAATAAGTGTCAAAGAAGTCCATCCATTCTTTTTGTTTAAACCCTTTATCTACTAGTCTTGCTTTGTATTTATTTATAGTTCCATTAGTTTTTAATTTCTTTCTAAAGATCCACTTGCAACTAATAGGTTTGCAACCAGGGTCTGTGAAGATCCATGTCCCATTACTCAAAATTGAGTCAATCTCACTCTTGACAGCCTCTTTCCAGAATGAAGAATCTGGAGATGATATGGCCTCTTTATATGTCCTAGAATCTCCTTGTAGAAGATAGGCAGTGAATTCTGGACCATAATTTTTCTCTATGCTTGCCCTTTACTCCTTCTAGGCTCAACTAATTCATTTGTTACCCGATGTTCATCTACTATAGATTCCAAGGTTCTTTTATGTGAGTTCTTACTTAGACTAGTCTTATAAGGGAATATAGTTTCAAAGAATTCAACTTCTCTAGAATCTATAATTGTGTTAGGTCCCATATCAAGATGTTTAGATCTATGTATTAAGAACCTATATGCACTATTGTTTTATGCATATCCAAAAAATGCACAATCTATAGGACCTAACTTAGAACTCTTAGGATCTGGAATCCTAACCTTAGCTAGGCACCCCCACACTTTGGGGTATTTAAACATCTACTCTTCCATAACTCATGGAGTTTTGTCAGAGTTTTTAAAAGGTATTTTGTCAATACATAGAAGGGTATTTTGTTCAATACATAGCAGGCAGAGAGAAGAGCCTCTCCCCAAAGGTTTTGAGGTAATCCTGAACTTCCTAACATAGAATGCACCATGTTAATTACAGTTCTATTTTTATGTTCAACAACTCCATTTTGTTGAGGTGAATATGGTGCAGTAACTTGATAATTATTCCTTGATATTCAAAAAATTCACTAAATTCATTTGAGGTATACTCACCACCTCTATCAGACCTTAAGATTTTCATTTTCTTCTCTAGCTGATTTTCTACTTCAGTTTTATATGTAGTGAATTTATCAAAGGATTCATCTTTACTTCTAATAAGATAAACAGTACAATACCTAGAGAAATCATCTATAAATGTGATAAAATACCTTTTACCTCCACTTGTTAATACATTATTTAATTCACACACATCACTCTGAATTAAACTTAGGAGTTCAGTTCTCCTTTCTTCTATTTTGTGAAGAAGCTTCTTAGAGTACTTTGATTGCACATATTTCACACTTTTCTTCTTGTGTTAGATCACTCTTAGGGATTAGTCCTAAGTCCATCATTTTCTTAAGTGAAGCATAGTTAACATGACCTAGTCTACCATGCCATACACAAACAGAATCAGTAATGTAAGCAGAAGAAGATGATGATGTTTTATTCATGATGTTCTCAGTTACATTCAATTTCAAAAGGCCTTCACTCGAGTAGCCCTTTTCCCACAAAGTCACCATTCTTAGTTATCACAAACTTATCTGCTTCAAATACAAGTTTGAACCCTTTCTTAATCAAAAGAGACCCGGACACCTGATTTTTCTGTATATCTGGTATGTGAAGGACATCACAGAGCTTCAACACTTTTCCTGACGTAAACTTCAACAACACAGTTCCTTTACCCGCCACAGAGTCTGACGACGAGTTGCCCATGAAAAGTCACTCTCCATCTCCTACCATCTCGTAGGAAGAAAATACGCTTTTGTCACTACAGATGTATCTGGTGACACCAGTGTCCACCCACCAATCCTTCACATTACTAACCAGGTTTACTTCAGATACAACGACAGAAAGATATTGATCTTCAACCACATTTGCCTCAGGTGTTTGTTTTATTTAGGGTTCTTCTTCTTATTGTTAAGCCTGCAATTCTTAGCATAATGTCCTAGTTTTCCACACACAAAACAGTTACCTTTCTTCTTCTTAAATTCTTTGTTATTTTTCTTAAAATGATTCTTTCCAGTTCCAGTCTTCTTTCTATGTGATCAGTCGGTGAGATTTCCCTTAGAGTTAAACTCATAGGCCTTAGATTTCTATTTCCTGAACCGATTTTCCTCTTCAGTTGTAAGGAATACAAAAAGGTCTTAAGAGAGTAATCATTCTTGTCATGTAAAAGTGTGTCTTGAAATTTTTCCCATGACAGTGGAAGTTTCTCAATAATAGCACCTATTTGGAGTTGTTCATTTATCTTGATTGCCCTTTCCTGGTTTTCCACACACAAAATAGTTACCTTCTTCTTAAATCCTTTGTTATTTTTATTAAAATGATTCTTCCCAGTTCCAGTTTCTTTCCATGTGATCACTCGGTGAGGTTTTCCTTAGAGTTGAACTCGTAGACCTTAGATTTTTGTTTCCTGAACCGATTTTCTTGTTCAGTTCTAAGGAATACAAACAGGTCTTGAAGAGAGTAATCATTCCTGTCATGTAAAAGTGTGTCTTGAATATTTTCCCGGGATGGTGGAAGTTTCTCAATAATAGCACCTATTTGGAGTTGTTCATCTATCTTGATTCCCCTTGCAAGAATGTCAGATACAAGTAATTGGATCCCATTTAGTTGATCCATTACTGATCTTCCATCAACCATGTGATACCTAAAATATTTTCCAGCCAGATGTTTCTTTGAACCTGCTGCTTCAACAAGATATTTACGCTCTAGAGTTTTCCACAACTCTTTGGCAGATTCGATCCTAAAGAACACATCAAACAACTAGTTACTGAGACAACTCAGTATATGACCTTCACAGAGATAATTATCTCTGTTCCTTTTCTCTGTGAGATGAGTTCTGGGCGGTTCTTCCCCATTCTCCAATGGTTCATAATCAATTAAGATGTAGTCTAGGTTAAGAAATATCAGGAAGAATCTCATCTTCTCTTGCCAATCCTAAAATCTGAGCCATTAAATTTCTCAGGTCTTTCGGTTTGGGAAGACATGGTTTCAATTTCAATCCCAAAATTACAGAATCTAGATTTGTCTTAAGATTGTTAGAAATAGTGTATGTAAATCTGTAATTATGGGAATAATAAATAGACTGTAATCAAATATTACCTTGCAAATGAAACTACTCAATAGATCCAACAAGAATAAATCTGTAAATAAAGAAACAGAGAACATCACTTGTCGAGTTGAGGCATGAAGTGTATTCGCTGACCTTAAGACAAATCTTGCCCCCACTATGAGTAATCAACGGTGCAAATGGGTTCAATGGGATATGTCTCCAGGATACATCAACTCTTGCTCCAGAGGTGTGCACTCACACGACCCGGATGCCTATCGAACTTGCTTATATGAGCCGAAATGCCTTGATCAGAAAACTTTTGGGGGAAAGAATAGATAACGAAGGGAAAATATCTTTCAAAAAGATATCTTCCTAATCTCTCAAAAATCGATTTATAGAAACAGAAAAGACCCGTTAAAGGTGAAACGTCGTGTTAGATTGGTTGTAAAACCTCGAGCAAAATCGCTACAAGTAGCGGAAGAATAAACCGTGAAGAACAAAATTTTTGTTCTAACCCAGGATTCCTAAGGACTAATTGATTTTATTGTGATTTAATAAAATCAAATATAAATACTTTTAGTTACTGTATAAAATAACGCGTCTGTTTGATCAACTCCTCGAAAATCCGTCGACGATCTAATTGACGCGAAACCGCAAATTGAATCGATGGATTCTGTTTGTTGTGCGAAGAATCTTGTGTGTGTCTCTTTGTTCACTTAATAATTTGATCTAAGTCAAATTATAATATGAGAATATGTGTTTAGATCAATGGAGCTTAGTTGGATGATTGTCTTTGACCTTCAAATGACAAAACTTAGTTGATGGAATTGAGAGAGAAGAACAAGAGAAAGACTTTGGGGTCTCTCTACTAATTTTCAACACATGGAATTATGGAAGAGCTGTAGAAAACTCCAGCAACATGTCTTGTATTTATAGAGTTTTAAATCTCCATATGCACAATCCAAAGTTTCTAGAGAAATCCCAAAAACTAAGGAAACTAGTCACAATTGGAAGCTCTAATAGGGGAAACAAGCTACACCCAATTTGGAAACCAACATAGGGCACCTAAGGGGAGATTGCTTGCTGCCCAAGCAACCTTGGGTTGCCTTGTGTGGTGTCTTTGTTTACAATTTTGTTTTACACATTGTTTCCTTCTTTCTCTCTTTCCAATTTCATCACATGTGTTGCTTTAATTTGTAAAAACAAATCTAGCAATAATATTCCAAATATTATTTGAATTCTAAATTGATAATGGCACACCACATGGGGCGTGTGGACATGGGTCCCACCAAATTTCGTCCCATGTGGGTCCACTTATCCAATTCAAATTCCTATTGCATTTTATATTTAATTCCCAATTAAATTGATGCAATCCAATCTTATCCAATACGATTAAAGCTCCAATATAATTTATGATATTCCCAAAATACCCTTATGGTTAATACTTAACCATTTTAGTATTCCTAATGTATCCCATAGTGCATATACACTATATACATTGTGTTATCCTTTCAATGCATCCAATGCCACAAAACTAGTTTGTGTAAGCAACCAAATAAATGTGGGACCTCTATCCAATAGATTATAATAGGTCAATCGAGTAGTGAGTGGGATCGTAGCAGAGATTTAACGGTAGATCCTGCATAACCCACAAGTGGGGCCCACTACGATTATTGCTCCATAGCTAATGCTACAATCGCATTGAGTTAGTGGCCTCCATCGAGACATAACCCTGAAGATAACCGTCAAATCATCATACCCCTATTACATCAAATGTGCAAGTCCTTTATCCAAGTCCACATCTACCAAGTTGAGTCCTACAGGACGTGGACATTAATTATCCCCTGGGCTCACTCATGGTATACCTTTCAGTCAAGCAGTGTTGGCCCGCAAATGCATTTGCTAAAACCTTTTCAAAAGAAAACTTATTTTGTAAAATTCTTTTTGATAAACATTATATCAAATCCACCTAGCCAGGTATTTTTCTAAGCCTACTGCTCTGACCAACACCGTAGATGTTATCCTATTAAATAGGCGAAGAATTTCATGTCGGGTGTCACTATTGACCTCGAAGGTTTGTACAACACTCCAGTACTATCCTCTGGTGACTCCAAGAGAATCACGGTTAGATAGACCAAAAATGAGAGACTTGCCAATAGACCAATATGACTGCTCAGGTCAAAGGACAGGTAAAGGGTCCTGTCTGGTAGAATAGCTCAATGTTCTCCTGTCCACAAGCTATTCTAATGTGATCTTGTTCAGTATGCAATCTCATTGTCATACCCATTCTATCTTGCTTAGGGTCCACTACGCAAGTGATTGAGATAAGTCACTCCACATCTCGTGCATGTAGGCAAGATTGATGCTGGTTGTATACAGGAGGAGGTGTCCAACCTCAACTCCAACTAGGAACTGCTAAGGTCTGCAAAGAACCGAAATCCCATATCTCCTTGCTCCTTAGGATCTGTGAATCCATGAGCATGGGTTTCTTACTTTGCTACCTAAGGACAAATACGTGTCAATAACAAGTAACATATCACACATATTTAACTTTTAGCACCCATAAATGTCATAAAAAATACACTTTTATTTATTAACATGCGAAATATACTGGGTTTTAGGGTACCAACTCTAACACGTCGCACCATTTTATACGGTAAAGATGTTTCCCAAAGCGAGCCACTAATTACGTGGAGATGTTTTCCAAATTGATTCTCAAACGGTAACAAAAGAATTAAGTCAATTGGTTAAGAGAAAGAAAAAAATATTAAACAAAAGAAAAAGCTTCAAGCCCACACGCACGGCCGGCCAAGCCGAGCAGTGCGTGTGTGTGGTATGGCCTATCCCACAGGGCCACCCGACAGCTCATGCGCGAAGGATTCCCCTTTTCATCTTATCATTCACAAGACATAGAAAAGTAGATCTATATACATGCCCGTAAGTTTCTCCTCCATTATCCCATCTAGGACTAATGGTTTTTCACCTTACTTTACAAGAGTTGGAGGGAAACTCAAAATTTGAGCTAAAAGGCTCAAAAGGCAAAGAATCCACAAAAAACAAACAATAAAGTAAGTCACAAAGGACAAACCACAAGATGACAAAATTATTCCACCATCTATAATTTTGAATTACAACTTGGTTTTTCACTAAAGAAAAATCAACACAAGGGTAGAGCAGAGGAGACTTCGTTAAAAGGTGGGGGGTCCTCTCTTTACAAAAGTGGAGGGTTAATTAAGGAGTCCTCTCTCATCATCTCTCTCTAAACCAAATGGGAAGTATTTAATGCCAAGGCGCATGTCAAAGCTTTGATACCAAATTAACTAAGAGGCAGGTGGTGGAAGCTCGGTGCAGGGTGTGCTGCATAGCAGAGGTTCTGAATCCCAAGTGATGTAATAGCTTAAAATGGTTTTCTATGGTGGTGGTGAAGGGAATTATTGCTGGTGGGAGAATGGCTATGAAACCAATTGTAATGATAATTGGTGTGGTCTTGACAGGAGGAGAAGGGAATAGGTTTCGGATATGAAAGATAGGGTGAGTTGTCGTTGAAAACTAAGCAACAACGGTAAGTTTTGGGTGGAACCGAAAGGTGGTAAAGGGAGGCTAAAAAAATATGAAATTGCAAAGTTGTAGTTAAACTCTAGGACTGCAAAGGAAAGGGGCAGCTAAAATATAGTCATATGCATGGGTTTTCTGCTAAATTTCAAGAATTACAAAAGAATAGTTTCTTTGAACCAATTCTATGTTGCAGTTCTTAGGATAAGTACCTTGTAGATCTATCAATCTTGGAGATCAAACATGCAACAGGTAAGGGTTTGTTTGAATTGGATTGAAACTTGTTGGGAAAGTTGCCTTCTTCCCCAAGATACCAACTTATGGTGAGAAGCAGAATTGGAAATAGAGGTTTTAGGGTTTTCTAAACCCATGGCACTTATTAACCCACGACCAAGGGTGGGAAGAGAGGTGGCGGCTATAGGAGAAGAGTGTTTCACTTGTATGTGGAAGAGAAGAAAGAGAAAGTGAGTCTCCTCTAAGATCCTTTCTCTAGTTTTCTTAGGCTTCTCTTCTCGAGTTATTCTCGTGTACGGTCTTGGTTGAGAGGACAAGAAAAGGGTTGTGGTTTCTGGGTTGGTGTATATTCCATTGTAATGCTTGTAATTTTGATTTCTCATAGTGAAGATCGTGTTCTCACCCGTGGAGGTAAGCATCTTGGTGGAACCACGTAAAATCTCTGTGTGCATCTTGTGGCTTGTATTTAATTTTACTTTTCCATTTGTTTGTGCAAGATCGGATCGGAATTGCCTGGCAGATTTTCTCAACACTGCTGAAGCTGATCTTAAATGGTTGTCGCAAGTTACCAAAGTTCACCATGATCCAAACTATTAGAATGGAATAAAGACTGTGACAAGGATCATGCGAGTTCGGCAAGAAAGGGAACTTTGCTAGGTTTGTTAATCAGAATGTATATGGGTAAAAATTGAGAACCATGCAAAGTAAATTTATGGCAAAAATAGGGACTAGAAACTAGAAAATAGCGGTCTTTAGCTAAAATAGTTTAGGTAGTTTCAGGTAACGCTATGAGTTGCATGGTTTTGGGTAAACTAGAAACTTACCAAAATTTTTGTAGTTTGGTTGGGGACTGGTATTCTGTAGGAATTGCATACAGAAGGGCTATTGGGTTTTTGTTTGTGGCTGCTAAAATTTAGGAAATTTGAATTTCCGGGAAGAAAACAGGCATCTGGCCAAACATGATCACTAGCTTGAGGAACCAATCCAGTAATAAAATAGTCTAGTTCAACGATAGAACCTATCTAGTTCAGAACGATTACTTGGATCGTCGATGGTTTTGTTGAATCTGAGTCAAACTTGGTTTCTAAGTTCTACCAAAATAAACAAAAAGAAAACAAAAATATACTTTCCTAAAACTTCCTAAAATCTCTCTTTATACAACCAAGTTGTTGGAAAGTAATCCAAACAATTGAAGGAAGCAAGTGGGTGCCACTCAAGTCGGTTTCCTTTCCACGTTAAAGTAGAGTCGGTGTGTTTTGGTGTTTATTTTTTTATTATATTAATCTTGACAGAGTCCAATAGCTTATTTATAGGAAGACAATTCTATCTCTTATAAGAAAGGTAGAAATGTACGGTTTTTTGGGTGTTGCACGGATGAGGCAAACATTATTATTATTTAAAGAGTGGATGGGATTCTTTGTAAACGGATGAATGGAACAAGAAAAATAAAGTGACGGTTTTTCTTCTGTGAATAATAAAGCCTCTTCTATACTTCTTTGTTTTATTATCTTAAGTTCTTGAATTCCTACAATGGTATCAGAGCAGAAGGTCTTGGGATTTCTCAATCGCGTAGGGAGCATAACGGCCTGGGGCGAATTCAAGAAAACACCGGCAAGGGTTCGGTAAGTTCGCAACATGGCAGATTACACCAATTCTTCAAATTTTCAACAAAGTGTTCCTTTATTTAGAGGTGATAATTTTCAATTTTGGTCAGTTAAGATGAATACATTATTTATGTCTTATTAATTATTGGAATTTGTGGAGAATGGGTATGAAAATTTTTCATAACAGGAAAGATTGACCGCGGCACAGAAGAACGAATTGAAGAAGAGCAAAAGGAAAGATGCAAGGGCTATTTTCCTCATCCAACAAGCCATGGATGAACCAATATTTTCAAGAATTATAGCTGGAACTACATCAAAGGAAGCATGGGATGTGGTTCAAGAAGAATATCAACAAACTACAAAGGTAATTTCTGTTAAGTTACAAACCCTTCGTCGTGATTTTGAGAATTTGATTATGAAAAATTCTGAATCAATTCAAGTTTTTTTCTCAAGAGTTAGTTCTATTGTAAATCAAATAAGAACTTATGGGGAAAAATTAGATGATAAAAAAATTGTTGAAAAAGTGTTAAGGAGTCTTACAAATAAATTTGATCATGTAGTTGCTGTCATAGAAGAGTCTAGAGATTTATCTAAATATTCTATGAATGAATTAATGGGTTCTTTGCAAGCACATGAGCAGAGATTGAATATGACTGTAGAAAATCCACTAGAACAAGCATTTCAATCAAAAGTGGATTTGAAGAAAAGATCAGATGATACAAATAAAAGTTTCCGACGAGGAAGAGGCCATGGACGTGGTGGATTCCACGGCAGAGGAAGAGGTAGAGGCCAATTCGGTGGTTATTAAAGAAATCAAAGTGGAGGTAACCATGAATCTACTTCATTATTTGTTCCTTTTGCAAAAGATCAAATCATACTGATAAGGAATGTTGGTATAAGGATAGTGGAAATCAAAATAGAAATTTACCACAATGTTTTTATTGCAAAAAGTAAGGTCATATTGAAAAAAATTGTTATCAAAAGGCTAAGGAACATATCATGAAGAAAAAAGTGATGACAAAATTGAGAAAGAAGATAACTTGTTTTTATCATGTCTTACTTCCAATGTTGAATTGAATGATGAAATATGGTATTTGGATAGTGGATGCAGTAGTCACATGACCGGGAACAAGGATTATTTTCTCTAAATAGATGAAACTGTGAAACCACGAGTAAGAATGGATGATAACAATCACGTTAATTCTCATGGAATTGGTCCCATCGTGGTTTCTACAATGGTTGGTAAGAAAGAAATTCATGATGTTATGTATGTTCCTAGGTTGTCTCAAAATTTGCTAAGTTTGGGCCAATTGTTAAAAGGGGTACCGTGCTATCTTTGATAAAGGAGAATGTAAACTCTATGATAAGAAAAGTATGAAACTAGAGTTTTCTATTAAGATGACAGAAAATAAGATATTTCCACCAGTGTTTTCAAAACTAGTATTCAATGATTTTAGTGCATGTGATGATGACTCTATGTTATGGCATAAAAGCTATGGACATTTGAATTTGGTGGATTGTCTTATTGCAAAAATTGAATATGAGTGTTGGTTTTCCTTCTTTGAAAAATGATGAAAAAGTGTGTGAAGCTTGCGTTTTAGGAAAACATCACCGTGAACAATTTCCAAGTGGTAAGTCTTGGAGGGCATATAAGCCTTTGATGCTTGTACATGCTGATATATGTAGTCCTACGTATACCTTATCGTTGAGCGGAAATAAATATTTCATTCTATTTGTTGATGATTACACAAGGATGACATGGGTTTATTTTCTGAAACAAAAAGATGAGGCTTTCTCTATCTTCAAACAATTCAAGGCACTTGTTGAAAAATAAAGTGGGCATTCTATTATTACTCTTCGTACTGACCGTGGTGGTGAATTTATTTCCGAAGAATTTCTACAATAAAAGTGGAATCAAAAGACAGTTGACACCAATCTACACCTCACAATAGAATGGAGTCGCAGAGCGAAAAAATAGAACTTTTGTTGAGGCGGGAAGGAGCATACTAAATGACAGGGGGTTGCCTAATGATTATTGGGCTGAAGCAGTGGCCACGACGGTATACCTATGCAATCACGTTCCTACAAAAGCAGTTCAAGGAAAAAATCCATACGAGGCTTGGAGTGAAAGAAAACGCAATGTGAGTCATTTTAAAATTTTTGGTTCTATAGCCTATGCTTTTATTACATTTGAATAAAGACAAAGTTAGATTGTAAAAGTAAAAACTGTATTTTTATTTACTATAGTGTGGAGACAAAAGAGTATCGGCTTTATAATCCTATTTCCAAACAATTGATCATAAGTCGTAATGTTATTTTTAATGGAAAAGAAGCTTGGAATTGGAAAAATAATGTAGGAGCCCCCTTATGTGTTTGAAATGAAAACACATTGAAAACTTAAAAGTTTAAAAATTAAAAAAAAAGTAAAGGAAATGGTGAGTGCTTTTAAGTGAAAGGAGATTAGCCTTTGGTTGTGAAATGTATGAAACTTATTTTGCCAACCAAATAGAGTGATCAATTTTGAGCCGTGTAGGTCAGACAACACTTTACTTGACTGATAAAGAGATAGAAAATTATGTAATAAAAACACAGTAGAAAGATATTTATGCGTTCGAAAGAACTGCCGGAATGAATCAATTCAAGATAAATGTATGGTTTCCTAGTCAATGAATAAACCAACCAAAATTTCAGCAAGATGCAAGACTAAGTAGATTGAAACATTCAGACAATAAAATAAGAAAAAAAATAGAAAATAGGAGTTTAGGCCTTCCCCATTTTGTTTTCCGTCAAATGGTGTCGGATAGTTGGAGAAGAAGAGGATGTGAGGTGGGTATTGAAGACCCTGTTTGAAGGCTGTGAGATGGCTTCTTGTCACTGCCCCGTGATTGAAGCGGAGAAAAATGTAGAGAACAAACGAAGAAAAGGGAAGCAAATTGCTTAAAAGATGTTTGAAGGGAATGGGAGCTTGTAGCTATGGATTTCTCGTGTGAGAAAGTTCTATCCCCAGAGGGGACCTTCGAGGGGATTTTTATAGAGGTGAACAGGAAGAAAATAGGCGTTGTACTAGATCCGATGTGTGTATCTCCATGGGCGAAGATTAGGGGTTTTTTTATGGGAGAAATCGGACTCAAAATGACCGTTGTGAGAGGGGATCACGGGCAAGGCAAGGTAAGAATGTGATCTTGGATGGATTTGGGTGAGATCCAAGCGAATCTGCGCTTGGGATTTTGGAAAATTTAGCTTTGGAAAGAAAAAATGGGTTTGGAAAGGAGAAAGAGTCGTTTTAGGGCCTAATAGCATGTAATGGTAAATTTAAAGAATTTCTTAGCCATTTTGACACTTAAATGGGGAAGGGCGTGGTGGTAAATAGGAGGAGAATCAAGGGCTTTCTTTTTTAATTTTAAAGAGGTAGAAAACGACAAAAAATAAATAAAAAATGCATGCTTACATTTGTCCCTCTTTGTCACTTGTTGTGTGCAATAAGTGGCAAAGAAGTGATAAGTGCGAAATGGAGTTCCTGGTTTTGAATATTTTAGTTGAGAATGGACGCCTATGAGTTGCCCCTCTTGGGTGCCCCATGTGAGGACATGGGGTAGCCAAGAAGAGAGGTGCGAAGGAAGAAGAATAAAGTAAAGTAGTAGGGAAGTAAAACGTGCGGTAGGAGAAAGTAAAAGTAGGAAAGAAAACTTTGGGTTAGAAACAAAGTAAAGAGTAGGAAGAGAAGACTTGGGGCAGCAACGTACATCGACATCTTTGTAGTCCTCATTTTGATATGGCAAGGGAGATATGTGAGAATAGCTATAAAAGCTATCTCTAGTTATCCGCCTCGCCGTAAATGCGATGGATGCAATTTTAGAAAACGTTGTAAATGAAAGCAAAAATGCTAAGGTGAAAACATGAATTTTGTAAGTGGTAGCAGGGTGAGGAGCATGATCCTCTTGTATAAAGTAGTGGGTTGCCCCATTTGAAAAATGAGTCGTATGCTAAAAAGAAGTGCATTGATGCAAAGATGAACTATGGAAATATAAATTTAAATTATCCAAGGCAACATTATAGTATGTAATTTTAGTGAATACAAGCAATGTAAGTTATTGAACATGTAAGTATGACAGGTAGATCAACGCAAAGTAACATTAAATGTGCCCATAATACTAGGAATGTAATGAAGAGGCCTGGGGATGACTCATGTGATATGGCGAATGCATATATGGTGAGTGAAAAGGAAAGTGTGGAAATGGAATATGATACGGTGGAAAAGAAAATCGATACCAATAATATGGATGTAAAAGATGTGGGGATGGATAGCTTGTGTGAGCGTAGTTGTAGCTAGATCTTTTGGTGTGTGTTTATTTTTGTTAGTAGGTTTAAGATATATAGAGTTGGTCCTATGTGAGATATTTTTTTTAGAAGTTTGTTTAAAGGTGGATTGAAGGTGCTTTTGTGTGGAATGTGAGTGGTTTGAATGAGTGGACAAAAGGTGTGAGTGGTATGTTTTCGTATTTTCACTTAATTTATGGCCATGTTTAATAGAAGAGTAAGTAGATGGTGATGAAGTAGAGGTAGATTTAGGTATGGGTTTGCATGTTTGTGGCTGCGACACAACTTGGATGCTATTAATTGCAAGGCTAAGAGGAGAATGTAAAGAAAAATGCGCAATATGTTTTAAATCAGATGGTGTGATACTTGGGGAAACAAAGGTATTTGAAAGTATGTCATTGAAGGTTGACCTATGGGTTGAGGACGATTGCAGTAGATGAAGGAGGGAAATTCTAGTAGTTTCGATGTGAGTAGCTTGCATGTTTTCTGTAGAAGAAAGTTGAAATGTAAACAAGGGTTGTGATTGTGAATGTGTATCAGAGTGATAGATTCTTAATGTCTTAATTGAGGCTGAATGTGTACCTAGTTCCGATTGTTGGTAAGGAATGAGTTGGGTAGGAGTGGGGGAGGTGCTTATGTCGATGGAGAGTTTGTTTGTAGTAATTAAGTCTTGTACGAAGTACTTGAAGGAAATGCAGTTTCTATCAAGTGTCCAGATGTTTTGTGAAATTGACAATATTGATTTTCTTGATAGTTTATATGTTTAGGTGCATTAGGTTTAAGTTTTGGATGTTGGATCATGTTGCGAGATAATAATGTGTGAAAAAGATCCGTGTAGTTAATATTGAGTGTCATAAGAGGTGGTTTTTCCTTCGGCATTAGGTTAGGTTTATATAAGGTTTGGTGGCATATGTTATTAATCGCATGTGATTGAGAAGGCATTTTAGGAGAATGGTCTATATTGTGTTTAAAAGGAAATGCCCCATTAGCTTTAAGGACTTTTTGAATAGCAGTGCCATGTTGGATGACCTTATTAAAAGAAGAGAGACAAAGGATTGAGAGTTGAAAGTGAAATTCAGGCATAAGAGAGCGAATAAAGGTGGAGATAAGAAATGATTCTGAAAAGTGGCTTAGTAATTGATTTGCTAGTGTGCGCCACCTAGAATAAAATTTGAGAAATGGCTCGTCATGCTTTTGTTTTGTGTTTAAGAGATCATCAAGTGTGATTTCAGTGTCTATATTATAGGCAAAGTGATCGGTGAAAAGTTGTGCTAATTGAAGAAAAGAGGTTATTGATTGACTAGGGAGATTTGTGAACCAGGAGAAAGCGAGATCAATTAAGCTTTGAGGAAATAATTGTCAAAGGAGCGCATCATTATGCTGTATGGTCATGGATTTAATTAAAAATGATTTTAAGTGGTGATGTGGATTTCCAGTGCCATTGTATAAAGTGAATTGGGGAAGTATAAAATTTGGTGGGAATAGCACGGATGTGATAGATTGGGGGTAGGGAAGAGAACAAATATCGTGAATTGATTTGAATAGAGGGTCATTAGAGATGTTTGCAAGTTGTTCTGCGATGAGGCTTTTAATGAATTTTTGAAGTTGATCGCTGGGCACGTTGTTTGTGGATTGGGTAACATTTGAGGTGAAAGGATCGTAATGTATGTCAGGCATGGTGAAAGGACATGTCATAGTGATGTGTTAATGAAGTTATATAGGGATAGTAATAAGTATTTTTTCAACAAAGAGCAAAATAAAATAATAAAATGATTGAATAATCAGGAGAGTGGGAGAGCTCGGGCGTGCCAAATGAAAACTTAAAAGTTTAAAAATTTAAAAAAAGAGTAAAGGAAATGGTGAGTGCTTTTAAGTGAAAGGAGATTAGCCTTTGGTTGTGAAATGTATGAAACATATTTTGCCAACCAAATAGAGTGATCAATTTTGAGCCTTGTAGGTCAGACAACACTTTACCTGACTGATAAAGAGATAGAAAATTATGTAATAGAAACATAGTAGAAAGATATTTATGCGTTGGAAAGAACTGCCAGAATGAATCAATTCAAGATAAATGTATGGTTTCCTAGTCAATGAATAAACCAACCAAAATTTCAGCAAGATGCAAGACTAAGTAGATTGAAACATGCAGACAATAAAATAAGAAAAAAAAATAGAAAATAGGAGTTTAGTCCTTCCCCATTTTGTTTTCCGTCAAATGGTGTCGGATAGTTGGAGAAGAAGAGGATGTGAGGTGGGTCTTGAAGACCCTGTTTGAAGGCTGTGAGATGGCGTCTTGTCACTGCCCCGTGATTGAAGTGGAGAAAAATGTAGAGAACAAATGAAGAAAAGGGAAGCAAATTGCTTAAAAGATGTTTGAAGGGAATGGGAGCTTGTAGCTCTGGATTTCTCGTGTGAGAAAGTTTTGTCCCCAGAGAGGACCTTCGAGGGGCTTTTTATAGAGGTGAAACAGGAGGAAAATAGCCGTTGTAGCAGATCCGATGTGTGTATCTCCATGGGCAAAGATTAGGGGTTTTTTTATGGGAGAAATCAGACTCAAAATGACCGTTGTGAGAGGGGATCACGGGCAAGGCAAGGTAAGAATGTGATCTTGGATGGATTTGGGTGAGATCCAAGCGAATCTGCGCTTGGGATTTTGGAAAATTTAGCTTTGGAAAGAAAAAATGGGTTTGGAAAGGAGAAAGAGTCATTTTAGGGGCTAACGGCATGTAATGGTAAATTTAAAGAATTTCTTAGCCATTTTGACACTTAAATGGGGTAGGGCGTGGTGGTTAATAGGAGGAGAATCAAGGGCTTTCTTTTTTACTTTTAAAGAGGTAGAAAACGACACAAAAATAAATTAAAAAATGCATGCTTACACACATCATGTGAAACACCTTCCCTGGATATTTGTTTACCAAATCCTGATGAGTCACCAAGTTCATATGGTGATTCCACTCTCATGAGAATGAGAAGTCTTACTGATATATATGATTCATGTGAGTTTGCCTGTTTTGCAATGGAGCCTTCTAGTTTTGTTGATGCAGTGAAAAAGAAGGAATGATGTGAAGCAATAAAGGAAGAGATTGATGCAATTACTAAAAACAACACTTGGACATTGGTGGATTTGTCTCCAAATAAAGAAGCAATTGGACTTAAGTGGATCTACAAGTCCAAGTTCAATGCCGATGGCTCTCTCCAAAGACACAAAGCTCGGTTAGTTGCAAAGGGTTATGCCCAAAAGCTAGGTATTGATTTCTTTGAAACATTTGCACCTGTGGCTAGAATGGATACTATTACAACTGTTTTGGCGTTACCAGCTCAAAAGAATTGGCAAGTTTTTCAGCTTGATGTGAAATGAGCATTTCTAAATGGATAACTTGAGGAAAAAGTGTATGTGGATCAACCTCAATGCTTTGACATCAAAGGTATGGAGAATAAAGTGTACAAATTGAAGAAGGTACTCTATGGGCTTAAACAAGCGCAAAGAGCATGGTATAATAAAATTGACTGGTATTTCCTTGAAAGCTCATTTCAAAAGAGTGCTACTGAACTAACTATTTATGTTAAAATTCATGGTAATGATATTCTAGTTGTTTGCTTGTACGTGAATGATATGATATATACTGAGAGTTCTCTTGATATGGTTAAGGAATTTAAAGAGAGCTTGTTGAAAAATATTGAAATATCAGATTTGGGTCTATTGTATTATTTTCTTAGAATTGAAGTTATTTAAGGATCTAATGGGATTTTCATATATCAGAAAAATATGCTTTAGATTTATTGAAAAAGTTGGGTATGACAAATTGTGCACATGTAAAAACACCTATGAATACTAATGAGAAACTTACTTTGCAAGATGGGGTTGAAAAAGCAGATAAGAAAATTTTTAGAAGCAATGTTGGTGGTTTGATTTATCTAACTCGTACAAGGCCGGATATTATGTTTGCAGTTAGTATTATTTCTAGGTTTATGCACAGTCCAAGCAAGCATCATTTTGGGGAAACAAATAGGATTATGAGATACATCTAAGGCACAATCAATTTTGATATTGTGTACTCAAAAGCCACTAACTACAAATTGATTTGTTTTTCTGGTAGTGATTGGGCAGGTCTCATTGATGATCGAAAAAGCACAACGGGCTATTGTTTTAGCCTTGGATCGGGTGTCATAGCTTGGGCATCAAAGAAGCAACTTACTACTGCGCTCTCAAGTACAGAAGCCGAGTATATTGCTACCACAACTACAGCTTGTCAAGCAATTTGACTACGAAGGATTTTGCATGATTTGAAGGAGGAACAAAGCATGCCTACGTGGATCTTTTGTGACAACAAATCCACAATTGCCTTGATAAAAAATCCAGTTCATCAAGGAAGAACGAAGCACATTGAGATTCGTCACCATTTCATTTGAGAAGAAGTGGAACTAAAGCATTGCAATACTGGAGATCAAGTGGCAAATATTTTCACCAAAGCTTTGCCGGAAGAGAAGATCAAGATCAAGTGGCAAATATTTTCACCAAAGCTTTGCCGGAAGAGAAGATCAAAAAATTTCGTCAGATAATGGGAGTACAATCATTCACCTAGTTTGAATTAAGGGAGCGTGTTGGAAAGTAATCCAAACAAGTGAAGGAAGAAAATGGGTCCCACTCAAGTCGGTTTCCTTTCCACGTTAAAGTGGAGTCGGTGTGTTTTGGTGTTTATTTTTTATTATATTAATCTTGATAGGGTCCAGTAGCTTATTTATAGGAAAGGTAGAAACATATGGTTTTTTGGGTGTTGCACGGATGAGGCAATCATTATTATTATTTAATGAGTGGATGGGATTCTTTGTAAACGGATGAATGGAACAAGAAAAATAAAGTGATGTTTTTCTTCTGTGCTTAATAAAGCCTCTTCTATACTTCGTGTTTTATTATTTTAAGTTCTTGAATACCTACACAAGTTGCTAAGTTTCTCCCAATTCTTACAATATCCTCCCTAAACAACAACTAAAGAAGAAAACCACAAAAGGATCTCCGTACTGGACCAAACTACAGAAACAAAACCTAGTTCCCCTAATTAAACTATATGAGTCCTAGTTCTCGGGTTGGGGCTTGAAAGCCACGATCGAATTTGCTCTTGGATTCATGACTTCTGTAGCGATTTTCATGCAACTTATCATCATCTTCCAAAAAGGGATGGACGCCATGGGAGCAGTGGTTATGGAATCAAAGAGTTACTGTAGGGAGGATGAAAGGCGAAGGAGGAGATCAAGATAATACCCTAATCAAAATGTCAATTGCAATGACAACAACAACAACAGGAAAACTCTAAAAACCCTCCTCTGTCACTTTCACCATAACACGTACGACGTAGATATTCTACCCTTTTCAAAGCAACTAGATTTTGTTGCTTATCTCTAAAACCAACCCAAGAGTGTCTGCTTTGATTAGAGGAAAAGTTTTCACTTAGCATTTTAATTCAAACATACTAGTCATTCTACTTTGATTAGAGGATAATGCAATGAACTCATCCCTAGGTATTGATAATGGCACCCCTTTATCATTACCCCCATACCCATCCGATTATTTATAAAAAAAACTACTAGCCACTCTACTTTTTCGTCTTTCCCTTTGCAATTTTAGAATTCCCTTATTTTCTTGCATACACATCTCTCATCGTTTTATGTACCAATAAAACTCCTCCCCCAAATTTGATATGCATCTCAACTAAAAGAATCTTGCATTGTAAAAATACCCAGTAGGTTTCAACGTATCACCCATAATTTCCATAGTCAGCACTCTCCTCGCTATTTTTCATTTCTCTCTTCTTTTTTCAAATTCTAATTTCATATAGTTAATCTATTTCAGTTGATGTACGTTCCTGAAATAATAGCACTGTTAAGTTTAGGTGTATCAATTCCTTTGAAGTGCATGCCTGAGAAAATAAACTTACTTCTAAAAGAATTGACATACAAAACCGACCGATGATGACTTCCCATCGAGGCTAATTCTCACTGATTATGAAACTAGTCGATAGTGACCTACTTCCATGAGGATCTATATTCCAAACCAACCTGTGAGAATTAACCATCAAGGCTCAAGAACCATCCATCCCATTGACGCAATGCTCTATTGTGACACATTGACTTTTTACAGCCCTATTTGTTGCTCATCTTGCAAGTGATACCTTCTTACAGAGCCGGCATCAGTCAACATAATTAACGGACATTCACAATAGGCATTCATCATCAAGCTTCGATAGTGTGTATCGAAGTGGCATATTCTAATCATGTATCTTAACTGAGGGGGCATATTCTATTGTAATCAAACATATTTTTATTTCCAATCTATATACGTTAGAGGGTACATGTTAGAATTTATAAAATCTGATTAGTTTTGACCATTAGATCATCATGTATCAAATTAGGTAACGAAGCTAGATATAGCAATTAGATTAGATTAAGATTATTCTTATCTTTCTATAGTTTTCATCATCTATTACTATTTTTGTCCTGTTGAGTAAGGGAGGGACTTGGTCGATTTTTAGGAAATCGAGTCAGCTTTTCGTTGCTTTATATTTAAAGCAATGTGCCTCTAGATTACGATTTTCATCGCTTTGACTAAGGGTAAAACTTTGTTCACGTAGGGTTGAGCTTGATGGTGAAAGCTGAACCCGAATTCCTAAAATCGACCCAACTTGTGCCCCGACCTTTGTGTTCCACATAAACACTCATTAGGAATCATTGTAATCCCAAGCCTAAGATGAGTTAAACCATTTTCCTTCACAACTCTGACACTGATTTTCCTACATGATTACTCAAATCACACTCCTTCGTCTATACCAAATGATTTTCTAAAGAATGATGGAAAGGGCATTTTTACAGATGGCGATCGCATGAGTAGCTCCCCTTCCCATGGTTTTAATGTCATGAGCATAGTTGTCAGTGTGGGAAGCGAGTACGAGAAGCGATGCGAGAAGCAAAAGTGGGAAGAGAGGGGTTTAGAAAAAAGAAAATGCAATAAGTGAAAAACTCTAAAGAGAGTAAATACAAATTTTCTAGGAATCATCATTGAAAATTAACATGAAACATGAAACAAGTCTCATCGGAAGCGAACAATAAGTACAGAGAAAGAACAGAATTGTACTGGTTAGGGAGGAAATATTAAGACAAGTAAGGATTACAGGTTTTAAAAATTTGTAGTTTCTTTATTCATGTATATTTATTGTTAATTTTTTTGGAAAAAAAAGATCCACATTATTTTCATTTGAAACTGAAGATGAGTTTTCAAGTTCTAAATGCACTCTTTTTTTTAAAATAAGCTCCTTTAGCATTATCAAAAGGAAAAAATTCTTTTTAGGAAGAAAATATCACCTAACCAGAAAGTGTACTCTTAATTATGAGGAAACACGTACGAAGAGACTGGGAAACACTCTTCCCCTAAATTTGGGAAGCGATTTTCTGGGGAACCGAGCTTTCCATCTAAGTATATATGAAGTTTCCGGTAACTATGGTAATGAGTGGGTTCGAAAGCCATCACTACAAAGACCGCACTTAGATCGAGAGGTATATCAGTGCAAGGTCCTCCTAAATTGGTATGTATAGTTAGCTAAGGATTGTGTATGCTCTCTACATAGCATAGATAGTTCTAAATTTAACTTCAAATGCTCAATTATACTAAAGAGTTTTGTTGCTATTGTTGCAATAACCACCTCAATGGAAGTAAGCCATTTCAGAAAGCCGGATTTGGGACAGTTTTTCTCTTTGAGGGAGTCAATCATTTGTGAGGAACTCGTTACAATTTGCATTTTGTGGCTGGAGATGTACCTGTTCACAAAAAGTGAAAGAGAAAAGCAATTAGAGCTTTTTTTAATTGGGTAGATACGAAGCCATTCAAAAAAAAGGGTTGATATTGAATACAATTTTACAAGAACAACATAAAAGGTTCATCCTATTCTCTAAAGTTCTGACCTTAATTCAATATAGTCCTACTTCAGTACCATAACAATATCAGGTCCAACCAATTTAATTCCCAACCCCATTTGAATATATATATATATATATATATATATATATATATATATATATATATATATATATATATATATATATATCGGTGTCCTTATCAAAATTTTGCTTGTGATTATTTTTGGAGTGGGTACCCATTAATAAATTTAGGGTGCATGAGTTTAAGATATAAGAATTTGAATTTGTGATGGGTCTCATTATCAAAATGACTATACGGAAGCTTGCATTATTGAATTTGAATTTGAATATGACTAGACAGGAGGTACTTAAGAGGGATATCTTTTGCTATCTTGGTTCAATTCTACATAAGGAAGGAGGGATTGAAGAAGATGTTAACCATAGAATAAGAGCAGGTTGGTTGAAGTGGAAGCTTGCCTTAGGAGTTCTGTGCAACCGTAAAATCCCTACCAAGTTGAAGGTAATGGTTTATAAGATAGCTGTGAGCCTAGCCATGCTATACGGCTAAAAATGTTGGGGCACCAAGAAGCACCATGTGCATAAGATGAGTGTAGGATGAGTGTAGCAGAGATGCGAATGCTTAGATGGATGTGCGGCCACACAAGGTTAGATAGAATTAAAAATGAGGACATTCGTAAAAAAGTGGGGGCGGCACCAATTGAGGAGAAGATGAGAGAACACCGCTTAAGATGGTTTGAACATATCCAACGTCGGCCTTTGGATGCTCCGGTGAGAAGAGGTGACTCATGCCAAATTGATCGAGTAAAAAGAGGTAGGGGCAGACCGAAAACAACTTGGGTAGAAATAGTGAAGAAAGACTTGATAGCTAGGAACATAACAGAGAACATGACCTTGGATAGGATAGAATGGAAGAAAATGATCCACGCAGAAGAACCCAATTAGAGCCAAGATTAGAACTGGGTAGATTCCTTCTTCATGGATTTTTTCTAAAGGATTCATTTAGCTGACCCCAACTAGTTTGGGACAAAAGCTTTTTTGAGTTGAGTTGAGTTGAGTTGAGTCATTATCAAAATGACTAAGGATAAATTATAGCACTTTCAATTTTCCAAAAGCGTAGTATGAGGTGACTTTTAACCAATGAGAGAGGAGAAATAGAAGGGAACAGTTGGAACTGAATAGGAAAGAGAGAAGTTTTAGGAGTTGTACTTGCTCAAATCATTTTGAGCCAAATTTTTAGGTTGTTCCCAATTTTACTTTGTGTTGTGTTAAGAAATAAGAAACTTAATTGAATTTCAACCAATTAAGTGGGAAAGTATCTTTTAAAGGGAAAAACTACACAAGTGTTTTGATTTTTATCCAATGGGAATTGCGAGTTGTGAAAAGAGAGTTGAATTTTGTGAGATTTATCTTTGGGCTAGATGGTTTTGAGAGGGAGAAATTTAAGGGAATAAATGCAATCTAATAGGAAGGATGATAAGAGATATTACTTTTCCATATCAAGTTCATTGGAGAGAGAGATAGGATTTCGGGTGAAATTATAGGAATTTTAACGTGCAAAATTATTTTTACCTTGAACATATGAATAAGCACCAATAGCCTCTCTGCAAAGTAGGGGTCAGGCTGCGTACATGTAGCCCTCCCCAGACCCCGCAATGGTGGGAGCCTCGTGCACTGCGCCGCCCTTTTTAACAGATGAATAAGCACCATAATTCGTCCAGAACAGAGAAGAAAGAAAGACGTAGACGGAAAAAAGGGAGAAAGAAAAAGAAAGAGAAGAAAAGAAAAGAAAGAGAGAAAGAAGAAGGGAGGGAAGAAGATAATGAGAGAGAAAGAGATTAAGATGGGCCGAGGGAGATCCAATCGCTAGAGATCGATCTGGTGTCGAAGAAATCCACTCGAGGGATATAGTCCGGGTCCCAAAGAAATTGGAAGTTGCATTTCAGAGGTAAGTAATATTGTATTACTTTAGTTTTGTTTGAATTGATCGTTATTCCTTGACACTCCCATGAATGTATGACCATAAATAGAAATCTGATTCATGTGAAACTTGTGAGCTAGAGTATCTTTCTATATCGTCTTTGATGTGCTTCCACACTCCTTTGAGTTACTCTGTATTGATATAAAACCATCATTTGACATGAAATTTCGTATGCGAAATCAGCATGTGTGAATATTATTAATTTCCATGTGAACATATCTTTCATGATTATCGACTATGTGCGTTGTGAACTTTTCATATGGATGATTAGACTATTTATGTAAATCCTGCCAATGAGGTTTAATACTTGGCCTTGTCGACAAGAAATTGTGAAGCCGTTGATCATCGGCTAATAATACGGTGTGTCTATGTGAACCTGAGAGTTTTGCAGGACTCTGTGGCCTGATGTGAATTGTGAACAAAGCCTAAGACCTCCCAGTGTCGTATTTATATGTAAACTTCGATATTTGACATGTGACTCGTGTTTGACTCTTTTGAATCCTTTCACATTGTGACCGTGTGAATTTTGTTATTTGACATGTGACTTGCATCTAGACCTTTGATTATTTGATATGTGACTTGCTTCTAGACTTTGAATCCTATCAGATTGTGAGCGTGTGAGCTTCAATATTTTACATGTGACTCGTGTTTGACTCTTGAATCCTACCAGATTGTGACCAGGTTCACTTTGATATTTGACATGTGACTCATGTTAGATCCTTTGAATTCCTAACAGATGGTGACTATGTGACACTTTGATCATTCAACTTGTGTTCAGAGCTTAATCCCTCTTTGTATTGCACCCTGTGATAATTCAACTTATGTTCAGAGCTTAATCCCTCTTTGTGTTCAGAGCTTAATCCCTCTTTTTACTTGATCATTCAACTTGTCCCACGAGCCTCTAATCCATTCTCATTCGATCACGGTGGGAGAGCAAGTAAAACTAAAAAAACTCACATTGGGTTTAGGGATAATCCGGCTCGAACTGATGAATTCCACCACGTCAACGTGACACTCTATTGTTGAGTTATATCCCTTGCCTGCCCCCATCGAGAAATAGAACTGACTAATCCTAAGGTAAAGGGTCGAGAAACTCAACGCCACTATTCCACTATTCCTGAACAACTTGAAGCTGAGTCTTCTTCTCACACTATTACGGATAGTAAAATAAAGAAAAAATTGGATTCAATTGTCAACTGCTCCTATTGGAAATAGGATTGACTACGGATTTGAGCCATAGCACATGGTTTCATAAAATTGGTACGATTTTCTCGATCTAAATTGAACAAGTTTTACAGGAAGAAGATTTTGTTCATCGTGGTCTATTTGATACTGGTAGGAGAAGAACTTGACACGGTATTGTTAAAAAAAAGAGAGGAAGCAGAACCAAGTCAAGATGATACAAATCAACCCCTTCTTCTTGCGCCAAAGATCTTACCATTTCTAAAGGAACTGGAGCTACATCTCTTTTCAATTTCCATTCAAGAGTTCTTATGTGTTTCCACGCCCTTTGAAACCTCGAAAAAGGATAAGGGTAACCTGACGTAGAGCTGGAAGGATTCGAGGATGGGGCTGCCTAATTGGAATCTAGTCGCTGGAGAATTAATACCCAAAGCAGCTGCATAGGTCAGAGAGGCTCAGGACCCACCAATCGGTGGGTGCACAGGACGTTTGTGGATGATCAGCCGAGACATAAAGGAAGATCAGACAATTTTGTCCAGGCATTCCATCTTTACAAATTACAATTGAATAAGTAAGGGCATTCATTTCCTTTTAGGTAAAATTAGTAAGAGTATAAAACCCAAAGAGGATTGGAATTTAGGGCAACTTTTCTTACATAAGAATGAATTAGGGTTAGCTGGGAGGTTTCCCGAGAAACCTACTGACTGGTGGTAGGGTTGTTATTGAGAATTCAGGAATTAGGTATTATAGGTACCTAAGTTGTCTATCTTGTAATTCTTAATCATCTGTTTCACTTGCTGTAAGCAACATAATTTCAATAGCAATCTAATCTCTGTTCGACCATCGACAGAGCTTTATTTGACTTTTATTGCTGATGAATGAAATTCTTTATGTTAAGGAACTTCAATGATTTTCTTTTGGAGTGTTCTGCTAATTGTCTTTTGCATCATGGTCATGTGCACGGGTGAACTTTACATTCATGAGTCTTATGCTCTATTGTTACAAATGCCATTCATTGGTCTTAAAGGAGTTGAGAAACTAGCTTGATGTGTGGAGAATTGAATTGAAGTTATTGGGTTTCAATCTCAGTTGATTTAGGCAACATATCCATATTAATAGCTAGCTGTAATGACTTGGGCTCGAATTCCACTTCAGGACTCTTGACCATATCTTCGCTGTCATCACAAGATCGTTGGGATTGGGCTGAAGGAAATTCCATTCTGAATTTTGGGGGGGTGTCCATAGGGAATGAACAATCACTTCTGTGGATTTTTTTTCTGTAGTGTATAGTCTTGAACCAGTTTGTATTGTGATGGGCTTCACCAATTTGTACCTCATTCTTGGAAACCCTTAAATGGCATGGTGATTGTATGACAAAATGTCAAAGTGAATACTATCAGAGCCAAATTTCAACCCAAGCCCAGAAACTCGCCCACTTGAGATTAAGGATTAGATTCCAATCACTTTCTCCATCCCTTGCCCAACTCAAGAACTTCATTTTTTTCCTTATCTGCGTCATAACCCCACCATTAACTACTTCATTTATTAATTTCATAGTAATAGAGATACATGTCCTACCGAGACAGAATTTGTAAACTTGCTCCATTTCTTGCCTAGCAGGCAAAGATTTACCTCCATCTCTTACCGAGACAGAATTCTACTCACTTTCTCCATCTCTTGCCTAGCAGGCAAAGATTTACCTCCGTGGAAAGATTGATTCATTTACTAATATAATAGAAAAGAACTGTATTTTCTATATACTTTCCTTGGTTCCATTGCTACCGCGCGCCTTACGCAATCGATCGGATCATATAGATCTCCCTTCAACACAACGTAGGTCATCAAAAGGATCTCGAACGACCCACTAAAGCACGAAAGAGGTAGAAGGCCCACGGGTTGTGAACTTCTTTTTCCGGAGAAGAAGCAATGACGGTATTTGGGGAATAAGCATCGGCTAACTCTATGCCAGCAGCCGCGGTAAGACAGAGGCAGCGTAAAACATCTATAGGTGGCTTTTCAAGTCTGCCGTCAAATCTCATGGCTCATCATGGTCATCATGCAACTTGATACTGGTATGTTAGGCAACTTGTTGTTCTAAATTGGCAACATGGAGACCATGCTACTTCTAAACTTCATTGAGATGAGAAATTAGGACTTGAAATCTCTTGAACAAACATACCATTATCAGTGAAATTATCATATAATGATGGAATTTTGACCAAGCTTCAAGGAGAAAATGCCATTTCCTTCCAGCTTTGCTCGACCAATATTGGATGATTGGATCTGCACCTTTTGTTTGAAATTCTTCAAGGAAATTTCAACTCTTTTAAAGATAGCACCAACTAGTGTAATTGATGAAGCAAATTCAAACCAAATTCAACAGCAACAACCACCGTGATCTAGAAAATAGTGGATTGAATTCCGATTTAATGGTGATTTGCTCTTTTGAGGAAATTCGACTCCAATTTTAACATGCAAACAATATCGGTCCACACAAGAGATGCTTCTCTTAGCTTAAATCAGTGGCTTAAATTTCCAAAACCAATTTCATGCAATTGTTCTAAGAATGCAACATAAGCTCTCTGAATAAAATGTGATTAGCGAACAACACATGATCATTTGGACCAGATCTAGAGGGAAAGATCACCACACTTCAGATCTGAGTTGTTCTAGTACAAGTTTCCTGTAGCTTTTGCAGAGAGCAACCTCGATGCACATTTTCTTCCAATTGATAGGAATTGATAACAACAGAGCCTTAGATCTGAAAGTGTTCTCATTCTTTTCAGATCTAAACTGAGTTCCAAATCTTCACTAACTCACAGAATTCCACTCAGCTGGTGATGACTTGCAACTCTAGCAAGAATTCACAAGATCTGTAAATGTTTCTTTCAAAATCAAATTGAAGAGAATTTACTTACCGATCACAAAAAAAATTAACCCTTCTTGATGCAATTTTCAATAAAGAGAGCCAATTCTGTCACAGCAGCTGTCACACTAACAGTGAAGAACCTACCATTGATATGGTTCACTTTCTTCATTTTTGTGCAAAGTACCAGAGATTTAGAATTAAAAAATGTAACTCCAGATTCCTTGTTTTGCACGATCAACAAGGATGATTGTGCAAGATTGAAATTCGGAGAATACTCAACAAGATTTCATCATTCTAGTGCACACTTTTCCTTTGCAGTTCTTATGAAATTAATCTGAATCTTGATCTAATTTTACTTCTTGACTCCAGGAACTGCTAAGATTGAAAAATTTCAGCGACTTAGGCTCTGATACCACTTGATGCACCACTTGATGCAAGTGGCAGCGGAAGCGATTTCGTCGTCGATCTTTGTTGATCTTGATTCTTGCAAGGGGATGCAAGAACACTTAAAATCTGATCTTAATCTTGTACTAAACAAGATAAAATGATGGAAAAAGGAAAAGATTAGAAGAGCCTAATCTTGATTTCCAATTTTCAAAGAAAAAAGAAGGATAATTGAGAAGAGAAAAAAACCTGTCTTTAGTTCTCACATGGAGGAATTTCTACGATCTCATATTCTAATCTCCAAAAGCTATCCAAATGACAGGGAATATGGCCCTTTATAGGCAGCCCATATATGTAAAAAGGCTAACCTACCCTTACTAGAACTAAAATAACCAAAAAGTACAAGAAAAACTCAAAACCAAACTGCCCCTACATAGTACATACTAGTACTAAAGAAGACAAGAAAACCTACACTAAACCTCCCAAATGGGTGAGTAAGGGCTGATGTAGAAAGTCCTAGGGGATGCTCCTGCATCAATACCTCAGTAGTCCCAGCCATAAACGATGGAAACTGGGCGCTGTGTGTATCGACCCGTGCAGTGTTGTAGATAACGCATTAAGTATTTCACCTGGGGAGTATGTTCGCAAGAATGAAACTCAAAGGAATTGACGGGGTGCCCACACAAGCGGTGGAGCATGTGGTTTAATTCGATGCAAAGCGAAGAACCTTACTAAGGCTTGACATACCGTGAATCCTCTTGAAAGAGAACGGTGCCTTTGGGAATGCGGGCACAAGTGGTGCATGGTTGTCGTCAGCTTGTGCCGTAAGGTTTTGGGTTAAGTCCCGCAACTACCGCAGCCCTCAAGTTTAGTTTCCACCATTGAGTTTGGAACCCTGAACAGATTGCCGGTGATAAGCCGGAGGAAGGTGAGAATGACGTCAAGTCATCATGCCCCTTATGCCTTGGGTGACACACGTGCTACAATGGCTGGGACAAAGGGTCGTGATCCCAAGAGGGTGAGATAACTCCAAAAACCCGTCCTCAGTTCGGATTGCAAGCTGCAACTCACCTGCATTAAGCCAAAATCACTAGTAATCACCGGTCAGCCATACAGCGGTGAATTCGTTCGTGGGCCTTGTACACACCGCCTGTCACACTATGGGAGCTGGACATGCCCAAATTCCTTACCTTAAATGCGAGAAGGGGGATGCCAAAGGCGAGTGGGACTAGTGACTGGAGTGAAGTCGTAACAAGGTAGCAATACTGGAAGGTGCGGCTAGATCCACCTTCTTTTCAGGGAGAGCTAATGCTTGTTGGGTATTTTGGTTTGACACTACTTCACACCCAAAAAGAAGTGAACTACGCCCTTACTAAACTCTAAACTAATAGAGCTAAGCTTGGAGCCTGGAGATGGAAGTCCTCTTTCGTTTCTTGACAGTGAAGTAGGACCAAGTTCATGAGCTTATTATCCTAGGCTGGAAGAAGTTGATAGGATCCCCTTTTTGCGCCCCCATGCCCTCCCATATGGCGACATGGGGCACAAAACGGAAAGAGAGGAATGGGCTTTCTCTCGCTTTTGGCATAGTGGGCCTCCCCGTGGGAGGCCCGCAGGGCATTAGCTCATTGGTAGAGCGTGCCCCTGATAATTGCGTCGTTGTGTCTGGGTTGTTAGGGCTCTCAACCACAAGGATAGTTCATGCTCATCAGCGCCTGACCCGGAGATGTGGATCATCCAAGGCACATTAGCATGGCGTACTCCTCCCGTTCGAACCGAAGTTTGAAACCAAACTTCTCCTCAGGAGGATAGATGGGGACCAATAAAAAGACCGGACCATACCATATACCATACCATATAATTAAAGTGAAAATAAAAGAATCAATTTGCTCTTAGGAATCATGAAATCCTGTAAAGTATTGTTATGGTGTATTATGGAAATTGTCTGGGATGCAAGAACCAAATAATTCTCTATGGTGGAACAAAGTATCTCTAATTTACCCCTCGAATATATTCTTCTTTTGTTATTTCCAAAGGAATGTTGTTGTGAGTAGTTTCTTGAAAACTCACTTTGGATATGAAACTTTGAGTATTCAGAGATGCCCTGGCAATTCCCAATAAGATGGCTCGGTAACAGATCGCTTCTTCCAAAGCACGCCCTATCTGTTCCGCTCACAAGAATCCTATTAGTTCTCCGGGTGAAAAAACATTAGACATTCCATCTTCTTAAATCAACACTTTTGATGTTATTTGACGTACAATAATCTTTATATTCCTATTATGGGTTTGCATCCCTGGGATCGATAAACCTTTTGGATCTTATTAACCAAAGAGATACGACTTTGCGCTATGGTTAGCTCAGCACCAATCAAGAATCCCTATGGAATTCCAAGAATTCTTTTTATATGTTTGTTCCAAGCTTCAACCCTCTTTTCTTAGTTTTTCTAGTTTTACTTGTTCCCTCAAGATAGAGAGATTGCATTCTGAACATGTGACAGTGTATTGAACCTTATGACATCTATTCATATTATCCCTTGCCTAGTTTTCATTCTAATAGCCTATTTTACTCATAACAACAGTGATGCTTTATGGGCGTTCGCTCACCCGTGGTTTATACTTTTCAGATATTGATGCTTGACTCTGGCAAAGATTTAGAGTGGGGATGTAGTCTCATTTTATTTGGGGAAAACACTAGTACATTCGATTCACACTTGAGTGAGTATAGAATTTTAAATAACATTGATAGGTATTGATGTTTTTGTTTCACATTGACTTTAGTACTCTGATATATGCCTAGATTTATTTTCAACGTGTGATTGTATTGCTTGTGATATCGAATGCCTTGCATGCGTGTGAGGCCCACCTTGAAAGTGTGCGGTGGTGTCACGCACCAAGCTTAGATCCTGGGTTTGGGGCGTGGTAACAAGACTACCTCTAACGATCCATTGGCAAATTTTATGGCAGAGGAATAACTTTTTGGTAAAAGGAGACAATAGTGGATATAGATCTTACCTTATGCATACGAACACGATTCAAGGCTTCGTCCAAGATCTTCTCGTGGCACTTAGCCTCACGCAGTGATGTTATCTTAAGAGGATTTCCTTCAAAAACCCTGGAAATGAAATCAAAGTAAGGTCCTGTTTGGTTTGTAGGATTTTTTTTAAAATGTTTGGAACGGAAAAATATTTGTAAATTTTCATACTTTTTACACACGGACTAAGATAACTTACATAGAGTGACCTTCAATTTATAGGAAATGATATCATCACGGCCATGTTTTAATAATTGTACAAACTGAGCTTGTCTTTTTTTTAATTCGCTTGACAATGCATTTTGGGAACTGTAATAACCTTTGACAGCTCATTAAATAATAAAAGACAAGATAAGTTAGTGTAATTATTAAGACACGTTGTTCAGATCCCTTTATAATAATATCTCTAAATTAACCAAAATCATATCATTTCCTTCTAAATCATGGAAGGAAAAAATTTCCCAAGCGTCTGTTCCAGTGAGGGTAAATAGGGGATAAACCTTCGTTTCCCCCCTGTGAAAAACTTAAGTGTATTCCAATGATCAAAATACAAGCGACTTTCCTCATAAGTTGTTTCCATGTTGCCATCTATTTACCCTGAAAGAAGCAAAATGGCATACACTCAAGGTAGTAATTAGAAACTACGTACGGAGTCGCGTTGAGTGGAAGTCAGAGAATTTACAAAAATACCCCTGAGTCATGGAAAATGACTAAAATACCCTTATGACATAAAAATGATCAAATTACCTCCATATAGGGTTAAATGACTAGAATACCCCGAGTCGGGGAAAATGACTAAAATACCCCCATGACATAAAAAATGATCAAAATACGCCGTATCGGGTAAAAATGACTAGAATACACATGCATCATGGAAATGACCAAAATAATCCTATATCGGGTGAAAATGACGAAAATGCACCTTAGTCATGGAAAATAACTAAAATATTCATATGACATAAAAATGATCAAAATACCCCATATAGGGTAAAATAACTTAAATACTACCAAGTCTTGGAAACTGACTAAAATACCCTCATGACATAAAAATGATCAAAATGTGCTGTATCAGGTAAAAATGACCAAAATACTCGTGCGTAATGGAAAATGACCAAAATACCCCCAAGTCATGGAATATGATTAAAATATCCATAAGACATTTTCCCTCCATAATATGTGGTCCTAGAGCACTAGAAATAAAATGCACCCTTTATTTACTTTGTAAAAAGGAAAAAAGGAACAAAGAAAATTAAATCAAAGGTAAACAAATACATGATAATACACTTAAATTGTTTACCTTGAAACGGATTACTCCCTCGTATTCACCCTCACTAGAACAGACCCCATGAAATGGTTAGTCCTTGATTTCTTATAGGGGAAAGGACTTCACAAATTAGGGTTTTCTTGATAAGATAAAAGGACAATGATTTTTACTCTAATCGTTTCTCCACATCCTCCAATTGACATTGAGACCGATTGATTTCTTTCATTAGATCCTACAATCAAGGAATGATGATTCTCAATGAAAATACCTAGATGAACAAAAGAACATTTCCACAATAATTTAAACTTATTTTGGTGAAAATACCTCCACATGGGAATTAACATTTCTTGGGCCGTTGCTACTACCATTATAAAAGAACAAAAGTAATCAAAAAACGTGGCAGAATAAACTCAAAAAACTATTGTTAGCAGAATATGAACAAAGCACAAATGGAAGAAGCCCTCAAGACCTGGTCAGCTGAGAAAATAGATCACTCTCGCATTTCAAGTTTAGCAGGATCCTTTGGAGAGACTGTGAAAAATAAAACCCTTTATTATAATGCCAAACCACAATTCAGTAGAAAGATTTAATTGATGTGGTGTTTTTGTTTACCTCTTGATCATTCAACCTTTGAATTGCATGGCCCAAAAATCCGCAGAAAAGGAACATGTAAATCAAGCATATGTCAAAAAGAAAAAGGGGAAAATAATTAATATTCCTCATCAAGGAAGAGAAACATGGAAAGACATTTTTTTTGAGTGGCAAAGAATAAAATTAAAAAAGAAAAGACGCATGAGGAAGCCCCTAGTGATCGAGATGATCAAAACAATACAAGAATAAAAAGAAACAAAAGCACGATCAAACTAATACTCATGAAGGTTGAAGGAAATCGAACACTTTCAATTCGACTCTAGAGGCGCCCTCGCTATTAGCCGATCTTCTTACATTGTGAAATGAGAAACATGGAAAGATATTTATCTAAAAACAAAAAATAGCTTATCCTTACCGTCCTCTTTCTTTCTCTGGGAGATCGAGAAAGCGGGTGAGAACATCTTCAATCCTGCAAATAAAAATTAAAAAAAAAAAAAAAGTTAGACATGCAACGTTTAGTTCATGGGTCCTAACACATCTCACCTTCCAAGAAAACAATAATAGAAAAAATAAAGGAAAAAAGGTATCTAAAAAACCAAAACCTTTTCTTCCTTGAGAATAGGCTGAGTCTTCCAGAAGGAGAGAACATGATGAGAGCAACATCAATATCACAAAGAATGGAAAGTTCATATGCTTTTTTTATAAGCCCATTCCTTCTCTTTGAGAAAGTGACCTGCCTATTTGTGGTGTTCTCAATTTTCTTAATCTGAACCTTAGCTCTCCCCATCTCTTAACAGAACAATGGCTCCTTTCTAGGAGAAAGCAAATAAAAGGAACCATAGACAGGGAAGATATAGAGATTTCATAGCTTCAAAATCTTTAATTCATATGACATAAATAGAAAGCCGCTATAGATGGAAAGTAGCGGAAGGAAAAATTAGGGTTTCGATTTAATTACCGCCAATGGACTCACAATACGGCTCCTTTTATCTCTCTTGAGTTCATGCAAAACCGAGGTTGCTCTTTGTTTCCAGGCTGTTGGTCTTATATAATCATAAATGTTCCCCTAAATATCTTTTTGCCAAACATTCATAGATTTCCATATAGAAAAATTAAATATAGGGCAAAAGACTATGTAATTAAAAAGTCTGAATTTAGGTAGTTCGAAAAGACCATTCTCTCTTTTTCTCCATTAATTGCTTTTTTGTTTTTTCCACAGAAGAAGCAAAAGAGCAGGAAGAAGAAAAAGAACTGGAAAAAGGAGAGAAGAAGAAGACAAAGAAGAACGAAAAAAAGAAGAATCAGAACCGAAAAAAAAAACAAGAAAAAAAAAACACATTTGCAAAATTACTTAGATTTTTCAAAAGCCAACAAAATGTTTAAAAAACGGTAAATTTTGAAAAAGAAAAAAATTCAAATAATCTGTAAGAACCATAACAATCATGTCAAACTAGGGATAGATTGGGTTAAAGTGGAAAAAAATTCGAGTCAAAGCAGGAGAATATGTTGACTCAAGAAGAGATTGGGTAGACCCATCAAATGATCGGGTCAAGCTTGATTTTTGGCTTTGACCTTTTTTTTTTGTTTCAACCCAATTTTTCTTGGTTAAACCCAATTTTTTTTCGATTAGATTGATTTTTCCGCTTTACCAAATTTTCAACGAGTCTGCTCGATATTTTCCCAGTTCAACATGATTTTGCCCTGTATGGCACATTTTTTCTTATTTTGACCCTATTTTTCTATTTTATATTCATTTTTATGATTTTTTATAATTTGCCAAATTTTTAATGCTTTTATTGAATTTTTCGACAATTCTTACTCTTTTCATTGTTTTGAGTTTCAAATTGTTTTTTTCTTTTCCATTGTCTTTTGGACATTTTAAAGTGTTATTTTACCATTGAAACTATTATTTTTCAAATCTAACTGAGTGTATAGTATTGTCATTGTTGTTTTTATAAATCACACTTATCTTACTTCGGTTATTAATTGACAAAGCTAACTATATCTTACTGCTGTTTTTCAAATCTCTCGCATTTCTGCTATTGTTATTAGCAAATCAAAATCATTTTTGCTTCTATTTTTTGAGAAATCAAACTCATTTCTCTTGTTATTTTTAACAAATCAAACATATAAATTTCAGTGGTACAAAAATATGTTATAATCATGAATGAATCTTTCATTTTTCTTCAACATTCAATTTTTCAAAAACACCATCCAAAAAATTATATACGAGGTTACGTCTAATCTGTGGAACGTCCTCCTGTGTGAAGCTAATGTCAAGAAAGCATCACAGAAAATCCATAAACTTCATGAAGATAAGATACAATAAGTAATCAACATAAAAAGTATAAGTACAGTATTATTTAATTTTTTAAGTTCGACTCACCTATTCAATTGCAATGATCGATTTGCCATCAATTACTGGCTTTTCTTGGTGTTCAACCTCTGTTGTTTAATATATTTCTTAAAAATTTGCACATGCGGATTAATGAATAAAACCTAAGTAAAGAATATGTGGAACGAGCTTTAAAAAGTAAAGATATACACTAGTAATACTTAAAATAGGTACAAATTTTTTATAGGAGGTATCAAATGAATTGTAGATATTGAAATATTCCTCTCTCAAAGCTACAAGTATTAAAAACTAATCATAAGCCCAACGATTCCCACCTTGGCATTCCCATCTTGTTTCGATGATTCCAAACACAACTGATTTTAATCACTAATGTGTTTCTTGTTTTTGGTTGTAGATTTTTGTCTATGTGCAAATCAATGATGCTTCGATCAAGGCCGATAAGCTTAATTGGAGAGCATTTGGACTGCCAAAGTCTTAGAAGATCCAAGAAGTTAAGGTGACTTGAAGCCTTGAAGTTCAAGATAAGATTGAAGTGCTTTTCAAGTCATTTTAGTTTGTATTTTCCATCTTTATTTGAGAGATGTTAAAGGCACTTAACTAGGTTCAAACACTGTCCATTAGGGTCAAACCTTAGAGAACACATGATAAAATCTGTGGGACAAACCTTAGAGAACACACCTAAAAGTTGAACATCAAAAGCCTAAAGGAATGCAAAAAATTGCAAGTCCGGTAGACCGCCGGACACATTCTGTTCAAAATAAAAATGTGCAAAATTGGTAGTGTTGGTACACCGTCATACCTCTATCAACCGCGAAAGCATTCTATTCAAAATAAAAAATTCCTGACGCTTGAGGCGTAGTAGAGTAAGGTGGTCTGGGCGACCGCAATTGCATTTTGTTCAAAATAAGAAAAGACCAACGCATGAGGTGTGGTCGACCGCCCTTGACCCGGTCGGCGGGGCAGTGTAAAAATTATAGCTGTTGGAGCTATAACAGCTAGTTCTTGAGACTTCACAGTATTTACTGTTTTGCCCCTAAAATAGCTAGTTTTTTGCTCTAACTATATATGTGGGTTCTCTAACCCATTCATATAACTTTTGACGCTCTAAGATTAATCTTGAACATCCTTTTGAGTGAATCAACCATGTTTTGTGCCTATCTCGTCTCTAAGCAAAGAAGTGGAAATAGGCTAATCTTTGTACATCTTATGTTCATCTTTTGTAACCCTCTTGGAGGGATTTTGTTTTTCTTTCTTTAAAGATCATTGTAACTTGGACAGTATGCATGGAGTCGCGGAGCCACCTCCATAGAAAGAGTGTCGTAGATGCAAATCTTTCTTCCATTGTAATTGGCTTGATCTCATCAATTAAGGGGGTCGAATAGTGAAGCCATCAAGAAGTCTTGGTGGAGTGGAGTAGGCCTCATGGGTTTGAGGACCGATCCACTATAAATCCGATGCAGTCTCTCTCTCTCTCTCTCTCTTTATTGTGCATTTGGTTTTATCTTTATTCTTGTGGTTTAAATTTTGGTTTTGCCTTTGTTTTAATTGCGCATTTTTTTTGACAAAGTTTTTAAATCGAATTCACCCCGCTCCCCTCCTGGGTTGCCATACCATGGTTGGTTTTTTTCTCATTTGGAATCGTAGTGCAAGGCTCTTAAATAGGGATTTTTGTATATTTTAAAAAATAAAAAATCAAAAGAGTAAAGTCCATGGAAACCTCATCCTCCCATATTCTTGAGGGTCATTCACCACTAGGCCTCCATTCTCTAATGGAACTAATTATAGATATTGGAAGGCTAGAATGATGATTTTTCATTGTCAAGATTTTAATGTGTGGAGAATCATAAAAAATGGTATAATCCTCCAACCACTGATCTCAATGAATTTACTAGTGCCCAAAGGGCCAAATTTGCATTGAATCATAAGCCCATGAATTCCCTTATTTGTGCTCTTTCACCTGAAAGTTCAATAGGGTTTCTAACCTTAAAACGGCCAAAGAAATGTGGGATACTTTACATGTAACCCATGAAGGGGCCTCTCAAGTAAAGACATCTAAGGTCTATATGTTAGTTAGTGACTTTGAGGATTTTAAAATGCATGATAATGAATCAATTACCATTATGTATACTCGTTTTTCTAACATTCTTAATGAGCTTGAAGGATTAACTAAAATGTATACAAATTTAAAGTTGGTAAACAAGCTTCTTTGAAGTCTCCCAGTCAATTGGGACTTCAAATCACGGCAATAGAAGAATCCAAGGGCCAAAATAATGTAAAATTGGTGGAGCTAGTCGGTACTCTCATCACGCATGAGATGAAATTGAAGAAGGAAACCCAACCAGTATAGAAAACAAAGCTCCTAGACAAAGAGAAAGAAAAATCCATTGCCTTCAATGCTAAATCATCATCTTCTTCCTCGGAGCTTTCAAGAAGTTTAAGAAGATGTGGAAGAAGAAGAAGTGAAGTAAAGATAAGAAAAAGAAGGAAGAAAAGAAGAAAGAAGAAAGGATCAACCCTGGTGTTTTCAATGCTAACAATTGGGTCACATTAGACTGGATTCCTCTCTACTTAAAATGAAGAGAAAGAAAAAGAAGTTTGGGAAGAAAAAGAAAGTGTACATAGCTACATTCGATGGGCTTAGTTGTAGTCGTGGGAGCTCATCTTATGAGGGATCAAGTGAAGAGAAGTCCAATGTTTGTGTCACCGGCTCACCGCCCATCTCCCTTCAACTACAATGTGTGCTTAATGGCAAACACCGATGAAAATGAGGTATGCTCACAACACTTATGAAATTCAAAGTAAGGTTCTAGTAGTAGTGTGAGTATGTTCTATGATGAAGTTTGTAGTGCATTAGATGAACAAATGTATAAAAACAAGTTTTTAAAGAAAAGAATTCCAAAACTTGAAAACGATTTAAAATCTTTAAAACTAAACTCGTCTTCCCAATGTCAAGCAAAAGACCTATTGGAGAAAATTTTGAGGATTCTAGGGTTGAGAAAGAGGCCCTTAAGGGTCGTCGGGGAGAACATGAAAGCAAAATTTTGGTTTTTAAAATAGGGCAAGTTACTCCAAATCCTCAAATGAGAAGCTAAGGATTTGTCTATATGGCTTTATGAATGGTGACAAAATAATAGTCATAATCCTTAAAAATTCTAGCTATAGACCAAAGTTTTGTAATGCAACTAGCCTTCCTAACCCCTCAATTCGATGCCACTATTATGGGTTTCATGGCCACTATCAATTCCAATGTGCATAAAAATTGAGTAGGGATAGCATTGGAACCAAGAGAGCTTGGGTTCCCAAAGTCCCCACTTGATTTCATTTTGAAATTGGTTTAATTTAGGTGCTTGAGCTTAAAATTGAAAATTCTTATGGATTTTGGTTCAAAATCCCTAAGTTTCATTTTATTTTGGTAACTCATTCACCTCTGCATGTTTTTCGTTCTTTCAAAACCCCTCTTGTTTTGAATTTTTGATTTTGAAAGGGGGAGTTAGTCCTATCAAAGGGGGGAAATTTGAACTTGTATAATCATTACCTCATTTTTTTATTAAACCCCATTGATTTACAGGTTTATATTAAATAGGGGGAGTTGTTAGTTTACATGTTGTCTTTGATTTAGGGGAGGTTTTAAATTGCATATATTTTCCTTTATTGTCTCTCCTACCCCTTTTTTTTTATGACAAAGGGGAAGAGAATTCTAGTATGTTTTATATCTAAATAGGAGAGACATGGTATGCTTTATTGGAAAATCCCTTGTCGTTTTCATCATAAAAAAGGGGGAGATTGTAAGCCCAATGATTCCTACCTTGGCATTCCGAGTGCCAAAGTCTTAGAAGATCCAAAAATTGAAGGTGACTTGAAGCCTTGAAGTTCAAAAGATTGAAGTGTTTTTCAAGTGATTATAGATTGTATTTTCCATCTTTGTTTGAGAGATGTTAAAGGCACTTAACTAAGTTCAAACATTGTCCATTAGCATCCCAAAACATGATAAAATATGTGGGACAAGCCTTAGAGAACACACCTAAAAGTTAAACATCTAAAGCCCAAGGGAATGCAAAAATTTAAAGGTCTGGTCGACCGTGGGACATATTCTGTTCAAAATTAAAATATGCAAAATTGGGAGGGCCGGTCCAACGTACGTCAGTCGATTGCGAAAGCATTCTGTTCAAAATAAAAAATTACTAGTGCTTGAGGCACGGTTAACCGAGGTGGTCCAGGCGATTCAAAAAAAAAAAAAAAAGGTGAGTGCATGAGGGGCGGTCGATCGGTTTTGACTCGGACGACCGGCGCATTGTAAAAATTATAGCCGTTGGAGACGGCTAGTTTTTGGGGCTTCACAGTATTTATTGTTTTGCCCCTAAAACGACTAGTTTTTTGTTCTAACCATATATGTGGGTTCTCTAACCCATTCAAACAACTTTTGACACTCTAAGATTAATCTTGAACATCATCCTTTTGAGTGAATCAACCAAGTTTTAGTACCTCTCTCATCTCTAAGTAAAGAAGTGGAAATAGACTAATCTTTGTATATATTTTGTTCATCTTTTGTAGCGCTCTTGAAGGGATTTTGTTTTTCTTTCTCTGAAGATCATTGTAACTTGGCGAGTGTGTGTGGAGTCGCGGAGCCATAGAGCTTTTTCCTTTGTATTTGGCTTGATGGTCGAATAGTGAAGCCATCAAGAAGTCTTGGTAGAGTGGAGTAGGCCTCGTGGGTTTGAGGACCGAACCACTTTAAATCTAGTGCTCTCTCTCTCTCTCTCTTGTGCATTTGGTTTTCCTTTATTCTTGTGGTTGAAAATTTGGTTTTTCCTTTGTTTTAATTCTATATTTTTTTAGCAAAGTTTTTAAAACGAATTCAACACCCCCGCTTGGGTTGCCATACTTTTTCACTAATTTTCTCAAATGCAAATTGGGACAAAAAACCTAGCTGATTTCTTTGATATTACGGGCATTTAGACACTTAAGAAACCAATGTAATAAGGCAGAGTTTTATTCTGCAATTGTATTCAATATATATACCTAGGAAACCATAGTATAAAATTAAATCATATATTCAACTCAAGAGATAAGTCTAGAAGTAAAAACATATTTCACATAATCAATCACCATACTTTTTTCCCATTTATGTGGCATACTCCATGGACAAGTTGGCCAAGCTGTATATAAATAGAATTGCAAGGCTATGTGGGATTCAAGTTACTATCATTTCATATAGGAATCCTCAGTTTACATTGAGGTTTTCTAAAACCTTTTAAGTAGTCATAGGTAAAGACAGAATTTTAGTAAACCATTTTAATCTGAAAAATGATGGGCAATTTGTGTGGGTAATCCAAACTTCAGAGTATATTCTTCGAGCTTCTGCTGTAGAATTAAAATTCAACTGGGATGAACCCCTTCCACTAGCGGAATTTGCCTACAATTACAGTTACCAAGCTTGTATTGAAATGGATCCATACGAGACCTCCTATGGGAGAAGATACATCTCCTATTGGCTAGAATGAAATAAGTGCCGACAAAAAAGCTATGCTGATCACAAGAGGTGGAGTTTGGTATTTCAATTCGGAGACCATATTTTTGTTAAACTATCTCCTACAAAATGTATTATGCTATTTGGGAAGAGACGAAAATTAAGTCATGGGTATGTTGGATAATTTGAGGTGTTGGAAAGAATGGGTAGAGTGACTTATCGTGTTGCTTTACCTCCTACTCTTTCTGTTACGAATAATTTCTTTCACATATCTATGCTTCGAAAGTATGAGCCTGATCCTTCTCATGTGCTAGACTATGAACTAATTCTAATTTGTGATGATTTTACCTACATTGAACAATCCATTAAAATTCTTGACTGGAAGGATCAAGTGCTGAGAACAAAAAAATTATTCCTTTAGTTAAGGTCATATGGCAATACCACTCCATGGAAGAAGGAACTTGGAAGAGAGAGGAGGAGATCAGGGAGAAACATTTTCATTTTCTCTAGAAAGGTAAGCAATTTTAGGGATCAAAATTCTTTTAAGCGTGAAGGATGTGAAGTCAAGAATCTACCTCTGGAAGTAAATGTGCTTATCATGTATGTGCCACCAACTCCAAATCATGAGTCGGATAAATTTCCTCATACAACCTTAGCTGACGAGAGGCGTAAGCTACAACCTTCCTGTTTTACATCAACACACAACCAAGTCCTTTCTTTGAAGCATCACTATAAATAGTGAATCCCACTCCGTTAACAGGCGGAGTTATGATGGGAGGTGTAAGTAGTCTTTGCTTCAAATCTAGGAAACTTTTCTCACATTCTTCTGACCAACTAAATCTTATTCCTTTTCGGGTAAAGTGGGTCAAAGGAGCTGCGATACGTGAGAAGTCTTCCACAGATCTATGATAGTAGCCCGCTAAACCCAAGAAACGCCAAACTTTAGCCACACTGTTCAGTCCATTCCAATCTACCACCCTTCAATTTTCTTTGGGTCCATAGAAACTACTTCATTAGGAATTACATGTCCAAGGAAAGATATCAAATCAAGCCAAAACACACATTTCTTAAATTTTCCAAAAAGTTTCTCATTTCTCAAGGTTTCCATCACAATTTTAGGTGTTACTCGCGATCCAATTGACTGCTAGAATACACCTACTACAAATTTATCCAAGAGCGGTCGAAACACTCTCTTTCATAAGGCCCATAAAGGTTGTAGGGGCATTCGTTAACCGGAATGGCATGACCAGAAACACGTAATGTCCATAACGAGTATGAAAAGCCGTTTTCAGCGCATCTTTTGACTTAATTCACAACTGGTGGTAACCTGATCGAAGATTGATCTTTAAGAACACATATGCCCCCTGCAACTAGTCAAACAAGTCGTCAATCCGAGGAAGCGGATACATGTTCTTCACTGTCAGCTTATTCAATTCCTGATAATCAATGTAAAGTCTCATATTGCCGTCCTTCTTTTCACAAACAGCATTGGTGCCCCAGGGTGGGACACTGGGTCGCACAGAGCCTTTCTCTAAAAGTTCTTCCAACTGTTCTTTCAATACCTTCATTTCTGTAGGAGCCATCTGTTACAGAGCCTTGGAGATGGGCATCGTGCCAGGAGCCAAATCAATTGAGACTTCCACTTCTCTTTCTAGTGGTAGACTAGGAAGATCCTCAAGAAACACATCCGAAAACTCTCTAACCATGGGGATGTCTTCTATTCTTAATTCACTTCCATTGACCTCACACACTGATTCTAGAAAGGCCTCACAACTTTGTCTAAGTAACTGACAAGCTTGCATTGCAGAGAAAACTACAGGAGCATAGAGAGCTCCACTCCCTTCAAAATAAAACTTTTCCTCCCTAGGAATTTAAACATTCACAATTTTCTTATTAAAATCAACCAAGGCATAATGAGCTGACAGTCAATCAATGCCTAGGATCACATCAAAATCATAGAGCTCTAGAAGTCATGGTTTTAAATTTCAACCAAAATTCAAAATTTCGGATTTTGATGGGGAACGAAACCGAAACGTACCGAAATCGAAATTCTCAAAATTTACCAAATTTGGTTCAAATTTTCAAAAATTTTGGGAATTTCGTCAAAATTTATAATCGAATATTAATTTTTTATTCCCTTAAAGAATTTTGATCGAAATTTCATGCCAAAAAATTCGGGATTTCGTGCGTTAATACCAAAATTTGAGATTTCAGCTGAAATTTCAGTTTCGGATAAGTCCGAAATTTTAGCCGAAACCGAAATTTTAAACCTTGCTAGAAGTATTAGGTCTGCTAACAATTCCCTATCCAATCCTGATGTGACAAAATTTACTGATTCTATTGCAAACTATCTCACTTCCCATTGGTGTATTGGAAGGAAGGTTATCCCTGAATGAAGGTTATCCCCTTCCGGCAAGATCGTTATGCACAGCGGAACAAAAATCACATAAAACTTTAAAATTTTCTTTTGATCTTGCTATTGCCCAAGATCCTAGAGTCTAGATTACTTAATTATGTTAATTAAACATAAAGAAATACCTCTTTGAAGAAAAATCAAGGAATCACACATCTTCATGTGCTCCTCGAACGGTTGCGATCGTTTTCAATGCTACGAACCTCGCAAGTTGAACCGATGGATTCTTTTCTTTGCACCGTTGATCGTTGATGTGAATAGCACTTATTCACTTCTTTAAGGTCTGATCTATCAGTACCTTCGATATAAAGATCAGGGAATTATATTTGAAGCCTTTCTCTTTGAAACTATAGGGTGAATTTACAACAATTGGAAGAGATGAAGAGAGAGACGGTGAAAAATGATTTTTCGAAGGAGGGGAGGAGTGGCTGATGAATTTTGGAGATGGAATACTTCTAAAATTCGTTCAGCCCTCTCTCTTAAATAATAAGAAGATTTTTGTTTGATCTTCCCCTTGTTTATCTCTTCCAATTCATATCCAATACGAAGACTAGTTACATTAAGACTCCTTGACGAATTGGGACTCTTCCCAAATGTCCAAGGCTTTGTGGGGATGCCAAGATACATAGGAGAATGTGTATTGAGGTCTCTCTCCAGCCCTTGTGACCTTATCTCATAAGAGTTAGTATTGGAAACAAATTGCTTGCTTTGTAGATCCTACAATTTAGTAATTCTTATCAAAAGAAAAGTTTGAGTGCAACTCAAAGTCCTTGAGCAATTAGGAACGTTTTGCCCAGCTCTCCAACTGTTTTGGGAGTGTGGTTATCCAAATGTGTCCCAATTCCCAATTTTGTTCCAATTCTGCAACTTTTGCAAAACTGGTTTGGGAATAACTATCCACATTTGGATTTCATATTACTATACATATTATTAATCATATTAGTAATATATAATAAAGTATAATAAATGAATAATTAATTATCCAATTAATTAATTACTAACTCGCATCCGATGAGAGTTATTTCAGCTCCAATTTGTCTTCGAAAAATTCTCTCATTGTCTCTTGTTAACTATTAATTGTAGACACCCAATTTTGTCAAGGTTGTACTAATGATAAGTGTCGCGAGGAAGAACCTTATGACGAGTCCTAGAGCACCAGTTCGGTTTCTCTCAATCTCTCTTTAGTTTATTTTCATAAGAAAACACTTTTCGAAAACAATTTTATCCAGGAGATACATCCGAAAAGCCTACTTTTACACAATGCCCGCCTTTTTGGCAACCCAAAAGCCTATCTTTACACAGCACCCACCTTTTGCGGCATAAACCGGAAAGCCCGTTTTCACATGACATTTCAATCGGCAAGTTAACTTTGAGTCGAAAACATCCGTTTTTACTCAAAGGACACTTCGTTTCCTGAAAGCAAGCGATATTAGATTCATTGAAAACTCCTCAGAACGAGGAATCCAATGGATCTGACCACGTGTGATTCGAAATTCAATCGGAGAAGTTATGAACCTTCAAAACTCACCGATGAAAGACGAAAAATCACATTTTTCGAGGTGACACAAGGGACGAAGTTTTGCGCCAACCAAAATATGATGTCACCCAGATGATGTCATCTGGGTGACACGAAATTTCACAGAGGGCGAAATTCCCCTTCAAAATTTGGTAGAAATGACCATTTTTACCCCCTTGCCCACCCCGAAACCTATAAATAGCCGAGAATGTTAAGGTGAAATCTCCTCTCTCTCTCTCTCTCTCTCCTCTTTTTTTTAAAGAGAAAACTCTGGTTTTTCCACTCCCCTTTGGCCTTTCCAATCCAAACACGCTATGATTTCCAAAAACCCTAGCTTCTTTGTTTCTAGAAGAGAGAAAGTAGAGAAGCTTTATGTAGCTCACGCTGGGCGTTGGCGTTCTCCCGGAATTCCTAAGGTTCAGAGCGACATCTTTCAAATAGCGCCGTTATTCTGTCGAATTTTGCTGAACCACGAGCTATTTTTCGATAATAGTGTCGTTGTTCTGTCGAAATCTCAGCAAGTTCAGAGCCCCTCTTTCCGAACAACTCCGTTACGCCTCCGATTTCTCGGCAACTTCGGAACTCTTTTGTCTGAATAGTGCCGTTACGCCGTCGAAATCTCACCAACTTCGAAGTCCTTCAGTTACGCTGCCAAATTCTCCACAGATTTGGTAAATTTACATTTATTTACCAGCTTTCTATAATTTTCTTTACAAAGTAAGGTACGAGGTGGTGACATTATAAGATCTTCGGCTCATATTGCCTTCAGAACTTATAATATAAACCTCTCTACCCTTTTTTTACTTTTCACACTGTCTTTTCCGTTTGATTTAAGTGAACCTGATTGTGATCAGTTGCGATATCTTTTGGGACTCATGTAGCAACATACAATCTCAATCAGGATGACTACTGCTTATTTTGGGTCTTTTTGTAAATTTATTTTATTTACATCCTGGAATTAAGCATATTCATAATAAAGGATAAAAGGATAAGTTATCCTGATTAAATTCTTCTAAAAAGGCCAAATCAAGTCAAGAGACCAGATTGATCCGGGCAAGAGGGGGCCTAACACCTTCCCCTGTTGCCTCACGAGCACGGGAAAAAACCGGCTCCCATAGACTAGCGACTCTGTTGTGGAGAAGTTGATAATTTCTTTCAGCAGACTTGTTATTAAAAATCAAAAAGCTTATTGCTCTGTATTGGCTTGACTTGGCATTTTGGAAAAATTCGTTCAAATAACTTTGCTTTTTCTGCCTTTATTAGGGTTATTCTTAACCCGATGTAGCTTTCGGGGGCACCCGCAAGTTGCGAACAATTCGCAAATTGCGGATGCTCCTAACGAGCGAAATAAAACAAATGTTAGATTTACTTTTTAGTACCATACGCTTGTTCTGCAGGGATTGCAAGAGCCAATACTTAAAATTGCAGCCAAATTGTGCGAAAATGCATAGGGAAGTACCTAGGCTTACCTATTTATTATATTGTGGGACCCGATCCCGCGAGAGGGGTGGGGCGCGAGCCGCCACGCCTTCTCTTGGTCTCTCGTACCCACGCGATTGGCGTGCGCTTTTTAGTATTGATTTTAATTCATCTTTTATGTGAACTTGGGATCACTAAGGCAATCCGAATTCCACACAAAAGAGACTGACAGAGTCGCCACCTAGATGTGGGATCTAGGACCCAAAATTAACCAGAAATCTAGACTCGCTACCTGGTTACAAGAATGGAAGGTATGGGGATTTATCCACCACATGCACCATTCCTGCCCGATAATCGGTCTTCAATTCCAAAAGCTAACTCTTTTAAATTCATTTTAAATGGCTCATTCAACTCTCTGTTAATGTACTAACTACGTGACATGCATCCTAAAATCTAGTTTCAATGTGAATCCTAAATGTGTATCTTGATTTCTTAATTTGTCTGGATTCGATCTAAGTGAGAGTTCTCCTAAGATTCTAATTTCATGGAAAATCCTAAATAATTTAATTAAGAATGTACAAGAAAATTAATGTACAAAACCCCACAATTCATTGTGGAGCCGACTCGCGGTTGGTATGCCATCAGACATCCAAGCTGCCTACGTACCCAAGCCTCACTGGGATCAGAGTCGACGTAGTTCGGTGCACCTAAGCTAAGCTACTTATGCCTAACTCGACTAAGACACTGACCTAGACGGGATTGACTGTTTCAACAGTTTTAGAAGAAGTTATTTAATTCAAGTTGAGGATTTTATTATCCTAGGATTTCATCTAAGATGCTATATGATTCTTATCTAAATGCAAGTTATTCCTTAGACTAATGCAGGTTAGCCTACATCCTAGTTTACTAGGCTTGTCCTAGGGAAAGATTGGGCGACTAGTGTAACTAGACCTATGGTACGGTTGCTATCCATACTAAGCGTCCGTGATGAGGCTGGAGTCCTAACTTTAGGACTCCCTAAAACCTAGGACACGACCTGACACCAGTGTTCCTAAATTGGGCTCTAATGGTTCTTATATCGGAAACCATAATCCAATGGTTCCGAAAGACTCGAGACAAATCGATTCAAGTTCTTGAAGTTAATGAATTTCAGATTTCAAGGATTTTCAGTTTCTGGACATTTAAGGATTACCAATGGCTCTAGGGTTCACCAATTTCGGCCTACAATAACATCCAAGGAAGGGAATCGTGCGCTCTTTCCTTGTGCAATTTAATACTTAAGTTATAGCATCTTATTGCCTGGCATATCTCAGGATTTCCCTGAACAGTAACCTCGGAGCCAACAACATGCTATAGCTTAAATGTTCAAATTGTCAAACATCAAGTGCAATAGGGATACGATTATGGATGCACTGGCCATTTTTCCAGGGAAATCTAAAGATCCTAAAATTTCTGTTTCGATGGATGTAGGAATTAATATGTGACAAAAATTCAAGGTTCTTTAGAAACTTTATGATGATTTTTAATTAATTTCGAATTTTCAATGGATTTTATCAATTTTAAACCATATGAGTGATTTTACAAGTGAAATTATTGCAAATGAATTCGAAATGAATTGAAACTTCTACAGCAGGAATACATGATGGGATGTAGCTTACTGGAATATTTTTGCAGATTTTTACATTCAGCTAATATTTAATTTTGATTTAACAATAACGAGACCAGATTGCAAAAATAACACAGAAACTACTATAAATAGAAATCTAAATTCATTGAAATTTCTACAGTACTAAGATATAAGTAAACATAGCATGATGTGAGATTTTCATGAAGTTTAGAAACTATTTACTATCAATTTCGGATTTTTCAATTTTCAGACCAGATTATGAATTAACACTACATCCCATAGGAAAAAAGATCCAAATAAATTGAAAATTTTACAGCAGTAAGAAATATGAAATATAAGACTACGGTAAAACTTTTGTGAATTTTAATGGTGATATGATGTCAGTAAAAATTCTCACAAAATCTGATAATTTTCAAAGAAAGCATTAAATAATATATCAAAAAGAATCCAAAAATTCTTACAAATTCATGGTAGAATTTATCAGTACCATATTATGTTCCCACAAAATTTCATTAATTTTGGAATCCATTTAGTATATATTTTATTTTTCTTCGTCGAAAAGATATTTTTGAAGAGTTTTTCATTTTTAAAACACGATTTTCGAGGAAATTACGACTCCGGAAAACGTCCTTTAATCTTGTTCTGATATGATGAACACAATAAAAATTTTAAATTCCAAAAAATAGATCATCCTGAGATGGCTATTTTTTCGAATTTTGTAATTTCTCAGCCATTATTTTAAATAAAATTCCACTCATCACTCAAATTTTCGAAATCCTTTGATTCAATGTCCGATCCAATCCGATAGTTATTTTAGTCTATTTAAATAGATCAGTGTATTAAATTTCGGGAGGAATCGGAATTGAAACACTCATGTAGATCGTGATTTTGAGCACACACATATAATATTGAATTAAATTCAATTAAATGCTAAAAATCGTGCAAAAATACATAAAAAAATATCAAATAATCCTGGAAAAATCTGAGAATAGTGCACCTACCTGTGATTGAGATTTTGGGTATCCTTTGAATATGACAAGATTTGAAGGCGGGGATATGGAGGATTTCTCTAGTAGTTTTTTTTTAGTCTTCTTCCTCCTTTTTTTCTCCCTCTTTTGAAAGAAGAGAGCATGGGTATTTATAGGTGAGGGATGAGCCAGGTTGCCATCTTTAGGGCCTACAGGTGTAGGGTGGAGATTGAGTGATGGAAAAAGGAAGGGGAAAGAATGGCCAAGATCGGATTTTTCTAGAATATTCTCCCTCTTCTTTGGCATCTTCCATTTAAGCCATGACCATGTTAAAAATGGCAGGCACTTATGCGGCCAGGATCAAGTACTAAAGATTTAGGAACAATTCAAGGTCCAAGATGATGCCATTTGTCCTTGGAATCTTTGTAGATTTTGGAAGCAAATTTCAAGGTAAGGGAAATGTCCAATTTGGTTGCCTTTGTAGAGAATGGCAACGATTTGGATGGTTGCGATTAACTGCAATCTCCATGTGATCGAAAGAACGGGCGAGATCGGGTTTCCAAATATCCTGAAATCTTTGCAATGATATGGAATAAGATTGGGTGGTTGAGATCAATTTCGATCGAAAGAATGGACGAGATGATGCCTCCAAATCTCCTAGAATCTTGTAAAAGATTTTTCAAATATTTTGAATGTAAAAATCGAAAAACGCGGTTTTCGGGAGATTTTGAAGTCCGATTTCGATAATTCTTTCGCCATTAAAATCGTTGATTTTTCCTCTTTCATTTAAGCCCAATGTTGCCATAGAAATATTATTTTCAGAATTTTTGACCAATGCGAGCCGTCGGTTTTTAACAGCGAATCGTTTTTCCAACCGTTGATCAAATTGACGATTCGATTGATCCAACCAACTTAATCAATTTTTGATGAATGATCCTAACCTTTGAAATATGAATTTTGACAACAATTAAAGTACTGAAAGCACTGTTGTTGATAATTTGGTTAAATTATTTCGACGGCTCTCGTTCACCCACATTGATCCGTGATTTTTCACTGGATTTTTGCTCAATTAAGTGACACAATGTTTAATCTGAATTTGAGATTAACCTTGATCGATCCTATTTTGACTAAATGATCACAAATTCTTAGTAAGGAAAGACACCCAGGTTAAGATCTGCCCTTGATCTAACGATTTACGGAAATCGGGTCTCGGAATGGAATCAGGTCCCGGGCTGTGAAGTGACCCTAGCTTATTTTGTCCCGATTGATGATCCGTAAAGTCAGATCGAGATATTAATGACCTAAAACATATAAATCCATGATAGAGGGGCTCTCACATGGATTTAACACACTAAATTCACCAATCAAGGTATTTTTCAATTTTTCGGATCTAATCATCTCACCAGGTACATCTCTTTATCATTTCGGTTTTCAAAAAATTTGAGGATGCATACTTTACCAATGAAATTCCACGGATCAATATATTAGGTTATTGTTGGTTAAAGTGTAGCAAAATGAGGGTGTCTACATATATGCAAACACTGCACACACCATATTTGCATACCTATTACCCTCGGGAGTGACTAGCACTAGGAACGGATGGGTGGCGTTTGAGATTTCATCACCCGGATTGTTGTTTGTCACGCATCCATTTGATGTGAAAGCACCACCTCTTTGCATGTTGCCCTTGTGGTGGTATTAAAACGATGATGTATTAAACTTCCCGCCGCGCTGGTGTGGGATCCGATCCCGCGAGAGGGGCGGCGCCCCCGCCTCCCTCTCTCTTGGTCTCTCGTACCCACGCGGTTGGCGAGTGCCTTTTATTATGCGTTTAAATCGTCCTTTCCGTGAACTTGGGATCACTAAAGCAATCCGAACTTCTTGCCAAAGAGAATGACAAAGTCGCCACTTAGATGAGAGATCTAGGACCTGTAAATGACCAGAAATTTAGATTCGTTACCTGATTACGAGAATGGAAGGTATGGGGAGTTACCACCACAAGCACCATTCTTGCCCGATAATCTGGTCTTCAATGCCAAAAGCTAACTCTCTTGAATTTTTTTTAAGTGGCTCATTCAACTCTTTATTAATGTGCGAACTATGTAACATGCATCCTAAAATCTAATTTCATTGTATTCTCTAATATGTATCTTGATTTTCTTAATTTGTTTCGATTCAATCTAAGTGAATGATCTCCTAAAATTCTAATTTGAGGGAAATCCTATATATTTTAATTAATTTAGTTAAGAATTTAGAGAAAACTAATATACAAAACCCCACCATTTATGGTGGGCCGACTCGTGCTCGGTATGCCTTTCCAAGACTCACTAGAATCAGAGTCGATCGTAGTTCAGTGCCTAAACTAAGCAACATGCCTAAGACATCTAGGACACCAATCTAGACTGGAAGAATTGTTTCAACAGTTTAAGAGAGATTATTTAGTTCAAGTTGAGTAGATTTTATTATCATATGACTCCATCTAAGATGCTATATGGTCCTATCTAAGTGCACGACATCCAGGTGAACCTGCATTCTAAGTAACTAGGCTTGTCCTATGTGAAAAAGGGGTAACTAGTGTAACTAGATCTATGACTCAATTGCTAATAATAGCAATCGGTCGTGATGAGGCTGAACTCCCTAACTTTAGGACATCCTAAAACCTAGAACATGATGTAAGTGTTCCTAATTGGTTCTAAAGGTCCTTACGAAGAGATACCGTTATCCAACAGTTCTAAAAGCATGGATCAAATGATCTTAATTTATTAAGTTAATGATTTTCAATTTTTCAAAGATTTTTGATTCCTAACATCTAAGGAATACCAAAGGCTCTAGGGCTTGACGAATTTCAGCCTTGAGTTGCATTCATGAAAGATAATCGGGCTTTCCACCCTTGTATAATTTAACACGTAAGTTATACTATGTTTTTGCCTAGCATATTTCTCATGATTTTCGTGGACAGTGGACCTCGGAGCCAACAACATACTATAATTTAACTGCTCAAATTATTAAGGATTGATCGCAATTAAGATACGATTATGAACGCAATCTTAGCGATTAAACTATCATAGCATTGCAAATTAGCAAAGGAAATCAATGACTCCTAAAGTTTCTATTTCAATAGTTTAAAGATTAAATAAATGATAGAGCATTAGAATTTTTTTGGGAAATTTAAATAAGAATTTGAATTTATTTTGATTTTCTTAAGTATTTTAAAGAAATTCAGTTTAGATTAGAGATTTATACATCAACTTATAGCAAATCTATTCGGATTAAGCTGAAAGTTTTACAGTAGCTTTGTCTTGACCAGAGAAGATTACTGTAAAACTTTTATGGATTATAAATATGTTTTGCTATCAGTTTTCCAATGTTGAAGAGTTCTATCCAGATTATAGATTTACGGAGTAACTAATAGCAAATCTAATCTAAATAAGTTCCACTTTTGACAGTAGATTTCTATGGACCAGAGAGGATTACTGTAAAAATTTCATGAACTTTAAAGATGATTTACTATCAATTTTCGATTTTAAAAGTATCTGCCCAGATTATGAATTTACAAAGAAACACATAGTAAATCTGATCCAAATAAATACAAACTTCATGAAAACATGTAATTCCAGCAGTAACTCTCAATAAAATATTTCCAGAATTTTTCAATGCAATTTACTATTTTTCCCAATTTAATGTGGCATGCTTGATTTGGCATAAAAAATCATAAACAAGTATCTAACAGCAACCAAAAATCTTGAAAATTCACAGGAGATTAGATTAAGTCTTAGTTACTTCTTATCCAAATTTCATCTTTGGAAACTCCATATATTTTTCAAAAATTAGTTTTTTTTCAAAAATACCCCTAGGATTAAATAAATTTTTAAGCCCCTTAAATTAAACCCGAAATTCATTCAAAAATTTCGTACTGTTCCAAAACCTTAAAAGTCTATTATGTTTAAATTTTTATGGATTTTTTATCTGTTTTGACATCTTTTTAGATTCGATCTTTAGAATTTTACCCCTTTGAAGGTAAAGTTCAAAAGGTCAAATCGTGGTCAAAACGAAGTCAAAATTTTTGAAATTTCAGATTTCTATGCTCTTTAATACAGAAAAGACTCAGAGATTGAAACATTCAAGAAATTTCAAAGGCTTATTAAAGTTGCTTTGTAAAGTGGATTTAAACCCTCTTAATTTCAAATTTTGGATTTTAGTATTAAAAATAGATTTTCCGGGAAAAATTTTAGATTATGAAATAACCTAAACCTGATTTTATCTCTTTAATAAAATACCGTATTTTTATGGATTTCAAGATAACGAGACATCATATTTGTATGATGTTCAAAGATAATTAAGAGACCATTTTTTAATGGACTTAGAGAGAATGAGATAAGACATCATATTTATATGGATCCAAAAGAGGGACAAGAAACCATTTTTAAATGGACTCAGATAGAATGAAATACCGTATTTTTACCGATTCAAAGGAAATGAGAGATATCATAATTAAGAGATCATTTTTGAATGGACTCAAATAAAAAGAAATACCGTATTTTTACGGATTCCAAGGAAACGAGACATCATATTTGTATGATGTTCAACGAGAATTAAGAGACCATTTTTTAATAGACTCAGAGAGAATGAATACCATATTTTTATGGATTCCAAGGAAATGAGACATCATATTTGTTTGATGTTCAAAGAGAATAAGAGACCATTTTTTAATGGTTTTAGAAATAATGAAATACCGTATTTATACGGATTCCAAGGAGATGAGACATCATATTTGTATGATGTCCAAAGAGAATTAAGAGGCCATTTTTGAATGGACTCAGAGAGAATGACATACCGTATTTATACGGATTCCAAGGAAATGAGACATTATATTTGTATGATGCTCAAAGAGAATTTAAAGAACATTTTTAATGGATTTAGAAATAATGAAATACCGTATTTATACGGATTCTAAGGAGATGAGACATCATATTTGTATGATGTTCAAAGAGAATTAAGAGACCATTTTTGAATGGACTCAGAGAGAATGAGATACCGTATTTATACGGATTCCAAGAAAATGAGACTACATATTTGTATGATGCTCAAAGAGAATAAGGGACCATAGTTGTATGAATTCGGAGAGAATGAAATACCGTATTTATACGGATTCCAAGGAAATGAGACATCACATTTGTATGATGCTCAAAGAGAATAAGAGACCATAGTTGTATGGACTCGAAGAGAACGAGACACCTTAGTTGTATGGGCTCATAGAGATTTAACTTGTTTGCGAGCGAGACAGGAGATCGGAAGGATTTAGCATGTCTGCGAATGAGACTCATGGTTAAATGATCGATCTGGCTACGAGCGAGCCTGGGATCGAGAATATTGACCTGTCTGCGAGTGAGACGGAAGGTCAAAAGGAATTAGCTTCTCTGCGAAATTGACCTGTCTGCGAATGAGACAGGGTCAGCGGGACGGGAGCTAAAGATAATTTGATTTGTCTGTGAAATTGACCTGTCTACTAATGAGATGCGGCCAGCAGGACGGAGGGTCAACAAGACGGGAATTAAAGAGGATTAACCTGTCTGCGAGCGAGACAGAAGGTCAAAAGGAATTAGCTTGTCTGCTAATGAGACGGAAAGCTAAGGGATTGACCTGTCTACAAGCGAGACGGGAGATCAAATTCAGATTGCTTGATTGATCAATTGTTGATTAATTTATGACTTTGACGATGGAGATTTTGGAGATTTTTCATGAACTTGAATTTGATGTGAAGTTGAATTTGATGAACTTTACTTTCTTAAAATCAATTAATGATGAAATCGGGGACAATAGAGATCGTGCCCGATGAAGATATTGGAAACTAAGACTTTGACGAATGATGAGATGACAAACTTAGGAATGAAGAAGCATGACTAATGAGAATGGTTTAGGAACGCTTTCAGGAAGCTTTAACAAGATTTTTTGTAAAGAGACTGTTGGTCTTTTCTTCTGGGGATTTTGATAACTGAAACCTTGATCTAACTACCTGGGATTGGTAATCTAAAAAAAAAGGCTCTCTTGGATACTGAAAATTGGAAAGTGGAATTTTTCCTTTGACAGGTGTTTAGATAAACATTTCTTGACCAGGATAGTATTCAACTACCAGAAAGGAAATTAAAAATTTTAAGGGTTCATCTTTCTGAGAAACTGGCCCAATCATCATCACATATGAAATCCTCAAAGCCTAAGGTGCCTTTCTGGGGCATGGTCCTCTTATAGAAACTCCACTTCCAGATGTTTCTACTTCGGAATCCTTCTGAGCTGATCTTCTTTAAAATGAAGCTCATTGACTAGATTCTCGAGATCTTTCCTTCATGATTAAGTTGGCGCAGGTACAATCGAAGGGACCTGACAACACCAGGCCTCTTTCACTGAGACAGTTGCATCATTTGGACACAAGGAAGACGATTGACTCTTCCTAAAGAGGTAATTTGGATAAGAAATACTACTCAAAAGATTGAGGAGCTCTGAAAGAGTGAACTCAGAATAACAAAGATTGACTGACTACACTGACAAACACAGTGATGCTTCTGACTTAGTTAACGTTTTGTTTGGTAAGTTTTAGCTTTTCAAATAGTAGTTTCTCAATTGGTAAACACTGGACTTCTTCCTTAAAGTAGTAACGCCTCAAGGATTTAATTCCTTGGTTTCAACGGCCCCCAGTTTCTAGGATGACACTTGAGCTTGCTTGAACTTCCTTTCGATCTTCAGTCTTGATTCTGGCTGTAGCTTCGTATAATGATTCTCTTACCGTGACCAAGTCACATCTTCAGGGTTTTAACTTGGCGAAACTTTTGCCTGAACCGTCTTTCTAGGTTTTCGATCCAGCAGGCTATCCCCTTAGCTTTTTCCTAAGCCGCCCTTTTGGGTTTTCAACTTAGCACGGGAATGATCTTAAATTTTGCCGACCACACTTTTAGGTTTTCAGTCTAGCAGATCTTCAAACTCCGTTCTTTTTCTTTTTCATTTTTTAAGGCCTAGATCTTTGATTATGAACATCGGTTTGACCAAGCTGCCTACGTACTCCAGTGTAGGGATCAGGCCTCGCTTAGTTCGGGGCAGATGCCCCTAGTTTGATGAGTTTTCAAAGAAATTTTATTCAGGCTCAAAGGGGTTTGCAAACAGATATTCTTTTTGACATTGGATTATGATTCTGGGATTTGTTCGGCTAAAGGAGGCTTTCCAATGTTCAGGTTTGGAATTGATCTAGGTTGATAAATTTGCTTTATTATTCTTCTTTCTCTCTTTTTCTCTTTTTTCACAGAGTTTGATCGCATTTCCAGGTAAGAGATAATGGATCTTCTTCTTTCAAGATTCTGATATGTGCTTTCGACTTTGATAGAGCGAAACGTATTCTTTGACATCCTCCATCTATGAATCTGTAACTCTTGATATTTGATGTTCGTTTTTCAATGCTTGCTCTTGAACTTCTTATCTTGAATTTGTTGGCTTCATATTATGAATTTGGGAACCAAGGTCATTCACTGGAGATATGAGAATTGTTTTCAATCCATGCCCCTTGTATAGCATGTCTCTCACTTTCTTCATTCTCTTGAGCTTTCTATCCATATCTTGCCGCTGATATCGGTTGTAGTGCTTCTAGACAATCCTCTTATCCTTGAAATGATTTTATTAGTTCTTTGCGCTTTTTTGGAGAGTAATGTATTTTCAATTGGCTTTTACTAAATTAAAGTTTTAGTGCCAATGCTTATAATTTAAATTTCTTCCTTGAAAGGTTGAGATCGGCGCTCCTCCTTTTGTTCAAGCAATCAATGTGAATCAAGTGGAGTTTCGTTGATCTCTTCCTCATTTGAGGAGGGAGTCTTATTGTTATTGTTATCAAGACCAGAAGCATACTTAAGAAATAAACACAAAGGAGCTATTGAAACTAAAATTTCATTTAAAAAAAGACTATTACATCCCATGACCTATCCTGAACATGCTTAGGATTCACAACTCTCAAAAATAAGAAGAAAAGTAGAAGATAATGGGACTGGACTAGGCATTGACCTTGAACTGTAGAATTGTAAGACTTGACTCAATAACTAGACTGACCATAATGACTCGACTCAATAAAAAAAGTGAAGGACTAAAACTGCAACTGTTGCAACTGTCTGGCTTTGGAGGCCCGACGAAAGCTGGTTCATGTCTAGTACTCTCAATTTTTGATTCTTCTTCACTGCACCTGGACCGGTGCTTCTCAAGTATAGAGCCTTCTAAGCATTGCGATTGGCAGGCGACACGGCATAGTTCTGCATGGGATTATCAACAATATTCAGTGCTTGTTGGTATGCCAGCCTACGTTCATCAACCAATTTCTGGATTACATGCCTCAAAGTTATGCACTGATCAATGTTATGCCTCTGTCCTCGGTGAAAATCACAGTGATCCTGTGCCCTCCATGTCTTGGGGAGTGGATTAGGAGGAGGTTTAATGGGAGGTAAATAAATATTGCCTGAAGTCAATTCTCGCTGTAATATGATAGACGGTGGAAATGGGAGGGGTAAATTCCTTATTGAGCGCTTGCTTAGGTGTAGCCCTTGACTGATCGTATTTAAATACCATAGGGTTTTGTAGCTCCTTGATATTTTTTGAAGTAAAATTGCCCCTGTTATAAGCCCCATGTATTGTGGCCTCTTTGATTTCCTAACCTGTGGAGACCGGGCTCAATATATTCTGACCAATCAATGTACATTGTTGGACGTGATTATCGTAAGACTTTCTCTTCATTTGCTCAAACCATGGTTTGCGGTCATCAGGAAATGATGGAGTTCCACCACTTGAGAAAAGATTTTGAGGGTCGAGGAGCTCCATGTCTATAAGGTCTTGAATATCATATTTCAAACTGAGGCATTTATCAGTAGCATGACCAAGACGTAAATGGTAATCATTAAATTCTTTCATTTGGAAGGTCCTGGGAAGAGGATTAGGAACAGGCTCTGGTCCCAATAGTGTTATCATTCTTTCCTTGAGCAACCATTTCAAAGCATCAGGTCGCGAGATCTGCAAGTTGATAAATTTTCTTTTAGGAGTCTCAGATGGTGGCTCTTGGTCATATTCAAGAATTAAGGGCCCAACAGAATCCTGATGGTGCCGAGAGACAGAGTTCCTGATAACAACATCCTGGACTTTGATATTTTTGTGAGCAAAATGTTCAGAACTTTGGGACTGACAATACCAAGTTCGCATTTGTTGCATCATCTGATGAACTTCTGTTAGCGCAGCCATTTGTCTAGAGAGATTCACAATTAGTTCTTCCGAACCCATAACCATGGAGAAGCTAGGACCTTTGCCCTTAGAAACAATAGCGGTTGGACCAAATTTCTCAATCAGTTGAGCTCTGATGAATTGATTTTCTTCCTTCAATTCCTTCATCTATTGGACGAGCTGAGTCAAGGCTTCCATGATGTAAGAGAGCTGAGAATTTTGCATAGAGTCTGCCATGAGTATGGAAGGAGAGGATTATAGACGCTTCCAAAGAAAATGGGGAATTAGCTTCCTCACTGACCGTGAATAGATTCAAACCCAAGAAGTAGTAAGCTTATCTAGGGTGACAACTTCTTGAAATGGAAACAATGAACACGAGGTGTAAGCTTAACATTCAAGGAGTGTTTTCTAATCAATGCTGAAAAATGATTGTGGGCTACGCATAAAGACCAAGACATAACAATGATGGTAGAACTGTGCAGATGAATGCCCCTAATTTAGGATCATGAAAATGAACTCTAAAGGGCTTAACAAAATAATCCTAAAGGAGGTTTCTTCTAGAGTAAGAAGAGACTAAAGATACAAGTATGATTAGATCATCCGGATCAGGATTGCATAATCAAATGATTGAGACTCTGTTCCTGCCAATTAAGAGAAGGTATGCAGAACTGATCGAATCACACAAGAGGGAAGAATGAAAGACACATGATCAAATGTTTAGATGAGATCGCACAAGATTGCTTTCAACGGGTAGATCAAGACTAGACTAATCCTATGAGATCTTAGAAAAAATGGGATTTATATCCTAATTCCAAGGGGAAAGCTTTTAATCTTCTTACATTTTAACAAGTGTTACCTGAAGGCATCAAACCCTAATCCTAATCGAGCGGAGTGGAGACAGGATCTCGACTCAAGACTTTGTCAGTGTTCTTAAGGACCGATCGTAGCTATTGGAAGATGGATTACGGCTTAATCTAGACACAAATGGGTAGGATATCCTAAACTAGGCTCGCACACGTGATGCACGTGTGTTCGTATACTATATGCATGTGTGGGGTAATCTATGGGTAAGGCCAAGAGTTCCCTTAGCACGAATCCGTGCTCAATATACTGTACCAGTCTCCGGAGTATCAGTACGTGAACAAGAGATCCGTTTACGCACCATAAGGTACTAGGCTAAGAGTGGAATGCTTCTCTAGCACATAGGCACTAGGTGATGAAATCTCAGTCAACCATGCTAGATAACACTATGGGTTCCTTAAATAGGACTGTGTGCATGTGAGATGCAAGGGTTTAGATGCAAGTGATGTAAGTGTCTGCAATAAGTTCTCGTAATTCTATGATGCCTTCAGGTTTTGTTAGATTAAGTTTGCAGTATAATGTGATGAGAAAATAAAACAGACAAACTAATATATCAAGCATATAAGATATAAGATAGAGTTTTCATGAGCCAATTAAAATAAATTCAAACGAGTTATCCTTTGAAATTTTAATGAAGTTAGGTGGTCCCCAGTAGAGTCGCCAAACTGTGGGACCCGATCCTGTGAGAGGGGCGGCGAGGCCCGCCTCCCTCTCTCTTAGTCTCTCGTACCCACGCGGTTGGTGCATGCCTTTTAATATTCATTTAAATCATCACTTCTCACAAAAGAGAATGACAGAGTCACCACCTAGATGAGAGATATATGACCCATAAATGACCAGAAATCTAAATTTGTTACCTGATTACGAGAATGGAAGGTATGGGGAGTTACCACCACAAGCACCATTCTTGCCCGATAATCTAGTCTTCAATTTCAAAAGTAACTCTCTTGAATTTCTTTTAAATGGCTCATTTAACTCTTTATTAATGTGTGAATTATGTCACATGCATCCTAAAATCTAATTTCAATGTATTCCCTAATGTGTATCTTGATTTTCTTAATTTGTTTGGATTCAATCTAAGTAAATGATCTCCTAAAATTCTAATTTGAGGAAAATCCTATACATTTTAATTAATTTAGTTAAGAATTTAGAAAAAACTAATATACAAAATCCCACCATTTGTGGTTGGCCGACTCGTGCTCGATATTCCTTTCAAAGCATCCCAAGCTGCCTACGTATCCAAGCCTCACTGGAATCAGAGTCGATCGTAGTTCGGTACCTGAACTAAGCTACATGCCTAAGATATCTAAGACACCAATCTAGACTGGAATGACTGTTTCAACAGTTTAAGAGAGATTATTTTGTTCAAGTTAAGTAGTTTTTATTATCCTGAGACTCCATCTAAGATGCTATATGATCATATCTAAATGCAAGACATCCCTTAGACTAATGCAGGTGAACCTACATCCTAGGTAACTAGGCTTGTCCTATGGGAAAAGGGGTAACTAGTGTAACTAAATCTATAACTCAATTGCTAATAATAGTAATCAGTCGTGATGAGGCTGAACTCTCTAAGTTTAGGACATCCTAAAACCTAGAACATGATGTAAGTGTTCCTAATTGGTTCTAAAGGTCCTTATGAAGAGATACTGTTATCCAACGGTTTCAAAAGCATTGATCAAATGATCTTAATTTATTAAGTTAATGATTTTCAATTTTTCAAAGATTTTTGATTCCTAACATCTAAGGAATACCAAAGGCTCTAGGGCTTGACGAATTTCCGTCATGAGTTGCATTCATGAAAGGGAATCGAGATTTTCACTCTTGCATAATTTAACACGTAAGTTATAGTATGTTATTACCTCGCATATTTCTCAGGATTTTCGTGAACAGTGGACCTCGGAGCCAATAACATACTATAATTTAAATACTCAAATTATTAAGGATTGATCACAATTAAGATACGATTATGAACGCAATCTTGGCAATTAAACTATCATAGCATTGCAAATTACTAAAGGAAATCAATGACTCATAAAGTTTATATTTCCATAGTTTAAAGATTGAATATATAATAGAGTATTAGAATTTTTTTGGGAAGTTTTGATAGTAATTCGAATTTATTTTGATTTTCTTAAGTATTTTAAAGAAATTTAGTTCAGATTAGAGATTTACACTTCAACTTATAGCAAATCTATTCGGATTAAGCTCACATTTTTACAGTAGCTTTCTCTTGACCAGAGAAGATTATTGAAAAAACTTTATGGATTATAAATATGTTTTACTATCAATTTTCAATGTTGAAGAGTTCTATCCATATTATAGATTTACACAATAACTCATAGCAAATCTAATCTAAATAAGTTCTAAATTTTATAATAGATTTCTTTGGACCAGAGAGGAGTACTGTAAAAGTTTCATGAATTTTAAAGTTTATTTACTATCAATATTTGATTTTAAAAGTATTGTCTAGATTATGAATTTACAAAGAAACACATAGTAAATCTGATCCAAATCAATCCAAACTTCATGAAAACATGTAATTCCAGCAGTAACTCTCAATAAAATATTTCCAGAATTTTTCATTGCAATGTACTATTTGTTCCGATTTAATATTGCATGCTTGATTTGGCATAAAAAAATCATAAACAAGTATGTAACAGCAACCAAAAATTTTGAAAAATTCACAGGAGATTAGATGAAGTATTAGTTACTTCTCATTCAATTTTCATCTCTGGAAACTCTATATATGTTTCAAAAATTAGTTTTTTTCAAATATACCCCTTGGATTAAATAAATTTTTGAGCCCTTAAATTAAATCCAAAATTCTTCAAAAACTTCGTACTGTTCCAAAACCTTAAAAGTCTATTATGTTTAAATTTTTATTAATTTTTGATTTGTTTTGACATTTTTTTAAATTCGATCTTTGGAATTTTACCCCTTTGAGGGTAAGTTCAATAGGTCAAATCGTGGTTAAAACGAAGTCAAAATTTTTGAAAATTCAAAATTTCTATGCTCTTTAATACACAAAAGACTCAGAGATTAAAAAATTCAAGAAATTTCAAAGGCTTATTATAGTTGCTTTGCAAAGTGGATTTAAACCCTCGTAATTTCAAAAATTGGATTTTAATATTAAAAATATATTTTCCAGGAAAAATTTTAGATTATGAAATAACTTAAACCTGATCCCATCTCCTTAAAATTTCACATGCAAACAATTTCATCTTCATAGCTTTTCAAAGAAAATCACAAATTCAATCCTAGCATGCTTCTAGTTTAAACTACATGAAAGAGGGTTTTAGAAGACCAACCTTGCTAGCTCTCATTGTCTCTAGGGTAAGTAATCCTTGGATATACGCTTTGACTTACCCTTTTAATTGCAAAGAAAACCCCGAATAGCCGCCAATGTTGAATATGTTGAAAATATGAAAGCACTTCGTATAGAACCAAGTGATAGAGATGAATAGCAAAGCACACAAAACAATGGAACAAATTCCAAGATGGAGGAGAGAGAGGGATGAAAATTTCTAGAGAGCAGCCAAATGTTGTGCTTGCTTTGTTTTTATAGAAAAAGTTAGGGTTAGATTGGATTTGGAAGTTTTCAATGTAAGGACTCCTACCTTTACTTAGTTTCCAATTTATGCTTTGACTTTCTCATTCTTTGATTTTCATATTGAACTTATTTCTAAACCTTGTTTCTTGTAAGCTAAGCAATGGTAAATTACACAATGGAGATCCTTCAAGATCAATTTAGAAGCCTTCTCACATAGTAAACTAGCTTTTATGAATGATTTTCGTCCAAAAAGGGCTGCACGATATTTGAGTTCATTTTTTACTAATTTAGATGTTGATTCAGTAAAAGTTATAAACTAGAAAGTTGTAGATCGTTTTGAGACGTTCGAAACAAGTATAATTGCAAATTTGTTGGACGAGAAGATAAAAAGTTATGGCCATTTTAGTAACCTGATCATACAAGCCCTTTCTAATTATAACTCTTCCTTTCTTTATTATTTTTTCAAAACAAATATGATGTCACCAACCACCTTATCCCATGTTAGACTTTTTGCATGTGGCCTCCTCATGTGGGGCGCCCACTTATGTGGCCGACCCACATGGACCCCCACCTTTTGGGCTTTAGCCCAATGGGCCTTCTGATATGTATTTTGGGTTATTTTTTAATGAAAATTCAATAAAATCCTTTAAATTTAAAATTTTAATTGATGAAGACATTTATGGTGCACCAACGACATATGGTCGAACCATCCCCTTTAGGAAAAATAATTTTTCAGACCAAAATAATCCTATTCGACCATTATACATCCAAATGCGACCAAAATACCCTCAAATTGGTTCACCCCTTAAAGGGGAAAGTTAAAAATGGAAAGTCTTTGTGGTCAAACTTCAAAAATAAAAAGTTTTAAAATTGAGTCCTTTTGGTGGCCAATATCAAACAGGATCATTTGGTACCCCCTGAAAATACCTAAAATGCCCTTGACACATAAAATTTTCAAGTCAAGCGAAACCCCTGAAAAACTCTAAATTTAGCAGGCTTTCCAAAATTCATGAAATGATCTAAGATTCCTTTGACACACCCAAGAGGTCAAATGAAACATATTGAAAATGACCAAAATACCCTTGTAGTGCAAAAATGAGGGTAACCCTGAAAATTCTAAAAATAGCAGGTTTTTTCACTTGCTTGGAAACTTGAACTTTCATCTTCCAGATACCATTCGAACACCCTAGAAACTTTTAGGATTGCGAATCAACTTCCAAACACCTAAAATGAGATGAAATTTACCCTAAAATGCATGGATGCCTAATCTATTGTGAAATATAGACTCGAGACTTGACAAACGACCGAATCTTTTGCTTTTTAAGGTGTACCAAAATGGGGGTGTCTACAGCTGGGGCCACATGGCAAGGGTTGTTTGATCACTTCTGCGAGAGGGACCTTCAAGCCTTTATCACAATGCATAAGCCCAGCATATGCATGTAGATTTATACCATGCCTGCATAGGGCATGCTGAGCTTAGAGTTAGGCAAAGCCTAAACCAGTTACTCTCAAGAGATGTGAGCATCTTCCCAAAATAGGAATACACTAAACCTCTGGCCCACCTCGGGCATGTCGAGCGAGTTTAGAAAGGTGTCCCTGGTTGCCTTGATTCCTGCTAGGGATGTCGTTATCCTAGCCCTATGTGCAAACGGTCACAGCTCATTTCTAGCCAAAACTAGAGGTTATCCTAAACCTTTTGTTTTGTCCATTGTCATAGTTGCAAACCCATACCATAACCTTCTTTGGATAAGCAACTATTGTACCCTGGAAGGATATTCATCTTGCGGTTAACACGCTTAACCAAAAGACCCTCATTTTGGTCCTATCTTTCATAAATAAAGGTTATTATTTCTTTAGGAAATTGTAACCCTTCATTTATCTTCTGTCCTGACCAACCTAGTCACAGCCTCATCAGGCTCTACTTTTTATAGAGTTCAGACCCGTCCTGACCATCGTTATGGTCAAAGCGGCGGATCTCTGCTCAAATAAATCTATCTCTTCACATAGAGGTAGAAGTTTCCTGACCACCCTGGTCACAACCTCATCAGGCTCTACTTTTTATAGAGTTCAGACCCGTCCTGACCATCTTTATGATCAAAGCGGCAGAGTCTGCTCAAATAAATCTATCTCTTCACATAGAGGTAGAAATTTCCTGACCACTCTGGTCACAGCCTCATCAGGCTCTATTGCTCATCAAGTCTAGACCTATCCTTACCATCCTCACACAAAGATAAACCTTCCCGTACCTCTGTTATGGTCAAAAAGAGGCGAAGCTCTGCCCAAATAAACCCATCTTCTTGTACGAAGATAATCTTGTCATGACCATTGTTATGGTCGCAGTACCCGAGCTCTACTCAATCAAGTCAGTTTTTCCGAAATGTTAGACCCATCCTGACCATCCGTTATGGTCAAGACAATGGCAGAAGTCTACCCAAATTGTCTCTATCTTCCTCTCGGAAGATAGACCCCTATTCTGACCAATGTCATGGTCATAATTCAAGAGTCATGCTCAAGTCATGTTGTCTTCACTTTTGAAGACAATCCTATCCCAACTACTTCCTCATGGTCAAAGCGTCAGGGCTCCGTTCGAATGAATATATCCTCTCACAAGAGGATATACTCATCTAAACCTTTGTCATAATCAAAGTGTCAAACCTCTGACCATTTGTCATCTCGAGATCCATAACCAAAGTATCGGACCTCTGTCCAGTTGTCATCTCGAGATCAGGGTTAGATCTTTATTGAAATAATCAAGAGGGGGGGTGAATTGAATTTAACTCAATATTAGGCCTTTTGAAAATTACCTATGAACCCTAATTGGAATTTTTCTTCACTTAATTAAATATTTGGTTAGTGCAAATATAATTTGAAAAACAAAGTGAAATACCAAATCAAACAATAATGGAAATGCAAGAGTGAGAAATGACACACCGATATATAGTGGTTCGGCCAACGGCCTACTCCACTCTACTCAAGGTCGCACTTGAGGGATTCCACTATTGGAGACCTCCACGATGCCCGGCTCCGAGGCGGTTACAATTCCAAGGGATATTAAACAAGGATGCCCTTACACCTTTACAAAGACTCTCCTTCTCCGCCGAGTTCTAAGCGGTTGCTCTCTAGGGAATTAAAATAAGGAATGCCCTAGCCACCTATACAAGAAATGAAGGATTGATAGCTTGGCTTCTTCTTGAAAGCTTGATGCCCTTTGTAGTTCCTTGATTGCTCTTCAACAAGGATTTGCAAGTGATAGCTCTAAAATATCCAAACTCAATAGGTTCACAAGTGAAAGGCAAGTTTGGGAAAAACCAAAAATCTTAAGCTTGAAAGGGTTGCAAGTTTGCTTGAGTGCTTAAGAGGGTTTTTCAAAAATCAAGAGAGAGGAAATAATCCTCTAGATGTTGTATAAATAGTCTCTCCTCAAAATATGACCGTTTGGGGGTGTAGATAACAAAAATCAAATTTTAAATCAAAACCCAACGGCTCTTTTTTGAGCTGTCGCAAGGTTCTCGGTGTTCCGAGAATCATTCTCGGAGTTCCGAGAATTCTCGGAGTTCCGAGAAATTTTCTCGGAGTTCCGAGACAACGGCCAGAAGAAATAAAATTTCTACTGGACCATTTCTCGGAGTTCCGAGAAAATGTCCAGACGCTACTGGACCTTTTCTCGGAGTTCCGAGCTCGGAGCTCCGAGAAAAATCTCGGAGTTCCGAGAAGCCTAAAAATCTGCAGTTTTTGATTTTTATTGCTTGTTTGATTTTTAGCTTTTGGAACTCAACTCCTATGATTATTTTGGAATGTTTATGAGGGTCCCAACATGTTGGTCCATCACATAACCATTCACTAATCCATTTTAAGTTCTTAAGTGTTCTTTGAAAAGCAATTTGAAAACACTTTGAAAACGTTTTGCCTTGACTTGAAAATCTAAAGAGAAAGGATGTACAATGATACCTATGCAATCTTCGATCCCTCTTTAGCTTTGGTCTTCAAATGATCTTCCATCTTTGGATGCTTGCTTGAGTGATGATGTGAGCTACACTTAGCTCCTTTGGCTCTTGTTTGGTACACCTTTAAGCATGACCAAGTTGAGTGTTGGTTTCTTCAACTAACAATCCTATCTTAAACACAACACTTCAAAGCAAATTGATTAGTATTCAAAAACACAATCAATTATGTTTAGAATCATCAAAACAAGATAGGAGAGTAGACCCTTGGGCTTACAATCTCCCCCTTTTTGATGATGACAAACAAAATTGATTATGAGGTGTGTGTGGAGTGACATAGTAGGCAAGTGAATACTGGAACTCCCCCTCAATATATGCACACATATAAATGATACAAGTTATAAGCAAGTGGTGCATATAGTCAATTGAATAGATAATCAATTTCAAACTTCTCCCCCTTTTGTCATCGACAGAAAGGGTGTAAAAAAAAATTTAGGAGTGGATAACTCCCCCTAAATCAATGCTTATGGTATAAAAATATATAACCAAGTAATGTACATATACCTGTACATGATCGAGATGTTGACATATGTCAAAATGTTAGGTATTTTAATTAAAGTGAAGATACCTCTCCATCTTAGAAAACTAAGAAGGCTAAGAGTATCAATTGAGTGATTTTTAAGATTAGTATTTTACATCTCATTCATGCAGATACTACCAAACAAAGATGATATATATATAAACACTATATAGATAAGCTGGTGAAAGGCACAAAGTATTTATTTGGCAATTTCTTTGATTTGATCCGCACTCCATATGTTTAAGGCACTTCGGATATAACAAATTCTATCATCACTAAGGGGTTTTGTAAAGATATCCGCTAATTGATCTTCAGTGTTGATATATTTTAAGCAAATATCCCCTTTTTGTGAGTGATCTCTGATGAACTGGTGCCTAATCTCAATGTGTTTTGTTCTTGAGTGTTGTATGGGGTTCTTTGTTAAGCTTATAGCACTAGTATTGTCACATTGGATGAGAATATTTTCCATTTTGATTGCATAGTCCATCAATGTGCTTTTCATCCATAGGACTTGAGCACAGCAAGCTCCAGCTGCCACATATTCTGCTTCTGTTGTGGACAGAGCTACTGAATTTTGCTTCTTGCTAAACCATGAAACAAGTGATTTACCCAAGAATTGGCAAGTCCCACTAGTGCTTTTCCTATCTACTCTACATCCAGCAAAGTCTGCGTCTGAATATCCGATGAGAGTGAAGGAAGATGATCTTTCATACCACAGTCCTAGACTTTGGGTTCCTCTTAAGTACTTGAAGATCTTCTTAACTGCTGATAGGTGAGATTCTTTAGGATCCGATTGAAATCGAGCACAGAGACAGACAGTAAACATAATGTCTGGTTTGCTGGCTGTCAAATAGAGCAAACTACCTATCATACCCCTATACAATTTCTGATCCACAGATTTGCCAAATTCATCTTTTTCTAGCTTAGCAGAAGTACTCATGGGAATTCTTGATGTCTTACTGCTATCCATGCCATACTTCTTTAATAACTCCTTTGTATATTTTTCTTGATTTAAAAATATTCCATTTTTGTATTGTTTAATTTGGAGTCCTAAGAAGTAGGTTAATTCTCCCATCATGCTCATTTCAAATTCATTTTTCATTAAGGTTGCAAATTCATCACACAATTTTTGATTAGTTGAGCCACAGATGGTATCATCCACATAGATTTGGACAAGGAGGATATCATGATTTTCTCTTTTGATAAACAAGGTTTTATCCACCTTTCCCATCTCGAATCCCTTTTCAACTAAGAAAGTGCAAAGCCTCTCATACCAAGCTCTAGGAGCTTGCTTTAATCCATATAAAGCTTTATCAAGCCTGAAGACATGATTTGGATGTTTGAAGTCTTCAAAACCTGGAGGTTGCTCAACATACACTTCCTCTTGGATATAGCCATTTAGGAAGGCACTTTTGACATCCATTTGATATAGTTTAAATCCTTTATGAGATGCATATGCCAAAAGTATCCTAATAGCCTCCATACGGGCAACAGGAGCAAATGTCTCATCATAATCTATCCCTTCCTCTTGATTGTACCCTTGGGCTACAAGCCTAGCTTTATTCCTAGTGATAATTCCATTTTCATCCAATTTATTTCTATACACCCATCTCGTGCCAATGACTGGATGATCACTAGGTCTAGTAATTAGCCTCCACACTTTGTTCCTTTCGAATTGACTTAGCTCTTCTTGCATGGCCATCAACCAATATTCATCCTTTTCAGCTTCCTTGATGGATTTTGATTCTAATTCGGATAGGAAAGCCAAATTGTTACTCACACTACGATAGTATGATCTAGTTCTTACTGGCAATGTGGCATCACCTAAAATTTGGGATTCAGGATGATCTACCAATGTTCTCCTATCCCTAGGCAATGAGTCATCATTTTCATTTTCTACTTCCTCACTAGGTAATGTATGACTTGTTGATGCATGAGGAGGAGCACTCAATTTTGGAAAAAGATGTTCAATGGGTTCATCCTCATCATGTGGCATTTCTTGAGGTGTTGGCTCTCTTTCATCAAATGTCACATGCATGGATTCTTCTACAACTAGGGTTCTTCGATTAAATACTCTATATGCCTTGCTATGTGACGAATACCCTAAGAATACTCCATCATCCGACTTCTTATCAAATTTGTGTAAATTTTCTTTAATGTTTAAAATGAAGCATTTACATCCAAACACTCTAAAATAGCTTATATTTGGTTTCAAGTTTTTCCAAAGCTCATAAGGTGTTTTCTTAGAAATTGGCCTTAAATATACCCTGTTTATAATATAGCAAGCGGTGCTAACCGCTTCCGCCCAAAAATATCTAGGGAGATCATTTTCATGCAACATAGTTCTAGCCATTTCTTGGAGAGTTCGATTCTTTCTTTCTACTACTCCATTTTGTTGAGGTGTTCTAGGTGCGGAAAAATTATGTTTTATGCCATGTTCATTACAATAAGTGTCAAAATGTACATTTTCAAAATTCGTTCCATGATCACTTCTAATGTGGGAGATGGCAATACCTTTTTCATTTTGAATTTGATTGCACAATGTAAGAAAGTTTTCATAAGTTTCATCTTTATGTCCTAGAAATATGACCCATGTGAATCGTGAGTAGTCACCTACAACTACAAACACGTACCTCTTTCCACCTAGGCTACTAGTCTTCATTGGTCCAAAAAGATCCATATGAAGTAGCTCCAAGGGGTAGGAAGTTGAAATCATATTTTTAGGTGCAAATGAGCTTTTCAATTGTTTTCCTAATTGACAAGTTCTACAAATGTGATCTTTGATGTATTTGAACTTAGGCAATCCTCTAACACTTTCTTTTGAGGAGAGGGTCGAAATGAGATCCATTCCGGTGTGACCCAACCTCCTATGCCATAGCCAAGAATCCTCACTAATGGCATTTAGACAAGTCACATTTTGGAGTCTAAGATCATCTAGTCCAATTGTAAAAATGTTATTGTCTCTAGACCCTATGAATTTTACTTCTCCATTTATCTTATTTTTAACAATGCATTTATCGGGATTGAAGACAACTTCAAAACCATTATCACAGAATTGACTAATGCTAATAAGATTATGGGACAAGCCATCAACAAATAGTACATCATGTATGGGAGAGGTAGAGTTACCTATGGTGCCTTCACCTTTGACTTTTCCTTTCTTATTATCTCCAAAGATAACGTCTCCACCATCCTTGAGCGATAGGGATGCGAATTGAGTAAGGTCTCCGGTCATATGTCTAGAGCATCCACTATCAAGGTACCATGTGTTCTTCTTGTTATGGCTTTTAAGGCATACCTACATATGAATAGGCAAGTGAGATCCCTTAGGTACCCAAATCTTCCTAATCTTGCTATGTTCATTTGTTTTCACATTAGAGTTCAACTTAATCTTATCTTGTTTAGCATGTAAGCAAGCAACCTTGTAATGACCTTCTAGACCACAATAAAAGCAAATTTTGGTACCGCTAGAAGAAACCTTTTCAAGTTTAGTTTTATAGTTGGATATTGTGGTGTTCCATTTATGTCCAAGTCCACTTTTGTCACTTGACATTCTTTGAAGATTTACAAGCCTATCCAATTTTAATGAACTATTTTCAAAATTTTCAAAATGTTTCTTTAGTTCATCATACTCAAAAGATAATCTACAATTTTCATGCTTTAGATTGTTGTTTTCATTTGAGAGTTCTTGTCGGTTTTTATTCAAGATTTTGATAGAAGCATTTAACTCATGAATTTCTACTTTGTATTTTTCATTCTTATCATCTAAAAATTCATGATCCTTTTTTAACCAACCAAATTCTTTTGTCATGTTAGCAAGAGAATTTTCAAGTGATGCAATTTTATCAAATTGAATTTCAAGTTCATCATTTGCATTTTGTAGGGAATCAAGAACTTCTTTTAAAACAATAACATCATTTAAAGTGTTTACCTCATTGTTGTCGTTTGTTGAGGCCATGAAGCATACGTTCCTTGCTATCAAGCAATCTTCGCCATCATTTTGTTCGCCTTCGCTTTCAATTTCTTCATCCCACGTGGCGGTCATTCCTTTCTTGCCTTCTCTTCTCTTGAAGCGGTTGTTTGAAGTGGGTTCATTGTTGAGTGGACAATCCGGGCGAATGTGTCCAAGCTTCTTGCAACCGTAACATCGTGGTTGAGAAGATCCATCACCGAGTTCTTCTTTCTTCTTGAATGGAGGGTTTGTCCTTCTATTTCTCATCCCTCCCATGTTCCTTTGCAAGAATTTGATCCTTCTTGTTAGGAGGGAAACTTCATCTTCCATGTCTTCTTTTGCATCTTCATTTTCACCTACATTACAAGCAAAAGCAATTCCTTTTCCTTTTTCGATTTTAGTTTCGATTTCGGGTGCTTTTGTTTTGAAAATCATTTCATGGGTGATCAAGGACCCTATTAGTTCATCTAGGTTCAATGTGTTCATGTCCTTGGCTTCGGTGATTGCGGAGGTTTTGGATTCCCAAGACAAAGGTAGGGACCTAAGGATTTTAGTCACTAAATCTCTATTGGAAAATTGTTTTCCAAGACCCCTTAATCCATTTACAAGATTGGTGAATCTAGTGTACATGTCGGCAATTGTTTCATCGGGTGTCATTTGAAAGAGTTCGTATTGCCGAAAAAGATGGTTCATTTTAGATTCTTTTACTTGATTGGTTCCCTCATGGGTGACTTCTAAAGTGTCCCAAATTTCCTTAGCCGAATTCAAATTTGATACTCTATTGAATTCTCCGGGAGATAGAGCACAAATAAGAGAATTCATGGCTTTGGCATTATAATTCGAAGCTTGTTGTTCGGCTTCGGTCCAATCATTTAAATTTCTTGTGGGTAAGATGTATTCATTATTAATTGCTCTCCACATTTGATAGTCTTGGGTTAAAAAGATTTTCATTTTGGTTTTCCAAAAACCATAGTTTGTTCCATCAAAATAGGGTGGCCTAGTGTTTGAATAACCTTCATGGTGTTGAGGGTAGTTTGCCATTTTAGAATCTTTACTCTAGACCGGTTAGGGTTTTCTAAAAATTAGAGACGAGGCTTTGATACCAATTGAAATAATCAAGAGGGGGGTGAATTGAATTTAACTCAATATTAGGCCTTTTGAAAATTACCTATGAACCCTAATTGGAATTTTTCTTCACTTAATTAAATATTTGGTTAGTGCAAATATAATTTGAAAAACAAAGTGAAATACCAAATCAAACAATAATGGAAATGCAAGAGTGAGAAATGACACACCGATATATAGTGGTTCGGCCAACGGCCTACTCCACTCTACTCAAGGTCGCACTTGAGGGATTCCACTATTGGAGACCTCCACGATGCCCAGCTCCGAGGCGGTTACAATTCCAAGGGATATTAAACAAGGATGCCCTTACACCTTTACAAAGACTCTCCTTCTCCGCCGAGTTCTAAGCGGTTGCTCTCTAGGGAATTAAAATAAGGAATGCCCTAGCCACCTATACAAGAAATGAAGGATTGATAGCTTGGCTTCTTCTTGAAAGCTTGATGCCCTTTGTAGTTCCTTGATTGCTCTTCAACAAGGATTTGCAAGTGATAGCTCTAAAATATCCAAACTCAATAGGTTCACAAGTGAAAGGCAAGTTTGGGAAAAACCAAAAATCTTAAGCTTGAAAGGGTTGCAAGTTTGCTTGAGTGCTTAAGAGGGTTTTTCAAAAATCAAGAGAGAGGAAATAATCCTCTAGATGTTGTATAAATAGTCTCTCCTCAAAATATGACCGTTTGGGGGTGTAGATAACAAAAATCAAATTTTAAATCAAAACCCAACGGCTCTTTTTTGAGCTGTCGCAAGGTTCTCGGAGTTCCGAGAATCATTCTCGAAGTTCCGAGAAATTTTCTCGGAGTTCCGAGACAACGGCCAGAAGAAATAAAATTTCTACTGGACCATTTCTCGGAGTTTCGAGAAATTTTCTCGGAGTTCCAAGAAAATGTCCAGACGCTACTGGACCTTTTCTCGGAGTTCCGAGGGAACTCTCGGAGTTCCGAGCTCGGAGCTCCGAGAAGCCTAAAAATCTGCAGTTTTTGATTTTTATTGCTTGTTTGATTTTTAGCTTTTGGAACTCAACTCCTATGATTATTTTGGAATGTTTATGAGGGTCCCAACATGTTGGTCCATCACATAACCATTCACTAATCCATTTTAAGTTCTTAAGTGTTCTTTGAAAAACAATTTGAAAACACTTTGAAAACGTTTTGCCTTGACTTGAAAATCTAAAGAGAAAGGATGTACAATGATACCTATGCAATCTTCGATCCCTCTTTAGCTTTGGTCTTCAAATGATCTTCCATCTTTGGATGCTTGCTTGAGTGATGATGTGAGCTACACTTAGCTCCTTTGGCTCTTGTTTGGTACACCTTTAAGCATGACCAAGTTGAGTGTTGGTTTCTTCAACTAACAATCCTATCTTAAACACAACACTTCAAAGCAAATTGATTAGTATTCAAAAACACAATCAATTATGTTTAGAATCATCAAAACAAGATAGGAGAGTAGACCCTTGGGCTTACATTTATCTAAACCCTGATCAAATTCAATCTTTCTAGGGGTGTCCTCTTAGTTCACAGACCGTTGGGACAGACCTTGCTCTCAACCCCTTGCTTGTCCAGGATCCGTCCAAAATTTGTAAAAATTACAAAAAAAAAATACAAAAACAAATATTTTTACCGAGCGTTTTAAAATTGTTTTACCTTGTTTTTGTTCTCTGTCTTCCGTATAGGTAGATCCTGGACCCAGACTATTTGATCGAATGGATGCGGCGGTTCTACTCTCCAGAAAGTCTTAAGCACGTCGGATGGATGATAGATCCCAATGAAAATTTCATCCCTCTCTTGCCCACTATTTTGGTAGACATGAATTTCCTTAGGGCAGCTGTTACATTTTGGGACCCTTAGTATCACATCTTCCATTTTGGCATTTAAGAAATATGCCCAACTTATGAGGAATTTTTTGCTTTATTAAGGGTATCATCTGAAAGACCCATGGTCACTCCTACGATCGTGGGTCGTTATCGAGCATCTGTCCAGCGATTGTTTTGCTGTAATCATTTTGAACCTTCTACATTTCAAAACAATGACGGCATGTTAACCAGCTTTGTTCTCCGTGCCTTCTCCCCATATGGAGATTTGGAAGATTCCATCTACTAGATACACCGATATATCGCCCTTCTGTTTTGTGTATGTGCACAGTACCTTATTGCTCAAAATTCTATGATAGTTTCTCCAAGCATTCTCAGCTCTGTTGATCAAATCCCAGATGGAGCCAATCCTATTTCTACTATTTTAGGGGAAACCCTTAATGGCCGAGATGCGGTCTACGCAGATTCGAGTCTCCCCTTCTCAGGATCTCCCGTTCTGTTGTACATATGGCTTACCCTTAAACTTAGAGTTTTTATCCCGAGATCTAGGTTAAACATCTCCATTTTCAACTTCAACGCTTGGGCCTTCGGTCAGTGTTTCGATACCGAGTCCGAGTGGATTTCTTGGTTAGGTATCCTCTCTTCAGGAGACATATTTTGGAAGTTAGATGGATATACATCCGCTGCTCTAACAACCCATAAATCCAACCCTGTCAAGATTCTGGCCTTAGAGAAGACATCTTTCTATATCCCAGATTGCATCATGAGTTAGTATGGGGCCAAGAAGTAAATTTGTCGCCCCTCTACCAATTCTCTCTACCAGTAGGATTCACCCACTGGACAGCAAACAAAGTTGCCTCCAAATGGAAGAAGAGAAATATCATCCCTATCCTTAGCATCGTTGCAGCCCAAGGAGACGAGGTATCACCTGACTATTACCTCACCTTACAAAGAGAAGTCGCTGGAAGGATGTTAACTCTCGGTCATTGATCAATCTGCGCAGAAGACATGGAACTTTCTTTTCTTTTCTTTTACTGATTTTGTTTTGTATATAGCCTACTACAGGCCTCCGTGTAAACGAGAAAAGAAAATGTGAATAAATAAAAATATGTGCATAGGTATTGTACTTATCTTTTTGTTTGTCTGACAATTTTCTTGTTATCTTCTGTATGGAACAGACCATGTCTGCGAAAATGAAGTCCGAATGGATTCGAAGTTATGGTGAGTCAAGGAGCTACTTGTGGTTCAATCATCTCCCCCAGCATGAGAAAACCTTTCCTCTGTTTGATTCTATCCCAATAGATTGGAAGCTCCTCAAACCAGCAACCAAGTGCTAGGATCCCCGGTACCACGTCTTTCGCTTTGGTCTTCAGGAAGTGTGTCCCACTTTCGAAGAGTGTTGTACTCTTTTGCAGTACTTGCAAAACAGACCCATCATTGGCCCTGAACTTAGGTACGGGATTAACAAATTCATGTGTCTTCGGCTACTTTGTATGCCAAGACAAGACCCAGAGGACTGTATGTCATCAGACGGTCTTTACATAGATAGGCTCATCGATGCCCATGCCCCAGAGGGAGACTTAGAAGACCTGACGTTCCAGCAACGTCAGGAAACTAATGTAGTTTCTCTCGCCTTGCTCAGTGTTGTTGATCAGTTGTTATTAGATGCCAACCCCAAGCCCACCATACTTGTTGAAACTTTCAAAGGGTTAGACAATGTCTCTCAATACCCTAACCTTCCTTTCATAGGATGTCCAACCCTTCTTTACATTTGGTTGTATTTAAAGCTTCGCATGGCAATCCCTCGTTCCAGGACAATCCCTTGCATTTCGAACTTTAGGTCATGGAGACCACAAGTTCACTTTGATAGTATACCTGAGTGATATCACTGGTTAGGAACCCGTGCCAGTTATGACATCTCTTGGAGGATTCCAGGTTCTAATTCTTTCACCATGAATACTGCCAAAACCGAATATGTTTGCCTTCTTGGTCTAGAGAACACATCCTTCTACATTCCTCACTGGATCATGCGTCAATTCGGAGAAAAGCAACGACTGTGGGAACCTCTCTCTCATTTCTATCCACCTGAAGAATTTAGTGCAAATCTTGCTGGGACTCTACGCAGCGTGGGAAAATTGCAGAGTAGTCACCATGCGTAATATCTATGTTCCACGTGAAGACAAGGTACATCCAGATTACTACTCGGCACTTCTCTCCCACATCCCTTCGGATCCTGAGTCTGCGGACTCTTCAGAAACATAGAAGTTCTACCAACTCCCTGCAACCTTCCTCTTGGCTCATGACTAACAGCTTATGGACTACTTATGTACAAAAGATATCAAGTTTTCTTTTCTTTTTGCAAAGTCTTGTAAAAATGTTGTTAGAAGTTAGGCTAGCACAGGCCTTATTGTATAAATTGTAAAAATTGGTCAGACATATAAATAAAATAAAGGTTTTGTTTGTACGCTTCCAATTATTTGCATAACTCTTCCACCTTGGATGGAAAAATTCTAAAACTAATGTATGCTCTCATCTGCAGGTAGAAAGTTTTTACACTTCAAACCATTACACCCAAGAAATCAAAAGCCTGGTCCCGTACCAGCTCTCGTTTAGAAAAAACCTTGGAACTACCTAGTTCTCCAATTCATATTCCTTCGGTAGCAATTTCAGAACCATCTAATCATTCAAATCCCCTCGCCATCATGGCGAAACCTACGGACCAGTCCCAGGTTATCCAAGAGCTGCAACAGGTAGTAGCTGAACTCACTCAGAGTCTCTGCCAACTCTCAAAAGAGAACGCCGCGTTGAGATCACCTCCTCAGGTTGTTGTGGCACCTACTACACCTCAACAACCTATTCCTCATGTTCAGGAAACCATACCAGTCCAGCCCACTAACTAGTCTACATCTCAGCCTCCAAACCCGTTCTTGGGAGAACAATATGCAGATGAGAATCATCCCTTCGCCCAGATTTTGAAGCAGTGGGAAGACAAGTTTGCCAAGGTTAGCCAAGACCTCAAAATTATCAAGGTTCAGTAGACGTCAGGACTCTCTTTCCGAGACATCTTGTTATTTCCAGATGTGCATCTCCCGGCCAGCTTCAAATGACCTGACGTTAGTAAGTACGATGGAACTGGTTGTCCTCATAATCATCTCGTAGTATTTGAAAGTATGCTCCAATCACAAGGTCTATCCCCAGATCAATTAGCCCTCATCTTCCAAATGTCTTTGAAAGGCGTTGCACAGAAATGGCTTCTGAGTTTGCCTGAGTTGCTGACTATGGGTTGGGAACGCATTATGAATGAGTTCATCAAGCAGTTCTCTTATGAAGACAGTACTAAAACCTCTCATCGAGATCTTCAGACCACCAGACAAGAACCCATGGAATCCTTCTCCGATTTTGTAAAGCGTTGGCATCATAAGACAACCCAAATGCTCAAGCGGCCCACCGTGGAAGAGCAGATCGATGTGATGCAGCAGAACCTGACCTTGTCCTTTCAGCGTCCCATGGCCATTCAGAGCTTTACCAGCCTCAAACACTTCATCGATACTGGCAACAAAATTGAGGATTCCCTAGCCCGTGGATGGCTCAGCAAAGCCCCCTCTGATTCTAGAAATACTCAATCCAAAAAGCCTCCTGTATCCAAAGAAGTTAATGAAACAAAGTTAGTTCCAGAAACCTCTGAACCTCCAGTTGTATGCCAATAGAACAATGCACCCCCGGGGCCTGCCTTTGTAAACAAGCCACCTAGGCAATTCACTCCCTTACCAACCAATCCTACCACCATCATGAAATTACTTCTCCAGGCAAAGAAGTTATTTCTACTTGCATCCCATCCACCTCCTAACCCTCTGCCAAAAAACTGGAACAACAGAGAATATTGTGAGTACCATCAAGGTAGAGGACACCAAACCGATAGATGTCTAGCTCTGAAACATGTTATCCAAGACTTTCTTGAAAATATGCAATTCATTCCCCCGTCTGGGATAAATATCAACACCAACCCTCTTCCAAATCATAATCCATCTTCCTCCACTTCAAATGCCATCTTCACCGAACCTCCGCTAATCGACTTGTCGTCATTAAATTGTACTATCGAGCCCTATCCGTGGGGTACTGCTAACAACAATTACATACGAGAAGTCAGGGAAGAACCTGATTCTCTTTCCATCTGCGCAGATTTCGACGAATAACCTTATATTCTAGACCTATAAGGGGCTGGAATAGACGAAACTTCGTTCGTCCCATCATTAGAAGATTGCAGAATCAGTGATCCGAAAACTTCAGAGGTAGGACATCTCATTAGGGATGTTAGAAACTACAAACCTCTAGAACTCAGGTTAAACGAGCAGATCGACGCTGTCAAACGAAAGGTTGTTAGCACAGAAGTTGATTAGGAAGATCTGAACATTATCAGGCAGCTCAACAAGACTCAGGCAGACATCTCACTTTAGGGATTACTAATGGTATCCCTTAAGCATCGACAAGTGCTCCTCAAAAGTTTGCAGACTTTCCAAGTGTCGAAGGACACTACACCCGAGTAGCTTACGAATCTGATTGCAGCAGTCAGAGCCTCTACAACCCTCTCATTTTCAAATCAAGATCTGACCCCTAAAGGAAAGAATCACTCCAAGCCTCTCCTTGTTACTATATTATGTAATCAGAAGAAGGAACCCGCCGTACTCATGGACAATGGTTCTGCTTTGAACATCTGTCCACTGATCACGGCCATAGCCATCGGATTTGGTCACAGTGACTTCACCTCATCTTATCAAGGCATCATGGCCTACGACGATTCCCGATGAGATGTAGTCGGAACTCTTTCTACTGGCATCTTCATGGCAGGTGAAAGTTTTGATGTTGAGTTCCAAGTACTTGATATTAAGTCATCCTTCAACCTGTTGTAGGACAACCCTGGCATCACAAAGTGGGAGCTGTACCCTCTTCTTTACATCAGAGGCTCAAATTTATGAAAGGTAACAGAGTTATCACCATCCGAGGTGACGAAGACTTAGAAGTAGGAGCCATTCTGTCAGATCCTAATGGGAAGTCAGTAGGAGACAGTGTCTATCTGAATGGTTTCCATCTTGATGTCACCAATATCAACTGGGAACAAGCCAAGAAGGAATTAGTTCCTCTCCCACACGAAATCAACTATTTTGTATCCACAATGCTTAAAATCAACGGATACATCCCAGGAATGGGATTAGGACGATATCAACAAGGAGTAGCTCAGTTCGATGATCTGCATTTTCCTTCTAATGTCAGGACAACTGGTTTGGGCTACCTCAATACGCATCGGGAGGAACAAAATATGTATCAAAGCATAACCCGAAGAAGGTTGTAAAGAGAAGCTGGAGAGGTCATGCCGATGCTAGAAATCAAGCTGACCTTCAATGGTCAATCCATCGGGAGGAACAAAATACGTATCGAAGCATAACCCGAAGAAGGTTGTACAGAGAAGCTGGAGAGGTCAGGCCGATGCTAGAAATCAAGCTGACCTTCAACGGTCAATCCTGCAGGGAAGGAGAAGACTTCCCTGACTATGGTTTTCCAGAGTGGTCCACACATCCTATCACTGGAGAGAGGGTTCCTAGGTTTCAAATCTTCTTTGCTACCGGTTGGCAAGGCAAAGAAGAAGACATTTGGTGCAGGAAACAGTACAGACGTACATAGACTTTGAAATTTAATTGGGCAGATTACCTAGAACCGGTGCTGATGCAATCAATGTTCCAAGAAGCTCCTTTGGCGGTTTGTATGATCAGGAAAATCGTTCCAATGTTCTCCCCTCAGAGTATGATTACCGATGCTGGAAATTTAGAGCTCTCCAACTGGATAGATACTTTTGTCCCATTCCTTACTATAGTTACCCCTTCGGATACAAATTTCTCGTCCTCTGAGTCAGACTCCTTTTTCGATTCTGACTCATCTTCTGAAAGAGCGTCAAATGTAACCGAGCCTGAAGCGTCAGTCAGTTCTTCTTCTGATGTATTTTGTGAATCAATCAAAGAACTTTCTCTGTACTCGCCTTTGTCTCTCGATGCTATTGAAACTAATGCTTTAAATAACATTGAACAACCCTCCTCAGATGAAGAAGCAGACAAAACTTCCCTCGAGATTAAAAATTTAATCGAACAAAAGGAGTAGCGTCGACCAAAACCATTAGAAGATGAGTTTAAAACTAATAACATAGGCATTGAATCCATGCTTCAGGAGATAAAGATTGGCAAAACCTTATCCCCTGAAGAGCGTGCAGAATTAATCAAATTGTTACAATAATTCAAAGAAGTCTTTGCTTGGTCATACAAAGACTTGCCAGGACTAAGTGAGGAGATTGTCCAGCATCGTATCCCTCTCTACCCAGAAGCTAAGTCGAAGAAGCAGAAGCTCAGAAGGATGAAGCCTGAATGGGTCCTTAAAATCAAAGATGAAGTGATGAACCAACTGAAAGCAGGTTTTCTAGAGATTGTCACATATCCTGAGTGGTTGGAAAACATCGTTCCAATGCCAAAGAAGGATGGAAGAGTATGGTGTTGCGTCAGTTTCAGGGATTCGAACAAAGCCAGTCTAAAGGATGACTTTCATTTCCCTCAGATCGACATCCTGGTCGATAATACGGCAGATCATGCCTTACTTTCATTCATGGATGGTTTTTCTAGGTACATTCAGATAACGATGGCTCTAGAAGACAAGACCAAGACAGCGTTTGCTACACAGTGGGGAACCTACTGCTACAAGGTGATGTCATTCGGTCTCAAGAATGCTGGTGCAACTTATCAAAGGGCTGCAACTACCCTCTTACATGACTTGATCCACAAAGAAGTAGAGGTATACATTGATAACATGATTGTCAAAGCCAAAGATCGAGCAAATCATATTCAAAATCTAAGAACATTCTTCGAAAGGATCGCAAAGTGCAAGCTCCGGCTTAATCTAAACTAGAGTGTTTTAGGAGTTATCTCCGGAAAGTTGTTAGGCTTCCTGGTCAGCCACAGAGGAATCAAGGTAGACCCTGCTAAAGTCAAGGCAATTCAGGAGATGCCCTCTCCACAAACAGAAAAAGAAATCAGAGGATTCGTAGGAAAAGTTCAGTACTTAAGCCGTTTCAGAACTCAGCTTACCAGTACATGCGAGCCGATTTTCAAGCTTCTAAAGAAAAATTCTTCCAAGCAGTGGAACCCCGAATGTCAGCAAGCTTTTGAGAAGATCAAAGATTGTTTGTCATCACCACCGATTTTATCACCATCAGTCACCGGACTACCCTTTCTCTTGTATCTTTCAACCACTAACGCGTCCCTCGGATGTATGTTGAAACAAGAAGATCCAGAAACAAGAAAAGAAATGCGAGTTTATTATCTCAGCAAGAAGATGTTGGAATATGAACTAAATTACACTCAACTGGAAAAAACCTGTCTAGCATTAGTATGGGCCACCCAAAGGCTCAGGCACTATTTGTTATCACAGAGAATCTTTCTCATATCTCGTATGGATCTGATGAAGCATCTATTCGAGAAACCAGCCCTGATCGGCAGAACCGCTCGTTGGTTGTTGTTATTATTAGAATTTGACATCACATATGTTACCCAGAAGTCTGTCAAAGGCAGAATCATTGCAGAACAGTTAGCTGATGCACCTATTGAAGATACAGAGCTGAGCCGTGAATTTCCAGATGAAGGGATCATGACGATTAGAGATGCATCCAGTGACACTACATGGACTATGTACTTTGACGGAGTGTCAAACTCAAGGGTTGTTTCTTCACATGCTTACTTACTTTTCACATGCTTAGTTGTAGCTCTTTATTATTACTTTGCTTACTCACATGCTTAGCTGTAGTCCTTTATAACTGCTGATTTTACTCTTGCTATCATCTAGTAACGTTTGTTCACTGTGCAGGTATATATCTTTAGTTATAGATATGCATGCGATTATTTACTGTTTTTCCTAGATGTGTTGTGTTAGGATTAGATGAATGTTTAGAGACTGGTAACAGGGTTACTTGTTATTGGGTTGACATTAGTCTCTTCCGCCTCTTTAAGAGACATTGAATTCTAATGATCATTCCAATGACATATGATACTGGTATTATTTCTCTTTAGGTATGGATGTTAGATGTGATGTATGGAGATAGACAGCAGGGTTGTCTGATATTAGATTGGCCTTAGTTCTCTCTGCCTCTTTGAGAGACAGTGGATTCTAGTATTCTCTCTAATGACAGATGATACTGATATCACTTCTCTTTAAGATTTGAATGTTCTTTTTTTCCTTTTGCCTATCCCCGAGTCATGCATGCTTAGGTAGACGTCTTCTCGGAGATATTCGTTCCCATTTCACATGATTTTGCCCAAAATTCTTTGGAGTTAATAATAAATGGCATAAGAGTCCAAGTCCTAGCACTTCGGCGAGATGGGTGCTTAAAACCTTCCCAAATCGTAATCAGGCACGAACCCATTTACTTCTAGTTATCCATGGTATACAGAGCATTTTTTTAAGGATCCATGGCCATATATCATGGATGGCGACTCTGAGTTTTTTGTTTTTGTTTCGACAGTTCATTAGTAGAGCTCTCCTTCACATGTGGAGATCTTTGAGGATTGCAGTGGAATCTCTTGTCCCTTGGCACCCGTCATCTGGATCGGGGTCCATAGGCTGGCGACTCTGCTGGGGAGTTCTTGGAACATTGCCTAACTCTGTTATAATGCCATTTAAATTTATTTTGAAGAAATTTAGGCCAAAATCATTTAAAATGGGAACCTTATCGTTAGAAGCTAGGGGCACCAAATAGGAGCGTAAGTAAAGCAAGGGTTCACACACCCACTTTCATCCCTGGCATATATTATCCTGTTTTGTGGTTACTTTTCTGCTGTGGTTTGTTGTGGATGTGCTATCAGATTATCTATTTTGGTGGGATACTATGAGTAGGAGCCATGAGGGCTATACCCGCCTTCTAGTGCCACCGCACCAGTAGTATACTCGGCACCTGGACACTTTATGTGCAAAACGGACATAGTTAGTATACTGGAGGCAACTCACGGTATACAAGTAACTATGCAACCGGTCAGGTGAACCTCACAGCCTTACCCTCTCTATACATTGCATTGTCCTTTTGTTTGCATATAGGGACGAACATGTGTTGCTTACACATGTGGAGCCTAGAGTTAGGAACCTTGTCGTATTTATAGACGATGATAGTTCACCTTATGTGGCTACAAATATGGTCCTAGTACACTCATCGGTCTGTCATGAGTCAAGACCTCCTTGACTCCGCTAGATTAGACTAGAGTTGGTGGCCTTGGTTAGGGTGTATATATATATATATATATATATACATGTTTATATCGATTATTAGATCAGGGCCTAATTATTTTGTAAGGTTTCCTTATCTAATCCAAATCAATTGTATCAATCCATCTTTCAAATTCAGACTTGGTCGATGGCTTCTATTTGCCACCCTTATGGCTGTGGTCTATATTTTAATCCATTGATGGTAAAGTCGATCCTTATACTCGATTAAAATAGGACCAACTCATTTGGTGACGATTCCTTGTCAAATTCTATCCATGATATCAATTCATCTTTCAGATTTGGACCTGGTCAGTGGCTTCTATTTTGACACTCTTATGGCCATGGTCTATATCTTGATTCATTGATGATAAATTCTATCTTCGTATTCCTTGATTATTAGACTAGGACCTACTCTTTAGTAGGGATTCTTTGTCTAAGTTGATCAAATATATCCATCCATCATTCAGCTTTTAGATCTGTTATATGACCCTACTTTTGTCATTATTATGGCCATGGTTTATCATCTGAGTTGTTCATTATCCATTTGATCCATGTTTGCCAGTCATCTATTTGTTCATTCTTGGATCATATGGGAATTATCGAGGGAAAAGTATGATCCTATCTGTATCCTTTGAGCACGTGATTTATTGTCGATACTCTTCCTTTTGTAACTATATATTTAAGGTGTATCATTTATCGCCGATACCATTCTTTTGTAACTCTATATTTAGGGTTGACCTTATTCTCATCATATTTACATTCCTTGATCGTCAGGTGATTCATCATGTCGAACGAAGTTTTATTGCAGTGGATCACCAATCATTGGGGTCGTCATCTTCTCATGAACCATGCTGGTCAGGAGATAGATTGGAATTTCCTTGAGGCACCTGCAGAGTTTTGGCAGCCAGACCTCCATGTATTCCGTTTCGGTATGCAACAAGTTTGCCCGATTTTGAGGACTGGTGTTATCTGATGAATCGTGACCGCTCTGGCCCCCTCGTTAAAATTGATGAAAAATTAGGTCATCATACCGTCTTCAAGAAGTTATTTCCCCTACTGTTGTGTCCCTGAACTCCATTTTAGGAGAGAACGGTGTGTCCATTAAACAATTGGTTAAACTCTTTCGTGAACCCGGAAAGCTTACCCCGGAATTTCACACCCTGGTATTATGCGTTTATTCTAGATGGTTGCTCAGAGGGGACACCCATTATGCTTCCCCTTGGCTCTTGGACTTTGTATACCAAATTTCTAAAGGGACAAATCCAATCCCAACAGTCCTTGCCGAAACTTTCAATGGATTGGATAACATGGCTAACAAAGTCCCTAATGCTTTTCTCACAGGTTCCCCTGTTCTCTTGTATGTCTGGCTTTGCTTGAAGCTTTGAATTTTCATACCCCAGACATACAAAGACATTGTTTTGTCCAAGTACCATACCTGGGAGCATAAAACTTTCAATTTTACAAAAAAGGAAGAGTGGGTCAATTGGTTACGCTCTCTGCAAGCTGACCAAATTACCTAGAAGTTCTTTCTAGATCATTGGGGAATAATCCAAACCCAAGACAACCGGTACATTCAATTCCTTGGTTTAGAAAAAATTTCTTTTTACATTCCTGGCCGTATTTTTCGTCAATATGGCGGAGTTCAATCTAAATGTCCGCATGGGGGCATTACAACTGAGTTTTATCTGCCAACACCAATCCGTTCCATCAAAAAATCTAGTCGCAACTTTGCCAAAAGCATCTGTGAGGATTGGAATCATAAATCTGAAGTACACTTATATCCTCTGCGTGACAGAACTATTAAAGGAACATATGGAGGAGCAGTACCTGGGGGAGGAGTTCACGCGGTAGTGACTTCAGATTATTATGATTGGTTAACCGAGGACAACGAAAATCGTAAACCCAAGAAAGCGAGACTGGAAGAAAAGGAGGATTGAGAGTCTTCATCTATCTTAAACATCTTGTAGTCCAGAACGTCAATGTTATGACCATGTTATCCTTTAGTTTATTAGTTTGTCTTTGTAATCAAACCAAAATGTTATCAATAAAAATTGTGTTTCTGTTTCTTTTATTTATATTTGATCAGAATACCAATTATCAATGTTTTTAATCTAGTGTTTATACTTCCATATCAGGATTCTGACGTTGAGCAGTCATAGCTTCCAGAAAAATCGCAATTTCAAAACCAACCTGGTCCCGTCAGTCTTCTGATTCCAGGCTGAGTAGACAATCTTCGTCACCTATTTCATTTACTTCCCCAGCGTTACCTTTGTCTCACTTTCCGAAAATACTTTCACCCATCCAACCCACCCCAGTTTCAATGGCAGATTCCACTAATCCTATGATAGCCATACAGGAGATGCTAAGAAACCTTACTCGTGACATGGTGAGTATGAAGGAAGAAATGACTCATATGAAGAACCAAATTAATGACAAGGCCTCTACTTCCAGAGGGCCAGCACCCCATCAACCTCCTCGAGTCACGTCTCCAGATTTGAATAGGCCAACTGTTTCGCCATTAGAGATTGACTTTGATGACGAACAGTATGCAAACGAATACTGTGCACCCAAAGTCAACAGGAGAAGGAGAAGTATGAAAAATTTGAGAGAGAAATGTCTGAAAAGTTCAAAAAAATAGCTCAAGAGATGGAACATATGAAAGTTCAAGGACCCAATAAATTTGATGTCTCAGAGCTAATGATGTCCTCTGCAGTCGCTTTACCACCTAATTTCAAAGTCCCTGACTATGACAAATATGATGAGACTGGATGTCCTCGGAGCCATATGAGGTGGTTTATCATTCTTTCACAGCAATATGGTCTCAGTCGTGAGCAAATGGCCCAGTTGTTCCCAATCTCTTTAGTAGGAATACAAAGAAATGGTTCATAAGGCTGAAACCAGAAGAGGTTAGGACCATGGAGGATATCTCTGACAAGCTTATAGAGCAATTTTCAATAGAAGAAGGGATAGAGGTCACGAAGAGAGACCTAAAACAGTTGAAACAAGGTCCACAGGAGACCTTTACTGCCTATATTCGTAGATGGAAGAGAAAGTCCGCGCAGCTGAGTCAGAGGCTTTCTAAAGAAGAGTAGATTAAGTTGGTGATCAAGAGTCTATCTACGCAGTATTTTCACTTTATGGCCCCGCAGTATTATCCCAATTTCAACCATTTGATTCAGACAGGAGCGAAAACCGAGGATGCAATAGCTAAAGGTTTGAGGGCTAGGCCATCATCATCTGATATCAGAGAAGCAAGAGGCCGATGGTTATAAAAAAAGAGGTGAACAATGTGAATCAGGTTAGACCGGTAGCAAAGACTGTCACTTAAATATGGAAACTGGAAGTGAAGAAAGCACCCAGGCATTTTGATGTACTACCTTATCCTTTGCCTGTTATTCTGAAGAAATTAATCAGAGATAGGAAAATAAAGCTTCCAGACATTAGGTCTATACCAGATCCACTACCAAAGTACTGGCGAGTAGACCAGTACTGCGAATATCACTGGAATTCAGGGCATTTAATAGAGAGGTGCTTAGCTCTAAAACATGCTATCCAGAACATGATAGAAAAGAGAGATTTGGCGTTGAACAACCAAATACCACCCAAAACCCTCTCCCAAATCATCATGCTATTCCTCCACCTGCTACAAATGCTATTTTTGTTGATGAGCCTCTTCTCGACCCTTCGATCCTCATTTGTGCCATAACATCTGACAAACCCTATGTACTAAGGTTAGATGATGAGGAGATTAAGGAGTTGGAAAAGGAGAAGCCTTATGTCTTTCCTGGGAATAACGGTGATTTTGTAGAGTCGTCCTCTCGACCCTATGCTCTCCATTGTGAAGATATAGAGAAAGAGAAGAAGATCCCTTACATCCTAAGGATTCATGAATATGAGAAAGAGCAGATGAACAAAACACCATATGTACTGAAAATAGAGGACGATGACTTGTTGTTCCTTGACGACCAGTGTGATGAGATTTGTCACGTCACAAGGGGTGGTCGTGTATTCAAACCTCCAGAGTTGAGTGCAAAGAATCTAGCAGAGGTAGTAAGGTCAGCAGAGAATTAGAGGCAGAATAGGCCTGTTATAGAGGAGGAAGATGAGAGCTTATTAAAGCAGTTAAAGAAGACTCAGGCGAATATTTCTGTATGGGGTCTGCTCATGTCTTCATCAAAGCATAGAAAGTTGGTTCTTTGAGAACTTAACGCAGCTCAAGTCTCTGTCGATACCACTCCAGATGAGTTGGTGAGCTTAGTTGCCATGGCAAAGGCGTCGAGGCTTAGTTGCCATGGCAAAGGCGTCGAGGGCCCTATCTTTTACAGATGAGGACCTGCCTCCTGAGGGTCGAGACCATACTAAACCTCTCAAGATCACAGTCATTTGCAATAAAAAGAAGGTTCCAGAAGTATTAGTAGGCAATGGGTCTGCTCTGAATGTTTGTCCATTGAGTACTGCAACTACCCTTGGATTTGGGCCAGAGAATTTTGTTCCTTCTGAGCAAGGTATTTTAGCGTACGATGGAACTTGTCGCGATGTTATTGGGACTTTGGTCACAGAAATCCAAATAGGAGGAGAAGAGTTTGAAATAGAGTTCCAAGTCCTTGATATTAAGGTATCTTTTCTGTTACTGCTTGGTCGTCCATGGTTGCACAAAGTTGGGGTTATACCATCCACTCTACATCAGAAGTTGAAGTTTATTCGAAATAATAGGGTGGTCACTGCGAAAGGCGACCCTGATTTAGAGATAGACCAGATTTCCTAGGAGTTGATTGTTGGTAAAGCAGACGATATAAGCTTAACTGGTTTTTCGCTAGAGGTGACTGCTATTATTATGGAGGAAGCGATGAATGAAGAGATCTTCTTCCTAAGGAGCACAAATTCCAACGTTGTCAAGATAATTCGCCAACAAGGGTATATACTAGGTGCCGGGTTAGGCAAATATCATCAGGGTATGACTAAGTCCCCAGTGTTCAAGACTTTTAATGGCCTGTTTGGCCTAGGATAGAAACCAACGAAGAAGGAGATCATAGAGACGAAGCGTTATATGCTAAAGTGGGCCGAGTGTCGTCGTCGTGGCTTAGACTTACCTATGGGACCTCTGGATTTGACAATGAATGGCCATTTTTGTAAGGAGGGAGCAGATGTTCCATTCTGCGGTTTCGCTGAAGCCTGGGTTGATGAGTCGACTAGGCAAATGTTGTCAGGGTTAGAAATTTTCTTTGACCTCGAGCTAACAGATAATGAGCCAGTAGGTGTGAAGATCACAGAGACAGAGTCAGAGACAGATTAGGCGACTGCATGGTGCCAGAATTTCTGAACTCAGTTTTTGAGGAAGGGTCACATACTATGGCCATTATTGACAAGAGCACAGTGATACTAGACCCCACATACCTTATCACCTCGGCCGAGGGACCTTTGACTAACTGGACTTCTCAAAGTACCTCAGGTTACATTTTAGTCCTGTCATTTTCCCTCAAAAGAGTCAGTTGTTCATAGGTATGTATCAGTCTCTGAGTCTAATTTAGAGTCTTTTCCTTCTAATGATTCTTTTGATACAGGTACCGTAGATGTCAAGTTTATTTCTGAGGTCGGTGACGGATCCACTTCTCCTAGTGAGGTCGAGTTGGAGGCTATTTATGTTGATGGACCTGATGTTTCTTCTTTGCATATGTTTGAGTCAGTTGGCACTGATGTCAACTTGTCAATCGAGTCTGTAAATACAAGTCATGAGTCCATTGTAAAGCCTGATGTGGGCTATTCATCATCTGATGTACTCAATTCTACTTTCAACGAAAAAGGGCTCTTCTTCTGCTTACATTCCTATTTCTATTTCATCTACTAAATCTGCTTTAAAATCTGATAATGTTAATAATAATAATCAAGAATCCCCTCTGATGAGGATGCCGACAAAACTCCCCCTGAAATCAAACATATGATTCAACAGAAGGAGACTCGCCGGGCCAAACCGCTTGAAGAGGAAGTTGAAATCGTGAATATTGGTGATGAATCTTTGATTTGGGAAATCAGGATTTGCAAAACTTTATCTCCTGAAGAACGCGAAGAATTGATCACCTTACTTAAAGAGTTCAAGGAGGTTTTTGCTTGGTCTTACGATGACATGCCGGGATTGAGTGAGGATATCGTTCAACATCGATTACCTTTAATCCCAGGCATCAAGCCAAAGAAGCAGAAACTTCGAAAACTCAAGACAGAGTGGGAGTTGAAAGTTTATGAAGAAGTGAAGAAATTATTGGAAGTAAAATTCATCCAAGTGGTTGAATATCCCGAGTGACTGGCTAACATAGTACCGGTGCCCAAGAAGGAAGGGAAAGTTAGAATGTGTATTGATTTTTGGGACCTGAACATGGCAAGTCCAAAAGATGATTTTCCATTGCCGAACATTGATCTCCTGGTGGATAATACTGTTGGACATGCCCTTTTATCCTTCATGGATGGATTTTCTGGGTACAATCAGATTTAGATGGCACCCGAGGACATGATAAAGACAACATTTATTACTCAGTGGAGTACATATTGCTATAGAGTAATGCCGTTTGGTTTGAAGGATGCTGGTACTACTTATCAGAGGGCCACAACTACTCTTCTTCATGATATGATTCATAAAGAGGTTGAAGTCTATGTAGATGATATGATTGTAAAGGCGAAGACTCGACCAGAACACACAATTGCCTTGAGAAAATTCTTTGAGAGAATCAGGAAATATCAGCTTCACTTGAATCCAAACAAGTGTGTATTCGGAGTTACATCTGGAAAACTCTTAGGCTTTATGGTCAGTGAAAGAGGAATTGAGGTTGATCCTCAAAAGATCATGGCAATCCAGGAAATGGAACCGCCTAAGACAGAAAAGCAGATCAGAAGTTTTCTTGGGAAAGTTCAATACTTGAGGAGGTTCATATATCAGCTGACAATGACATGTGAACCAATTTTCAAGCTTTTGACGAAGAATTCTCCAAAGAAGTGAAATGACGAATGTCAGGAAGAGTTTGAAAAAGTTAAACAATGTTTATCTTTGCCTCCTGTCCTATCACCTGTCATTTTGGGCCAGCCCTTGTTGTTGTATTTGACGATCACAGACATGGCAATGGGTTGTATGCTTGCTCAGAAAGATCCAGACTCTAAGCGAGAAAAGCCTATCTATTATATCAGTAAGAAGATGCTGGAATATGAGATAAAGTACTCCATTTTGAAAAAGACTTGTCTAGCATTGGTTTGGACGACCCAAAGGCTTAGACATTATTTGTTGTCAAACAAGGTTCTTTTACTTTCACGGATGGATCCGTTGAACTACTTGTTTGAGAAATCCGCCCTTACTGGAAGAACCGCAAGATGATTGTTATTGTTATTGAGTTCGACATCACTTATGTCACTTAGAAGTCCATCAAATGACGGGTTATAGCTGAGCAACTAGCTGATTCTCCTACAGAGGAGAATTTTTTTCTGAAAGCTGAGTTTCCTGATGAAGAAATCATGGATATTGAAGAAGAAACTCCAAGTACCAAGTGGTTGATATATTTTGATGGAGCAGTCAATAACCAGGGTCAAGGAGTAGGTGCAGTTTTGATATCTCCAAAGAATGAGTATATCCCTATATCCATCAAGTTGCAGTTTGAGTGCACGAACAACATGTCAAAATATGAAGCCTGTATAGCAGGACTTGAGGCAACTTTAGCTCTTCAAGTTCAAGACATAGATGTGTTTGGGGACTCAATGCTCATTATTTATCAAATCAATGGGCAATGAAAAACTCGAGAGGATAGATTGATCCATTATAATACATATTTGGAATCTCTGGTTAAAAAGTTTAGGAGTATCACTTTCACTCACTTGTCAAGAATCCGGAACCATTTTGCTGATGCTTTGGCTACTTTGGCTTCGATGCAAGACATCTCTGCAACTATGGAGGTTCAGCCTTTAGCTGTCAGATTACAGTGGCTCCTGCACATGTGAATGTGATAGAAATATTGGCAAGATATTCGGATGAGAAACCATTGTATACGGATATCAAGAACTTCATTTCTGGCAAGGGACACCCTCTTGAAGCTTCAAGCAAAGAGAGAAAAACTCTTTAAAGGCTAGCTACTAACTTCATCATTTGTGGTGAAGAGCTGTATAGGCGATCTTTTGATGGAATACATCTCTTATGTGTTGATGAGGACAAAGCTGCGGAGCTTATTGAGCAGACTCATGAGGGAGTTTGTGGACCGCATATGAATGGCAAAATGTTATCTAGAAAGATTTTAAGACTTGTATTTTATTGGCCCACAATGGAAGCAGACTGCTTTGCCTTTGTGAAGAAATGCCATAAGTGCCAAGTCTATGCGAATCTTATTCATGTTCCTTCGTCAGAGTTACATTCTTTGACTTCGCCATGGCCGTTCTCAGTATGGGGAATAGACATCATTGGAAAGATTTATCCAAGATCCTCAAGCGGACATGAGTATATTTTCGTAGCTATTGACTATTTTACGAAGTGGATAGAGGCTGCATCATATGCTTCCATAACTTCAAACACAGTGGTGAAGTTTATCCGTACTACATTATATGTAGATACGTAGTGCCTCATGAGCTGATTTCTGATAATGGATCACATTTTAAAAAAAAGGTAGTACACTATGTGAAGAATTTAAGATAAAGCATCATAAGTCATCTCCCTACAGACCTCAGACAAATGGGGCTGTAGAGGCAGCAAACAAGAATATCAAAGTCATTATCAGTAAGATGACAGAGACTTATAAAGACTGGTCGAACAAGTTGCCATATACCTTGTGGGCTTATCGGACATCGATCAGGTCTTCGATAGGTGTGACTCCGTACACTCTGGTGTATGGAATGGAAGCAGTCCTCCCGTTGAGTTGAGAATCCCTTCGTTACGAGTCATGATGGAGACGAATCTGCCAGAGTCTGAGTGGGCCAAAGCCAAACATGATGAGTTACAGATGATCGATGAAAAGAGGCTGAGAGCCTTGTATCATATCCAAGGGTATTAGAGAAGAATCGAAAGGGCATTCAACAAGAAAGTCAAGGTCCGAGACCTGAAACCAGGAGATCTCGTCTTAAAATCTTATAGGGCACCGGTGTTTGATCCCAGAGGGAAATTCAGGCCAAACTGGTCAGGTCCATATATAGTTGATGAAGTCCTGCCTGTAAAAGCCGTTAGACTCCTCTATGAAAATGGAGAAAAATTAAATGAGCCTACAAACCTAGATCAATTAAAGAAATATTATGCCTGATACACCAGGAAGCCATCTTTGATCGATTTGAGTTTTGAGCCGACAACCTAAATGTTTCAAAAATTGTTTGCGCCTTTGGGCCCAATAAAAAAAACTTTTTTTCTTTGATAGCCACAAACTAGGGGCATTTTATTTTTTGAACTACGTTATGACCTGATTCTTTTCTACAGGGTACGTAGGTAGCCTGTTCAATTCAGGTTCGGTCGCATCTTTCGCAACCTATTGAAAAAAAAAACAAATAACAAACAACAAAAATCCTTTAAAACCCCAAATAGGCGAACTATGCAGACCTGATTCCCATTTCTTCAGGGATACGTAGGCAATCTGGAGGGTCCAGATTCGGTCTAAATACATACAAACTTACCAAAGTTTTAACCTGTTCGAACCTAAGCCTACCTAAAAGTCCTTCTTGTATATTTTAGGCCCAGGTTTGTAGAGAAATAGAAAGAAAAAAAATGATGGAGTCTTAGACCCGCTAGACTGAAAACCCGCAAGGGCGGTCTAGGCAAAAGTTAGGGTCATTCACCCGCAAAGCTGAAAACCCGAAAGGGCGGCTTAGGCAAAAATCAGGGTGCAGAGCCTGGTGGATGGAAAATCTGCAAGGGCAGACAGTCTAGGCAAAATTTAAGGCATACGGTCCGCCAAATCGAAAATTTAGAAAGGCGATTTGGTCATGACAGTGACTTAATGTAGAGAGGACAGAGCTTCAAAGAGCCAAGTAGGCTTTCATTTTTCTTTGGCATCACTCCAATGTTTGAGTAAGTGCCAGCAAGGCTTCCTTTGATAGTCTTTGAGTTAAGGAGGTTGAAACTAAGCAATCTAAAGGGATAGTAACCATGACTGAAATACCGAAAAGGGGAATGAATCACCTTTAAAAGCGGTATTCAAAAGACTCTAAGAATGGTTGACTTTTACCATCTTTAAAACACTTATCAGTCTAAGAAGCAGATTCAGTCTCTCTTAGTATTAAAGTCAGGTGTTTGTCAGAGTCCTCGTTTGTTATTTGACAAAGTCTTTCCTTTGTCGAGTCGAGTTCAAGTTTTGAGGTCTTGTTAGTCAAAGTTCTCCCAAAGTCGGGGTGATGAGTAAAACAAATCTTAGAGAAGCAGAGAATTTGTGGCTCCTGTGAACAAATGCAAAGCAGAGCAGAGTTCAGAAAGTGACAGGCTCTTAAACCCATTTGAAGGATCAGCGGTTGGCAGAGATGAAGAAAATTTCTGAGTAGAACCAGTTTCTTGTACTTGAAAAAAGTTTTGTAAACCCAAGTGTTCTTGAGAAAAGCTTTGTAAACCCGAGTGTTCATATATGAAAGCTCTTTGTTCAACCCTTTTTGTTTTGCTCTCCAATGAATTTTTTCATGGAAGTAATCATACTAGGGTGTGGGACCCGATCCCGCGAGAGGGGGTGGGGCGCGAGCTGCCATGCTCTCTCTTTGTCTCTCGTACTCACGCGATTGGCGTGTGCCTTTTAGTATTGATTTTAATTCATCTTTTATGTGAACTTGGGATCACTAAGGCAATCCGAATTCCACACAAAAGAGACTGACATAGTCGCCACCTAGATGTGGGATCTAGGACCCATAATTAACCAGAAATCTAGACTCGCTACCTGGTTACGAGAATGGAAGGTATGGGGAGTTATCCACCACATGCACCATTCTTGCCCGATAATCGGTCTTCGATTCCAAAAGTTAACTCTTTTAAATTCATTTTAAATGGCTCATTCAACTCTTTATTAATGTGCTAGCTATGTGACATGCATCCTATTATCTAATTTCAATGTGAATCCTAAATGTGTATCTTGATTTCTTAATTTGTCTGGATTCAATCTAAGTGAAAGTTCTCCTAGAATTCTAATTTCATGGAAAATCCTAAATAATTTAATTAAGCATGTATAAGCAAATTAATATACAAAAACCCCACAATTTGTTATGGAGCCGACTCGCGGTTGGTATGCCATCAGACATCCAAGCTGCCTACGTACCCAAGCCTCACTGGGATCAGAGTCGACGTAGTTCGGTGCACCTAAGCTAAGCTACTTATGCCTAACTCGACTAAGACACCGACCTAGACGTGATTGACTGTTTCAACAGTTTTAGGAGAAGTTATTTAATTCAAGTTGAGGATTTTATTATCCTAGGATTTCATCTAAGATGCTATATGATTCTTATCTAAATGCAAGTTATTCCTTAGACTAATGCAGGTTACCCTACATCCTAGTTTACTAGGCTTGTCCTAGTGAAAGATTGGGCGACTAGTGTAACTAGACCTATGGTACGGTTGCTATCCATAGCAAACGTCCGTGATGAGGCTGGACTCCTAACTCTAGGACTCCCTAAAACCTAAGACTCCCTAAAACCTAGGACACGACCTGACACTGGTGTTCCTAAATTGGGCTCTAATGGTTCTTATATCGGAAACCATAATCCAATGGTTCCGAAAGACTCGAGACAAATCGATTCAAGTTCTTGAAGTTAATGAATTTCAGATTTCAAGGATTTTTAGTTTCTGGACATTTAAGGATTACCAATGGCTCTAGGGTTCACCAATTTCGGCCTAGAATAACATCCAAGGAAGGGGAATCGTGTGCTCTTTCCTTGTGCAATTTAATACTTAAGTTATAGTATCTTATTGCCTGGCATATCTCAGGATTTCCGTGGACAGTAACCTCGGAACCAACAACATGCTATAGCTTAAATGTTCAAATTGTCAAAGATCGAGTGCAATAGTGATACGATTATGGATGCACTGGCCATTTTTCCAGGGAAATCTAAAGATCCTAAAATTTCTGTTTCAATGGATTTAGGAATTAATATGTGACAAAAATTCAAGGTTTTTTAGAAACTTTATGATGATTTTTAATTAATTTCGAATTTTCAATGGATTTTATCAATTTTAAACCATATGAGTGATTTTACAAGTGAAATTATTGCAAATGAATTCGAAATGAATTGAAACTTCTACAGAAGCAAGACATGATGGGATGTCGCTTACTGGAAGATTTTTACAGATTTTTACATTCAGCTCATATTTAATTTTGATTTAACAATAACGAGACCAGATTGCAAAAATAACACAGAAACTACTAGAAATAAAAAACTAAATTCATTGAAATTTATACAGTAGTAAGATATAAGTACAAATAGCATTCTTTAAGATTTTCATGAATTTTAGAAACTATTTACTATCAATTTCGGATTTCTCAATTTTCAGACCAGATTATGACTTAACACTACATCCCATAGGAAACAAGATCCAAATAAATTGAAACTTTTACAGAAGTAAGAAATATAAAATATAAGACTACTGTAAAATTTTTGTGAATTGTAATGGTGATCTGATATCAGTAAAAATTCTCATAAAATCTGATAATTTTCAAAGAAAGCATTAAATAATATATCAAACAGAATTCAAAAATTCTTAAAACTTCATGGTAGAATGTATGAGTACCGTATTATTTTCCCACGAAATTTCATTAATTTTGGAATCCATTTAGTATATATTTTATTTTTCTTCGTCGAAAAGATATTTTTGAAGAGTTTTCCATTTTTAAAACACGATTTTCGAGGAAATTACGACTCCAGAAAACATCCTTTAATCTTGTTCTGATATGATGAACACAAGAAAAATTTTAAATTCCAAAAAATGGATCATCCTGAGATGGCTATTTTTTCGAATTTTGTAATTTCTCAACCATTATTTTAAATAAAATTCCACTCATCACTCAAATTTTTGAAATCCTTTGATTCAATGTCCGATCCAATCCGATGGTTATTTTAGTCTATTTAAATAGATCAGTGTATTAAATTTCGGGACGAATCGGAATTGAAACACTCATGTAGATCGTGATTTTGAGCACACACATATAATATTGAATTAAATTCAATTAAATGCTAAAAATCGTGCAAAAATACATAAAAAAATATCAAATAATCCTGGAAAAATCTGAGAATAGTGCACCTACCTGTGATGGAGATTTTGAGTATCCTTTGAATATGACAAGATTTGAAGGCGGGGATATGGAGGATTTCTCTAGTAGTTTTCTTTGAGTCTTCTTCCTCTTTTTTTCCCTTTCTTTGAAAGAAGAGAGCATGGGTATTTATAGGTGAGGGATGAGCCAGGTTGCCATCTTTAGGGCCTAGAGGTGTAGGGTGGAGATTGAGTGATGGAAAAAGGAAGGGTAAAGAATGGCCAAGATCGGATTTTTCTACAATATTCTCCCTCTTCTTTGGCATCTTTCATTTAAGCAATGGCTATGTTAAAAATGGCAGGCACTTATGCGGCCAGGATCAAGTAATAAAGATTTAGGAACAATTCAAGGTCCAAGATGATGCCATTCGTCCTTGGAATCTTTGTAGATTTTGGAAGCAAATTTCAAGGTAAGGGAAATGTCCAATTTGGTTGCCTTTGTAGAGAATGGCAACGATTTGGATGGTTGCGATTAACTGCAATCTCCATGTGAACGAAAGAACGGGCGAGATTGGGTCTCCAAATATCCTGAAATCTTTGCAATGATATGGAATAAGATTGGGTGGTTGAGATCAATTTCGATCGAAAGAATGGACGAGATGATGCCTCCAAATCTCCTAGAATCTTGTAAAAGATTTTTCAAATATTTTGAATGTAAAAATCAAAAAATGTGTTTTTCAGGAGATTTTGAAGTCCGATTTCGATAATTCTTTTGCCATTAAAATTGTTGATTTTTCCTCTTTCATTTAAGCCCAATGTTTCCATAGAAATATTATTTTCAGAATTTTTGACCAATGCGAGCCGTCGGTTTTTAACAGCGAATCGTTTTTCCAACCGTTGATCAAATTGACGATTCGATTGATTCAACCAACTTAATCAATTTTTGATGAATGATCCTAACCTTTGAAATATGAATTTTGACGTCAATTAAAGTACTGAAAGCACTGTTGTTGATAATTTGGTTAAATTATTTTGACGGCTCTCGTTCACCCACATTGATCCTTGATTTTTCACTGGGTTTTTGCTTAATTAAGTGACACAATGTTTAATCTGAATTTGAGATTAACCTTGATCGATCCTATTTTGACTAAATGATCACAAATTCTTAGTAAGGAAAGACACCCAGGTTAAGATATGCCCTTGATTTAACGATTTACGAAAATCGGGTCTCGGAATGGAATCAGGTCCCGGGCTGTGAAGTGACCCTAGCTTATTTTGTCCCAATTGATGATCCATAAAGTTAGATCGAGATATTAATGACCTAAAACATATAAATCCATGATAGAGGGGCTCTCACATGGATTTAACACACTAAATTCACCAATCAGGGTATTTTTCAATTTTTCGGATCTAATCATCTCACGAGGTACATCTCTTTATCATTTCGGTTTTCAGAAAATTTGAGGATGCATGCTTTACCAATGGAATTCCACGGATCAATATATTAGATTATTGTTGGTTAAAGTGTAGCAAAATGAGGGTGTTTACATAGGGGCATCTTTTATGACTTGCGTCATAAAAGATGTCGATCAACTAATGATAATTGAGATAGCTATTCTCATTAAATAGAGATATAGGAACTTGAACACACTCTTTTAGTTCAAGCTCCTCAACCAAATTATTTTCTTTCGGAGTCAAGTTTTCAGAAAATCTTTACCCCAGTTGAGTCTAGAATTCACTCTTGCAATTTTCAAACTCCAGCAGAATGTTTTTCAATTGTTTTAAAAGGTTAATACCCAAAAATTTCTTCATCCTTGCTTGAGGAACAAATATCATACATTTTCAATCATTCTCGGCAAGGGATGGCTTATTCATCTTGTGAAATCGATCAAAGTTGGTCATTTCTTTAATCATTTCAATGAATTTTCATTTAATAAAGTGTGGTACCCTGATCCCGCGAGAGGGGCGTGGGGCGCGAGCCGCCGCGCGCTCTCTCTTTGGTCTCTCGTTCCCACGCGATTGGCGTGTGCATTTTAATATTGATTTGAATTCGTCTTTCCTGTGGACTTGGGATCACTAAGGCAATCCGAATTCCACACGAAAGAGACTGACAGAGTCGCCACCTAGATGTGGGATCTAGGACCCATAATTAACCAGAAATCTAGACTCGCTACCTGGTTACGAGAATGGAAGGTATGGGGAGTTATCCACCACATGCACCATTCTTGTCCGATAATCGGTCTTCGATTCCAAAAGCTAACTCTTTTAAATTTATTTTAAATGGCTCATTCAACTCTATGTTAATGTGCGAACTAAGTGACATGCATCCTAGAATCTAATTTCAATGTGAATCCTAGATGTGTATCTTGATTTATTAATTTGTCTGGATTCATTCTAAGTGAAAGTTCTCCTAGAATTCTAATTTCATGGAAAACCCTAACTGATTTGATTAAGTATTTACAAGAAAATTAATATACAAAACACCACAATTTGTTGTGGTGCCGACTCGCGGGTGGTATGCCGTCAGACATCCAAGCTGCCTACGTACCCAAGCCTCACTGGGATCAGAGTCGACGTAGTTCGGTGCACCTAAGCTAAGCTACATATGCCTAACTCAACTAGGACACCGACTTAGACGGATTTGACTGTTTCAACAGTTTTAAGAGGAATTATTTAATTCAAGTTGAGGATTTTATTATCTTAGGATTTCATCTAAGATGCTATATGATTCTTATCTGAATGCAAGTTGTCCCTTAGACTAATGCAGGTTTTGCCTACATCCTAGTTTACTAGGCTTGTCCTAGGGAAAGATCGGGTGACTAGTGTAACTAGGCCTATGGTACGGTTACTATTCATAGCAAGCGTCCGTGATGAGGCTGGACTCCTAACTCTAGGACTCCCTAAAACCTAGGACACGGCACGACACCAGTGTTCCTAAATTGGGCTCTAATGGTTCTTAGATTGGAAACCATAATCCAATGGTTCCGAAAGACACAAGATAAATCGATTTAAGTTCTCGAGGTTAATGAGTTTCAGATTTCGAAGATTTTCAGTTTCTAGACATTTAAGGATTACCAATGGTTCTAGGGTTCACCAATTTCGGCCTTGAATGGCATCCAAAGGAGGGAATCGTGCGCTCTTTCCTTGTGCAATTTAATACTTAGGTTATAGCATCTTATTGCCTGGCAGAATCTCAGGATTTCCGTGGACACCAACCTCGGAGCCAACAACATGCTATAACTTAAATATTCAAATTGTCAAAGATCAAGTTGCAATTGGGATACGATTATGGATGCACGGGCCATTTTTCCAGGAAAATCTAAAGATCCTAAAATTTCTGTTTCAATGAATTAAGGAGTGAACATGTGACAGAATTTTAAAGTTCTTTAGGAATTTTTATATGATTTTCAATTAATTTCGAATTTTCCATGGATTTTATCAATTTTAAGCATATGAGCGGTTTTACAAGTGAAATTGTTGCAAATAAATTCGAAATGATTTGAAATTTCTACAGCAGCAAGATGAAAATGTATGTAGCTTACAGGATGAGTTTTGCATATTTTTACATTAAATTCACATTTAATCTTGATTAAACCATTAAATGTCCAGATTGCACAATTAACACATAAACTAGTCGAAACGTAACTCTAAATTCTATGAAATTTCTACAGAAATACTATATGAATCAAAATAGCATGCAGTGAGATTTTCATGAATTTTAGAAATTATTTACTACCAATTTCGGATTTTACAATTTCTAGACCAGATTATAAATTAACACTACATCCCATATTAAAACAGATCCAAATCACACGAAACGTTTACAGTAACAAGTAATATGGAAGATAAGACTACTGTAAAAATTTTATGAATTTTAATGATGATCTGATGTTAGTAAAAATTCTCCTAAAATCTGATAAGTTTCAAAGAAAATATTAAATAATATACCAAATAAACTCCAACAATCTTTATAAATTCATGGTAAAATGAATAAGTAACATATTATTTTCCCACGAAATTTCATTAATTTTAGAATCTGTTTGGTATATAATTTAATTTTTCTTCTTCAAAAGATGTTTTTTGAAGAGTTTTCCATTTTTAAAACACAATTTGCGGAAAAAATCAGAAAAATTCGGAAAAATACAGAAATATTTTGAGAACAATGCACCTACCTGTGGTGAAGATCTCCGCCCAATCCAAAAAATATAAAAAATCCTGCCGCCGCCGATCCGCTCCGCCGTCTTTCGCTTTCTTTGGAGTGTTTAGAGGGAGTGATTGAGGGAGTGAAGAGATAATGGAAGAAGAATATTAGGGAGAGGGATGGAAGAATACATTGAGGAAAGGGATTGGAGGGAGTGATTAGAAGAGATAATGGAAGAGAAAGAGATAATGGAAGATAAATTTCTTTTTTTTTTCCTCCCTCTTATGGATGGGAAGGGAGATATATATAGGGAGAGAAAGAGAGAGAGAGAGATATGTTGGTGGAGAGCTCATCATGTTGTCCCTCTTAGTGGAGAATCCATCATTATTGTTCTTAGTGGAGGGCCCATCATGTTTCTTAGTGGAGAGTCCATCATTATTGCTCTTAGTGGAGGGCCCATCATGTTTCTTAGTGGAGAGTCCATCATTATTGCTCTTAGTGGAGGGCCCATCATGTTTCTTAGTGGAGAGTCCATCATTATTGCTCTTAGTGGAGGGCCCATCATGTTGTCTTAGTGGAGAGCTACCATCATTGCTCTTCATAAGAGGCCTCACAAGAGGCCCCACTGAGGCCCCACAACGCGGGCCCCACAATGTGGGCCCTCGGTTGATTCGATTTTAAACAAATGTTCAATGCGGGCCCACCAAACGAGTCCAAATTTAATCAAAATGCATCATGCGGCCCCACCAAATGGGTCCAACTTTCTCGATCCAAATTTAATCGAAGCACCCAATGCGGGCCCACCAAACGGGTCCCAATTCTCTCTGGTTTAGATTTTTCTGAATAATCCTTCTCAACATTTAGCGGGAAAATACGAAACACGACGGAAACGACCAAAAATATTTAGAAATGTAACAAACGGATGCGGGAAAGAAAGACATTGGAAAACCGACGGAAAACAAACCCTAATTTCTTTATCGATTAAGGTAGAGCAAAATGGGGTGTCTACAGATGCCCCTCTTTGGTAGAGATGACGTAGTCATCGAATACCAAAGTCAAAATGACAGAGCCATTTTGCGTAGCTTTAATCGACAAAAGACTCTACACAAACGGAACTTAGACGCAAACATTTACTACCTAATGCAAGGCCCTAAATGAAATCCTAGAATTAGAACATAATAAGAAATCCTGATGCGGTGCCGTTCACAAACGGGCAACGAGAGAATGAGATACCACTTTCGAATGGATTCCGAACAGAAAGAACAAAGATCGTTCTCAAGCGGTTTTTTTTTTTTTTTTTTTTTTTTTTTAAAAGAAAATGAGACATCTTTCACAAGCGGGCTCAAGGAGGATAAGAGACCATTCACAAATGGATTCAGAAAATGAGGTACCGTTCACAAACGGGCTCAAGGAGAAGACGAGACCATTCACAAATGGACTCGAAAATGAGGTACCGTTTACAAACGGGCTTAAAGAGAACACATGACCATTCACAAATGGACTCGAGAAACGAGGCACCGTTCACAAACGGGCTCAAGGAGAACATGAGACCATTCACAAATGGACTCAGAAAATGAGGTACCATTCACAAACGGGCTCAAGGAGAATAAAAGACCATTCACAAATGGGCTCAGAAAATGAGGTACCGTTCACCAACGGGCTCAAGGAGAAGACGAGACCATTCACAAATGGATTCGAGAAACGAGGCACCGTTCACAAACGGGCTCAAGGAAAACATGAGACCATTCACAAATAGACTCAGAAAATGAGGTACCGTTCACAAACGGGCTCAAGGAGAATAAAAGATCATTCACAAATGGGCTCAGAAAATGAGGTACCGTTCACCAACGGGCTCAAGGAGAAGACGAGACCATTCACAAATGGATTCGAGAAACGAGGCACCGTTCACAAACGGGCTCAAGGAAAACATGAGACCATTCACAAATAGACTCAGAAAATGAGGTACCGTTCACAAACGGGCTTAAGGAGAAGACGAGACCATTCACAAATGGACTCGAGAAACGAGGCACCGTTCACAAACGGGCTCTAGGAGAACATGAGACCATTCATAAATGGACTCGAGAAATGAGGCACCGTTCACAAATGGGCTCAAAGAAACAAGATAGCTTCAACCACGAAGAATTTAGAGATTTTTCATAAACTTGAATTTGACGTAGGATTGGATTTGATGAATTTTTGATTTTTCAGAAATAAGGCAGCGTCCACAAACGGGCTCAAGGAGGACATGAGACCATTCACAAATAGACTCAGAAAATGAAGTACCGTTCACAAACGGGCTTAAGGAGAAGACGGGACCATTTACAAATGGACTCGAGAAATGAGGCACCGTTCACAAACGGGCTCAAAGAAACAAGATAGCTTTGATTGATGAACTCAACAACGAAGAATTTAGAGTTTTTTCATGAACTTGAATTTGACATAGGATTGGATTTGATGAATTTTTGATTTTTCAGAAATAAGGCACCGTCCACAAACGGGCTCAAGGAGGACATGAGACCGTAAATGGACTCAGAAAAATGAGACACCGTTCACAAACGGGTTCAAGGAGAAGACGAGACCATTTACAAATGGACTCGAGAAACGAGGCACCGTTCACAAACGGGCTCTAGGAGAACATGAGACCATTCATAAATGGACTCGAGAAATGAGGCACCGTTCACAAATGGGCTCAAAGAAACAAGATAGCTTCAACCACGAAGAATTTAGAGATTTTTCATAAACTTGAATTTGACGTAGGATTGGATTTGATGAATTTTTGATTTTTCAGAAATAAGGCAGCGTCCACAAACGGGCTCAAGGAGGACATGAGACCATTCACAAATAGACTCAGAAAATGAAGTACCGTTCACAAACGGGCTTAAGGAGAAGACGGGACCATTTACAAATGGACTCGAGAAATGAGGCACCGTTCACAAACGGGCTCAAAGAAACAAGATAGCTTTGATTGATGAACTCAACAACGAAGAATTTAGAGTTTTTTCATGAACTTGAATTTGACATAGGATTGGATTTGATGAATTTTTGATTTTTCAGAAATAAGGCACCGTCCACAAACGGGCTCAAGGAGGACATGAGACCGTAAATGGACTCAGAAAAATGAGACACCGTTCACAAACGGGTTCAAGGAGAAGACGAGACCATTTACAAATGGACTCGAGAAAAGAGGCACCGTTCACAAACAGGCTCAAAGAAACAAGATAGCTTTGATTGATGAATTCAACAACGAAGAATTTAGAGTTTTTTCATGAACTTGAATTTGATTTGATGAATTTTTGATTTTTCAGAAATAAGGCACCGTCCACAAACGGGCTCAAGGAGGACATGAGACCGTAAATGGACTCAGAAAAATGAGACACCGTTCACAAACGGGTTCAAGGAGAAGACGAGACCATTTACAAATGGACTCGAGAAAAGAGGCACCGTTCACAAACAGGCTCAAAGAAACAAGATAGCTTTGATTGATGAATTCAATAACGAAGAATTTAGAGATTTTTCATGAACTTGAATTTGACATAGGATTGGATTTGATGAATTTTTGATTTTTTTGAACTTAATGAAATCGAGGATGTTATAGATCGTGCCTGACAAAGATATCGGAAACTAGGACTTTGACGAATGATGAAACGGCAAACCGAAGAACCATTACTAACAAGAATGGATTAGAAACACTTTTATGAAACTTCAACAAGATTTTTCTCAAAGAGACTGCTGGTCTTGTCTTTGGGGATTTGGATGACTGAAACCTTGAACAAGACACTTGAAATTGGTAATCTAGAACAACGGCTCTCTTGGATATAATCATGGAAAAGTGGGACTTGCCTCTTGATAGGTGTTTAGATAAACATTTCTTGACCAGGAAAGTATTTAACTAACTGGAAGGAAATTCTGAATTTTAACGGTTCATCTTTCTGAGAAATTGGCTCGACCATCATTGCATCTGAGGCTCTTCCAAGCTTAAGATGCCTTCCTGGGGTATGATCTTTTTACGGAAGCTGGGCTTTCTGATGTTTCTACTTCTGAATTCTTCTGGGTTGATCATCTTTGAAATATAGCTGTTTGACTAGATTCTCGAACTTTTTCAGGTACAATCGCAGGGAGCTGACGAGGCCGGGCCTCCTTCACCGAGACAGTTGCATCATTTGGACATATGGATGACGATTGACTCTTTTTAAATAGAAAACTTAGATAAAAGGCACTACTCAAAGGATTGAGGAGCTCTAAAGGAGTGAACATAGAATAACAACGATTGATTAACTACACTGACAGACACAGTAATGCTTCTGACTTAGTTAACGTTTTATTTGGTAAGTCTATCCTTTCAAGGAATATTTTTTTCAATTGGTAAACACTGGACTTTTTCCTTAAAACAGTAATGCCTCAATGATTTAATTACAACTCCTAGGATTGCTTAGCTCCAATGCCCCCAGTTTTGAGGATGTCACTTGAATTTGTTTGAACTTCAATTGATCTTCAGTCCTGATACCGGCTGTAACCTTCTTATAAATTTGCTTGAACTTCAGTTGATCTTCAGTCTTGATACTGGCTGTAGCCTTCTTATAATGATTCTCTTACCGTGACCAAGTCACCTCTTCAGGGTTTTTAACTTGGCGGACCGTGGTAGCCTTAACTTTTGCCTGAACCGTCTTTCTAGGTTTTCGATTCAGCAGGCTATCCCCTTAGCTTTTGCCTAAGCCGCCCTTTCGGGTTTTCAACTTAACAGGGGAATGATCTTAAATTTTGCCTAAACCGCCCTTTCAGGTTTTCAGTCTAGCAGATCTTCAAACTCCATTTTTTTTATTCATCATCATTTTTTTTTTTTTTGTTTCGGGACCTAGATCATTAGTTCTGAACACCGGAAGGACTTTATAGGTAGGATAGGGCTTTTCAAAGAATGGCTTAAGGTTCAACAAAGATTTCGACCGAACCTGTGAATAGGTTGCCTACATATCCCAAGGTAGGAATCAGGTCGTGTATAGTTCAGGGCGAATGCCCCTAGTTTGAAGATAAATTGTTCGAAAGTTTATTGATTTTTCTTTTTTTTTTCTTCTTTCTGGAATAATTGACTTCTCTTCTTTAGGAACTTGTCCCCCTTTTTTTTTTCTGAAAGGATTGAATTTCTTTTTTTTTTTTTGGATTGATTGAATTGCTTTTCTTTTTTGAATTGACCGAACTCAGTTTAACCGAGCTGCCTACGTACCCCAGTGTAAGGATCAGGTCTCGCGTAGTTCGGGGCGAATGCCCCTAGTTTGATGGGTTTTCAAGAAAATTTCATTTAGGCTCGAAGGGTTTGCAAACCAGTATTCTTTTGACGTTGGGTTCTGATTTTGGGATTTATTCGGCCAAAGGAGGCCTTCCGATGTTCAGATTGGGAGTCGATCTAGTTTACTAGAGTCCCTCTGGTACTGATTATTTATTTTTTTATTTTCTTTTTCTTTTTTTTACGGAGTTTGACGGCATTTCCAGGTAAGAGATAATAAATCTTCTTCTTTCAAGATTCTAATACGTGCCTTCGACTTTCATAGAGCGAAACTTGTTCTTCGACATCCTCCATCTATGGATTTGTAACTCTTGATATCTGATGATCACTTTTCAATGCTTGCTCTTGAACTTCTTATCTCGAATTTGATGGCTTCATGTTATGAATTTGAGAACCAAGGTCATTGATTGGTAATATGAAAGTTGTTTCCACTCCATGCCCCTTGCATAGCATATGATATTCACTTCATTCTTTCTTGAACCTTCTATCTGGGTCTTTCTCTTGGCATTAATGGTAACACTTACCGGACCATCTTTTTATCCTCAAAATGGGTTTACCAATTCTTCACACTCTTCAGAGGGTAATGTATTTTCAATCGGCATTTACTGGATCAAGGTTTCAGTGCCAGTGTTTACCACTTTAATTTCATCTTTGAAAGGCTGAGATTGGCGCTCCTCCTCTTGTTCAAGTAATCGTTGTGACTCAAGTGGAGTTTCGTCAATTTTGTCCTCATTTGATGAGGGAGTCTTATTTTAAGATCAGAAGCACACTTAAGAAACAGACACCAATGAACTTTTGGAACTGAAATTTTTATTTAAAGAAATGGCTATTACATCTGATGACCTATCCTGAACATTCTTAGGATTCACAACTCTAAATAAAAAAGAGAAGCAGAAGATATCTTGCCTGGACTAGGCATTGACCTTGAAATGTAAGACCGGACTCAACAATTGTACTGACCATGATTACTGATTCGCATAGGGGAACGCCCCTAGTTCAAGGATTATGATAGTGAACTCTGAAGGACTTAGCAAAATATTCTTGAAAAAGGTTGCCCTTAGAGTAAGAAAAGACCAAGGGTACAAGCAAGATTGGATCATCTGGACCAGGCATGATCAGATCATGAGATTGCATAATCGAAAGATTGTGAGATTCTGCTCCTGCCAGTTAGGGGATGGCATGAAGATACGATCGAATCGTATGACAGAAGAATGAAAGACGCACGATCAAGAGATTAGATGAGATAGTATAAGATTGCTTTCAACGGATAGATCATGAATGACTAATCCTATGAGATCTTTGGAAATGATGGGATTTATATCCTAACCCCAAAGGAAAAGTTTTTAGTCTTCGCACATTTTAACAGTGTTACCTGAAGGCATCAACCCTAATCCTAATCTAGCGGAGTGGAGAGATGATCTCGACTCATGACTTTGTTTGTGTACCTAGGACCGATCGTAGCCATTGGAAGATGGACTACGGCCTAATCTAGACACAAATGGGTAAGATATCCTAAACTAGGCTCACACATGTGGTGCACATGTGTTCGTATACTGCATGCATGTGTGGGTTAATCTAGGGGTAAGGCCAAGAGTCCCCTTAGCGCGAATCCATGTTCGATATACTGTACCAGTGTCCAGCGTATCAGTACGTGAACAAGAGATCCGTTTACGTACCATAAAGGTACTAGGCTAAGGGTGGAATGCTTCTCTAGCACAGAGGCACCAGGTGATGAAATCCCAGTCAACCATGCTAGATAACACTCCGGGTTCCTAAAATAGGATGTGTGTGCATGTGAAATGCAAGGGTTTAGATGCAAGTGATATAAGTGTGTGCAATAAGTTTACGCAATCTATGATGCCTTCAGGTTTTGTTAGATTGAGTTTAAGTAAAATGTGATGAGAAAATAAAACAAGACAAACTAATCTAACAAATATAGAGTTTTTATGAGCCAGTTAAATTAAATTCAAATGAATTATCTTTTGGAATTTTAATGAAGTTAGGTGGTCCCCAGCAGAGTCGCCAGACTGTGGTACCCTGATCCCGCGAGAGGGGCGTGGGGCGCGAGCCGCCGCGCGCTCTCTCTTTGGTCTCTCGTTCCCACGCGATTGGCGTGTGCATTTTAATATTGATTTGAATTCGTCTTTCCTGTGGACTTGGGATCACTAAGGCAATCCGAATTCCACACGAAAGAGACTGACAGAGTCGCCACCTAGATGTGGGATCTAGGACCCATAATTAACCAGAAATCTAGACTCGCTACCTGGTTACGAGAATGGAAGGTATGGGGAGTTATCCACCACATGCACCATTCTTGTCCGATAATCGGTCTTCGATTCCAAAAGCTAACTCTTTTAAATTTATTTTAAATGGCTCATTCAACTCTATGTTAATGTGCGAACTAAGTGACATGCATCCTAGAATCTAATTTCAATGTGAATCCTAGATGTGTATCTTGATTTATTAATTTGTCTGGATTCATTCTAAGTGAAAGTTCTCCTAGAATTCTAATTTCATGGAAAACCCTAACTGATTTGATTAAGTATTTACAAGAAAATTAATATACAAAACACCACAATTTGTTGTGGTGCCGACTCGCGGGTGGTATGCCGTCAGACATCCAAGCTGCCTACGTACCCAAGCCTCACTGGGATCAGAGTCGACGTAGTTCGGTGCACCTAAGCTAAGCTACATATGCCTAACTCAACTAGGACACCGACTTAGACGGATTTGACTGTTTCAACAGTTTTAAGAGGAATTATTTAATTCAAGTTGAGGATTTTATTATCTTAGGATTTCATCTAAGATGCTATATGATTCTTATCTGAATGCAAGTTGTCCCTTAGACTAATGCAGGTTTTGCCTACATCCTAGTTTACTAGGCTTGTCCTAGGGAAAGATCGGGTGACTAGTGTAACTAGGCCTATGGTACGGTTACTATTCATAGCAAGCGTCCGTGATGAGGCTGGACTCCTAACTCTAGGACTCCCTAAAACCTAGGACACGGCACGACACCAGTGTTCCTAAATTGGGCTCTAATGGTTCTTAGATTGGAAACCATAATCCAATGGTTCCGAAAGACACAAGATAAATCGATTTAAGTTCTCGAGGTTAATGAGTTTCAGATTTCGAAGATTTTCAGTTTCTAGACATTTAAGGATTACCAATGGTTCTAGGGTTCACCAATTTCGGCCTTGAATGGCATCCAAAGGAGGGAATCGTGCGCTCTTTCCTTGTGCAATTTAATACTTAGGTTATAGCATCTTATTGCCTGGCAGAATCTCAGGATTTCCGTGGACACCAACCTCGGAGCCAACAACATGCTATAACTTAAATATTCAAATTGTCAAAGATCAAGTTGCAATTGGGATACGATTATGGATGCACGGGCCATTTTTCCAGGAAAATCTAAAGATCCTAAAATTTCTGTTTCAATGAATTAAGGAGTGAACATGTGACAGAATTTTAAAGTTCTTTAGGAATTTTTATATGATTTTCAATTAATTTCGAATTTTCCATGGATTTTATCAATTTTAAGCATATGAGCGGTTTTACAAGTGAAATTGTTGCAAATAAATTCGAAATGATTTGAAATTTCTACAGCAGCAAGATGAAAATGTATGTAGCTTACAGGATGAGTTTTGCATATTTTTACATTAAATTCACATTTAATCTTGATTAAACCATTAAATGTCCAGATTGCACAATTAACACATAAACTAGTAGAAACGTAACTCTAAATTCTATGAAATTTCTACAGAAATACTATATGAATCAAAATAGCATGCAGTGAGATTTTCATGAATTTTAGAAATTATTTACTACCAATTTCGGATTTTACAATTTCTAGACCAGATTATAAATTAACACTACATCCCATATTAAAACAGATCCAAATCACACGAAACTTTTACAGTAACAAGTAATATGGAAGATACGACTACTGTAAAAATTTTATGAATTTTAATGATGATCTGATGTTAGTAAAAATTCTCCTAAAATCTGATAAGTTTCAAAGAAAATATTAAATAATATACCAAATAAACTCCAACAATCTTTATAAATTCATGGTAAAATGAATAAGTAACATATTATTTTCCCACGAAATTTCATTAATTTTAGAATCTGTTTGGTATATAATTTAATTTTTCTTCTTCAAAAGATGTTTTTTGAAGAGTTTTCCATTTTTAAAACACAATTTGCGGAAAAAATCAGAAAAATTCGGAAAAATACAGAAATATTTTGAGAACAATGCACCTACCTGTGGTGAAGATCTCCGCCCAATCCAAAAAATATAAAAAATCCTGCCGCCGCCGATCCGCTCCGCCGTCTTTCGCTTTCTCTGGAGTGTTTAGAGGGAGTGATTGAGGGAGTGAAGAGATAATGGAAGAAGAATATTAGGGAGAGGGATGGAAGAATACATTGAGGAAAGGGATTGGAGGGAGTGATTAGAAGAGATAATGGAAGAGAAAGAGATAATGGAAGATAAATTTCTTTTTTTTTTCCTCCCTCTTATGGATGGGAAGGGAGATATATATAGGGAGAGAAAGAGAGAGAGAGAGATATGTTGGTGGAGAGCTCATCATGTTGTCCCTCTTAGTGGAGAATCCATCATTATTGTTCTTAGTGGAGGGCCCATCATGTTTCTTAGTGGAGAGTCCATCATTATTGCTCTTAGTGGAGGGCCCATCATGTTTCTTAGTGGAGAGTCCATCATTATTGCTCTTAGTGGAGGGCCCATCATGTTTCTTAGTGGAGAGTCCATCATTATTGCTCTTAGTGGAGGGCCCATCATGTTGTCTTAGTGGAGAGCTACCATCATTGCTCTTCATAAGAGGCCTCACAAGAGGCCCCACTGAGGCCCCACAACGCGGGCCCCACAATGTGGGCCCTCGGTTGATTCGATTTTAAACAAATGTTCAATGCGGGCCCACCAAACGAGTCCAAATTTAATCAAAATGCATCATGCGGCCCCACCAAATGGGTCCAACTTTCTCGATCCAAATTTAATCGAAGCACCCAATGCGGGCCCACCAAACGGGTCCCAATTCTCTCTGGTTTAGATTTTTCTGAATAATCCTTCTCAACATTTAGCGGGAAAATACGAAACACGACGGAAACGACCAAAAATATTTAGAAATGTAACAAACGGATGCGGGAAAGAAAGACATTGGAAAACCGACGGAAAACAAACCCTAATTTCTTTATCGATTAAGGTAGAGCAAAATGGGGTGTCTACATAAAGTAAGATATCGCTAATGGCTCCGTGATTTGGAGTTTGGCATTTTCTTTCATTATTTTGTAAATATTTTCGCCAATGGCTCCGTGATTTGGAGTTTGGCATTTGCTTTCATCATTTTGTAAATATTTTTACCAATGGCTCCGTGTTTTGGAGTTTCGCATTTTCTTTTATCATTTCGTAAATTTCTGCCAATGACTCCGTGATTTGGGGTTTGGTTTTTTTTCTTACCGTTTTACGAAGGTTTAAAAATGGAATTGCCAACGGCTCCATGTGTTTGGAGTCTGGTCATTTCTTTTGAAAAGGTTTTGAGGAAGTGGTTTTTAGAAAGAATTTCCGGTGAAGAAGCACTGTGTGTTTGGAGTCCGGTCATTTCTTTTGAAAAGGTTTTTGAGGAAGAGATTTTTAGAAAGAATTTCCGGTGAAGAAGCTACTTGTGTTTTGAGTTCGGTCATTTCTTTTCAAAAGGTTTTTGAGTAAGAGGTTTTAGAAAGAATTTCCGGTGAAGAAGCTTCGTGTGTTTGGAGTCCGGTCATTTCTTTTGAAAAGCTTTTGAGGAAGAGGTTTTTAGAAGGAATTTTTGGTGAATAAGCTCCATGTGTTTGGAGTTCGGTCATTTCTTGGAAAAGGTTTTAAAAAGGGTTTTCATAAGGGAATTTCCGGTGAAGTAGCTCTGTGTGTTTGGAGTCCGATTATCCATTGAAAAGGTTTTAGAGGAAAAGGTTTTCATAAAGAAATTTTTAGTGAAGTAGCTCCGTGTGTTTGGAGTCTGGTCTTTTCTTTGTTCATTTGAAAATGTTTAAAAGAGAAAGTTTAAATAAAGAAAGAAATTTCTGGTGAAGTATACAATTAGCCAAGTGATTTTTGGTCCGAATGTCAGCAAAAATTCTTATTCATTGATACAAGTGAATGTTTGAAGTTTGATTTTATTCTTTGAGTATTTTGTCTTATGTTTTACTTTGATAAGGATTTAGTTTACTAGTAAAAAAAAAGTGTGTTTTATGTATGTTTGTTTTCGTTAAAGTCCTTGTTGACTGGTATGTTTTGTTGAGTTCGAATATTAGAGAGAGGCTATCTAATTTTAGATATCATTGTTGGTGAGAATAGAGAGAGGCTATCTCATTTTAGATATCATTGTTGGTGAGAATAGAGAGAGGCTATCTCATTTTAGATGTTAAGAGTCAGTGAGAGGCCATCTCTAAATGTTTGCAGATTTGTAAGTCTTGTAACAGAGTCGTTTTGTTATTTTTACCCTTGTGAATACCATTTTAGAGTCAAAACCCAAAAATTTGTTTCGCTTTGTTTTCGGGGTCAAAATGTGTTGTCTGTTCAGCTTTAGCATTCGCGTGACAAGCACGCTCTCCCAAAGAGGGGCATCTGTAGACACCCCATTTTTTACTGAACCCCTATTCACTTTATTTGAGCATAACCTTACCAAATCAGTGAATTAAGACCCCAACTGTCACCCTAAGCTAGGTTAGGGTCTCACCAAGGTCTCTGAAAAATTTCATTGAAATCCGAATTGATTTGCCTAGCGAACGAGCCGAGACATTGTGCATAGTGTAAATCCAGAAGGGGGTGACTTATCCTAGAAGAGACCGACCCGCGATCAAATAGGACACGACTGTCCGTGCGCATATCAATTTTTTAGCGCAACCGCGCGCCTTATCAAATAGTTGTGCCAATATCGGCACCCATTTTCTCTATAAATAGCAACTTAACCTCTCATTTTTCATTTTAATGAGCGTTTTCTTAACCTAATCTAGAGAGAGCAAAATCTCCAAATCCCTAACCCTAACCATTCCATTTCTTCTCCGATCAGATTTTGCCGGCAAACTTGACCGAAAACTGGCCAATTCTCACCGGCGGCGAGCTTCCTTTCTCTTTCTTTTGTTAGCTTTTGTAGTCGTTCTTCCTTTTAAAACCTTAGATCTGTTATGTTTTTGTCTTAGAAACCCTAAATCTTTGATCTGAACCTCAAACCTCATTCCAAGAGCAGACTGGAGTCTTAAAACCTGAAATCAAAGTTGTAATACGGAGGTTCTGTGATTTCAAAAGCTCAGAAATTGTAGATCTTTCGATTCCCTCGGTGTTAAGCCCTAGATTCTAAAATGACCTCATCTTCTTGATTGAAATCCTAGCATTCTTATTTCCCCTTTCTTTTAGGAGACAGACTTTGTCTCGTTTATCTTAGTTATCCTCTTCTTATTGGAAACAGGCTTTGTCTCGTTTGCTCTATTTGTTTTTATCCTTTTAGGAGACATGCCTTTTCTCATTAGCACTTCCTTTGTAGAACGTTTTAGCATAAGATTTTCTCGCTTAGCTTGATTGCCTTTTCGTCTTTTAGAGACTAACTCAGTCTTGCTATAGTTTTACCTTTTTGGGATTTTCTTCATTTACCTTATCACACTAGTTTACTTGTTTGTGTACCCTTACTATTTTTGGGACACTTGTATACCTTTTTAGTTTTTTTTCCTTTTAGCCCTAGGGGTTTTACCTTATGGTGTTTGCACTCTTTCGCAATTTGGATTACCGAGTGTGTTTTTCTCATTTGTTCTCTTTGGCTAAGGGTTGAATCATTTAAAACATAAAAAATATTTAAATTTTGAATCACAAAAATATAAAAACATTTTAAAATCCAAAAACATCAGAAATTTGAAACTAAAAAATATTTGAAATTTAAAACACCAAAAACATTTAAAAAATTAAGAAATTTTAAGAGCGTATTAGGAGGGTTTGTTTCCGAACTACGTTGGCTTGATCCTCTTCCATGAGGTATGTAGGCAGCTTGAGATTCTCGTCCCAAGTTCAGTCAAACCTTTCAAAATAAACATTTCAAACTTTATAAATAAACCGTTTAAACCTTTCAAAAATGCAAAAATATTTCAAAGCTTTCCCGATAAACATTGTTTTCAAAAAGCTCTTCCTCTAAAGTTAGAAGTTTGTCTTAGATAAAGTATTTTGGTTGTTGTGTGTTTGTGTTAGAGTTAGGAGTTTGTCCTAGCCAGGAACGCCTCCATCCGGTCAGTTGATGATCCCCATCACCGACTGATGATTAGAGTATGGTGCTTTAGATTGCCCATTGTTTTCCTTAGGACATGCAACCTAGTTACACATAGGATATAGGAACCACCTGCATTAGCTTAAGGCTAACTTGCATTTAGATAGGGCATATAGGGTGTCATAAAATCTACACTCCACTTGAATTTAAATAATCGTTAAAGAAGCTTTAGAAATCAGTCTGATCTTTTAGGTCGAGTTTAGGATAGAGGTCTAGATGTCTTAAGCATCATAGTTTAGAATAGGTGTGAAGCACTATGTTGCCTTGATTCTCGTGGAGGCAGGGATACTTAGGCAGCTTTGGATGAATACCAGACCATCCAAGGAATCGAGCGACAACATTAGAGTCTTAGGGTTTTGTTGTTAGTATTTTAGGGTTTGTGTTTGTAGTCATCATAATTTCTTGTGTTCTCTTTTGTAGCGAGATTATTTAGCATGTTTGCATGTTTATTTTTATTGCTCTACTTAGTCACATATTTAGTTGTTTCATTTGTTGTTATCTCCTGATTTTATGCTTAGATAACATTCGCATGCTTAGTTATAGTCCTTTACTACTTGTTTTTTCACATGCTTACTTACTTTTCACATGCTTAGTTGTAGCTCTTTATTATTACTTTGCTTACTCACATGCTTAGTTGTAGTCCTTTATCACTACTGATTTTTACTGTTGCTATCATCTACTGACATTTGTTCACTGTACAGGTTTATATCTTTAGTTATAGATATGCATGCGATTGTTTACTGTTTTTCCTAGATGTGTTGTGTTAGGATTAGATAAATGTTTAGAGATTGGTAACAGGGTTACCTGTTATTGGGTTGACATTAGTCTCCTCTACTTCTTTAAGAGACGTTGAATTCTAATGGTCATTCTAATGACAGATGATACTGGTATTATTTCTCTTTACGTATGGATGTTAGATGTGATGTATGGAGATAGATAGCAGGGTTGTCTGATATTAGATTGGTCCTAGTTCTCTCTGCCTCTTTGAGAGACAGTGGATTCCAGTATTCTTTCTAATGACAGATGATATCGGTATCACTTGTCTTTAGGATTTGGATGTTCTTTTTTTTTCTTTTGCCTATCCCCGGGTCATGCATGCTTAGGTAGACATCTTCTCGGGGATATTCGTTCCCATTTCACATGATTTTGCCCAAAATTATTAGGAGTTAATAATAAATGGCATAAGAGTCCAAGTGCTAGCACTTGGGCGAGATGGGTGCTTAAAACCTTCCCAAATCGTAATCAGGCACGAACCCATTTACTTCTGGTTATCCATGGTATACAGAGCATTTTTTTAAGGATCCATGGCCATATACCATGGATGGCGACTCTGAGTTTTGTTTTATTTCGAGAGTTCCTTGGTAGAACTCTCCTTCACATGTGGAGATCTTTGAGGATTGCAGTGGGATCTCTTATCCCTCGGCACCCGTCCTCGGGATCGGGGTCCACAACCTCTAGTTTAAAAGAGTATCAAAGCAAGTCTCGCCACACTACTCGGACTCCAAGATCCTGCCCTATTTAGTGATTGTTTTTCCATCTCATTCGAGTCTCCTCTGATGGGAATCCAAGACTATTGTCTTCAGGGTTTCGATTTTGCAGATCGCTTGTCTTGACTTTTACCTGGATCACTTGTATTTCTCAAGCTTTGGAATTCTTCATGACTAAGGAACTCTTTTTGTATCTCATCAACAATCTGTTTATGAGATCCTGCCCTGCTTAGAGATTGCTTCTCCATCTCATCAATTACACCTTGCTAGTACTCATGACTCTTGTTTTCCAGGTTTCTGGTCCAACAAACCACTTTTCTTAGCTTTTGCCTGGAATTCTCATACTACTCAAACTTTGGAATTCTTCATGATTGAGGAATTCCTTCTGTATTTTGTAAGCTCATTCTTTGTGGGAAGTCTTTGCCTCTGACTGGATTGCCTCTTCAAGTTTTCAATCCAGCAGACCACTACCCTAACTTTTGCATAAGCCAACCTCTTTTGATTGTTGACTTACCAAATACATGAGTCTAGGCTGCCCTTTCGGGCTTTCAACCTAGTGGGTCTTCAGACTCTCGTTCTTCTTTTCTTTCTGTTATTGTTTCATACGCCTCGAACCCTTACTTGTTTCACCAGAAGGACTTTCTAGGTAGGCTTGGGATCAAGAAGGTTAGATATCTAAGGTTATACAGATTTGGACCGAATCTGGTCTAGCCAGACTACCTACGTACCTCAATAATAGAGGATCAAATCCGCGTAGTTCGCTTTGGGATTTAACAAAGAATGGTTTAGCTTTTTAGCTTCAAAATTTTGGAAGGGGGATGATTTAGCATTTATCCCAAAGGTTGACCGAACCTGAATTGATCAGGTTGCCTACGTACCCCTAAAGAGATGGGGATGAGGTCATAACGTAGTTCGGGTGCAAAACTGCTCCTGGTTTATAATATGTTTAAAAGAATGGTTTGATTTGACTTTTTTGCTCAAAGAGTTTACAAAATGGTTTTTAAACGTAAGGATTTTGGCTATAAAGGCTCAGACGTCCAAGGATGGCCTCATGGTGTTTTGACGTACAAGCTTCTTGAGGAATAAGGTTCAATGGTTTTGAATATTTTTGTCGAGGAGTCTGGCGGTATTCTTAGGCAAGACTTCCATCACAATGCTCTACCTGAATTTATGCTCATCTCAAAGATCTTGAATCTGTGCTCAAGATTCTACAACTCCCATTTGTCTCCAAATACTAAAGATGATTGTCATATCCAATCTATCACATTGACTCCCTCATCTGGGTCTTTGATGATCCTAAGGAGTTCTTTTAGGGACACATTCCCTTCTCTTTTGTCTTTCTCTCGTACTTTCATTTGAATATTTTCTTTCATTTTCCTCTTGCCTTTAGACGTTAGGAATGTCCTCATTCTTGAAATGTACCACCTTGGAATCATACTAAAAATACACAGCCCAAATATTTTTTTTAGGGATCAAGTCTATGACTTCGTCTTTCTGAAAGCCTTCTATTAAATTTTCATCAACTCCACTAGATGTCTGATGCTTTTCTTTCTTGAATTTTGCTTTTCGACTGCTGTGTAAAGCCAATGGAGTCTTGCTTTGCACCATACAGGGCATTCACCCGGTTTATCCTTATAAGATTGTAGACACCCCATTTTGACCGGACCCAAGTTCGTGTTGCTGGTGCGAAACCTCGCCAAACCAGTGAATTCGGCCCCCAAATTACACCCTAAGCTAGGTTAGGGTCTTCCATAGGTCCCTGTAAAATTTCATCGAGATCCGAGCACGTTTGATCAGTGAACGGATCGAGGCAGTGGTCGTAGTTCAAATCTGGAAGGGGGGCAAATTATCCGCACAGGGGGGTGTCCTTTTGTAAAATAGCCGAGGTTTTGCCTTTTGTCTAATAAGACAAAGCGGGCGGGGGGCAGCTAGCATTTGTGCGCCCATCAAATGGGTAGTGCGGATATCAGCATTCAAATTTTTAATATAAAAAAAATATACGAAGAGCAGAGAGGGGGATTATTGATTTTCGTTGAAGAAATCACAGAGAGAGAGAAGGAGAGAAAGGGGAAAAAACTCAGATCTAGCTCCGGCAAGCTTCCGGCTGAGCTCCGATCTTCTTCGTATCTGGTTTTCCCATTTTATACTCGCCAGATCTACCTATTCTACCTTGTTCTTCTTCATCTTCTTCAATAGTCCATGCCAGAGTCCGGCAATTAAACCCTATCTCCGATCATCTTTTTTTTTCGACCATTTCTCCGGCTTAGCACTGGTAAAAGCTCCGGCAAGCCCCATGGATTCCGGTAAGCTAGTCCCATTTTCCTTTCTTCATTCTCTTCTCCATCTCCTTTCATCATTTTCCAGATTCAAGAATTTCTGTTGGATCTGAAATCGAAAGAACGAGAGAGAAAAACCCCTTTTCTTTTCCCCACCGAAACCCTAACTTGAGTCTTCTTCTCCGGTTATATTCATGTAGAAATTCTGACCTTCTATCATCTCCGATTTCCTTGCCGGAGCACCGTCACCGTCCCTCATCATCTGCTAGAATCCGAGCCCTCCGCCGCCACTCTCTTTTCAGATCTGAGATTTTAGATCTGAGAAGGGAGAGGATTTGAGAGAAAGGGAGAGAGAGAGATCTGAGAGAGAGAGGATTTGAGAGAAAGGAAGTGAGAGAGGGAGAGAGATCTTGCTGTTCTTTTTCTCTTCGATTATCTTCTCCGATCGGCCATTCCGGTCACTTCACCGGAGCTCCGGCCATTTTTTCTTTTTAATCGGACCTTCTCTTTTCTTTGGATTTGGTTGCTTTGGTATGAACTAGAACATTTGTATCCAATTGGTGTTCAATCATTGATAGCTCAAGAAATCCAGTAAGATCTGCACTTTTCCAGAATCTTTTGAGGTAATTTCCAATGATCTTACCCTGTATCATACTGTTTCTGTGAATGATTGTGGTTCTAATTAGTTGTTTAATTCAGGGTAGATCTAGCAATACAAATGGTTCCTGTTGTCATATCTTCTATCAGAGTTAACATATGTATTTCCTTGAGTGATTTAATGAATTTGAGTTGGTAGAAGTGCTTTGTGGTTGAAAGATCGAGCATCAAATTTGAGGAAGTGTGAATGTCAGTGGTGTATGCCTTGATCTCATGAGTTACACTAATGTCCCTCGAGGTTTCGTAGTAGCAAATGATGGGATATTTTGAACCTGTTTCACTTGTAATTATTTTTGTTATTAATTCTCTTTGGTATTGGGGATAATTAGTGTTTCATCCTGGAAAATGGTAGAAAATAGGAGATTAAAGCTCGTTCTTATGGTGTGGAGAAATTATTGTTGTTCCTGTGACATTTACTTTGTTCTCAGCATCTTAATTTTGTTGGAGTATAACCATAGTCAAGATTTGATTTGAGCTTCGTAGTTTTGTTTTATTTCTAAATGATTCCTTGTGTTGATCAACTTTGAACTGAACCAAAAAGCCCTTTCTCCTTATGAAATGACTTATCAAGAATGGGATTCATTTTTTTCATTGCAAATTATTTTGGCCATTCAGGTGTTCCTGTAACCTCTTTAGGAATTACAAACAGAGTTGTTTTGCTTTATTTTTGTAAATTTCGAAAAAGTTATAATAATTGATTACTGTTTATAGAGAGAACAATGTAAAAATGATAACTCTTGGAAGAAGCACAAGTTATTTTTATGGATGGGTGAGATCAGTTAACAATGTTAAATTTCTTGGGTCTTAGAGCATCATCATGGAGAATTAATATTTGCAACCCTTATACCTTGAGTTTAAAATCCCTACTCATTTTAATATTGGCAGCCCTAATATTTTGGATATTGGCAGCCCTCACATCACTTTTGATAAGGGCATGATCTCTTTCCCTTGATATTTTGAGGTTTTATCCAATGATAACGCATAATAATTTGGTGCTTATTTGCTATTCCCTGTTGTACATAAATTCAGCCTCTGAATTGGCCCATGTCTTGACGAGGTTCGGTCCATAATTCAGCCCTGTTTTGTCGCAGTTCAACTTAATAATTCAGCCCTATTTTCCCTCAGGACTTTTAGACAGGGAGGTTGATCCGCAGTGTATGTTGCAATGAGGGCAATGAAGGTGCTAGCCCAAGACCATCTTTTAGAGGACTTGCTAAGTCCCGTTAACTTCTTTCCTTTCTCTTTTAGGAAGACTTTCCCAGTCTTTTAGATGCTCTTAGATTTTAGTTCCCTTTATCATTGCAAGGGCTATGATGGCGATAGTCGGAGCCTCCCCTTTAGAGAGACAATTTGTGTCTCTATAGAGCTAGCTTTATCTGTCCACTTTTCAACTATGTTTTGCACTAAAATTTTTATAAATTGGGAATATCATTTGATATATTCGTATAATCTGTTGAAAATCTAATACTCTTCTTATACTAAGCTTTGAGTTAGGTTTTGAAGATGGTGATGAATGGATTATTCAGGTGAGACTCTCTTGAGGTTCATAAACTTGTTTTTTATTATTAAAATAAATTGTTTAATTGAAGGAGGAAATCAGATGACTACTCTATTCGATGTCCTTGACACGAATATCGTCTGATTTCAAGGCGGTTTGTAGAAATATTATATGTGTAGGAAATCAGATGATTACTTTGGCATCATCTGATTTCATTGGAGTCCCCGTATTGGGGTTTGTGGTTGGCTTTGAAGTGTTTTATATTGTTTTTACTTCATTAGGCTACCCAGCGGCTGGTCTGGGCTAATTAATATTGTTTATCATTCTATGATCGCTATTATTACAGGTTGTGTACTCTTTAGTTATAAGTCTTTCTTTGCTTAGTACTTGATTTGTTTATATAAGAATTGAATGGAAATTTGAGATTGCCTAGTAGCTCTTTTATGATCTCTTGGTAGACTAACGCAGTCTTCTAGACTTCTTTAGATACTAGAACCTGTACTAGGAGACATACTCTGTCTCGTTAGGCAATCCTCCTTTGGAGGCAAGCCTCATTTGTAGAATCCTCTCTGAGATTGCACCTCAGTTTGTTCCTTTGTTAATTAGAGACCAATTTGGTCAAATAGTTGTCTTAGCCTTGCTTACCCCTTGAGGGCAATGATAAGGTTGCTTGAAGCCCATCTTTATGTGTGTTTGGGAGACCCACCCGGTCTCATTCTCTCGTTAGTCCTATTTGTGTGCTTTTTGATTTTGGGAGAACACCCTACTCGGCTTGGCTTCATACCCTTACCCTTATGGGTATTGGGTTGCACATTTGTTGCACCCTAGGGCTAGGTAGCTGTCCGGCCCGGTTGGGTGTTTTACCTTTGCTAAATATGCACAAGGTCTCTTATTCCTTTTGCTTGTAAGCCTCTCCTTAGTCAATAGTCCATTCGCATAGGAGTCAGCCTTGATTAGAGAGTCTTTGACTCATTCGCCTTTTAGGTAGTGTTATAGGAGAGTCTTTGACTCATTTGCCTTTTCGGTGGTGTTATAGAAGAGTCTTTGATTCATTTGTCTTTCAGGTGGTGTTATTGAAGAGTTTTTTATTCAATCTTTCTCTTATTGGTTTTTCTAGAGAATCTTTGACTCATTTATCCTTTAGTTGGTGTTAGTGGAGTCTTTGACTCGTGTTTCCTTCTCTTTTAGAGAGTCTTTGACTCATCTATCCTTTAGTTGGTGTTAGTGGAGTCTTTGACTCGTGTTTCCTTCTCTTTTAGAGAGTCTTTGACTCATCTATCCTTTAGTTGGTGTTAGTGGAGTCTTTGACTCGTGTTTCCTTTTCTTTTAGAGAGTCTTTGACTCATCTATCCTTTAGTTGGTGTTAGTGGAGTCATTGATTCGTGTTTCCTTCTCTTTTAGAGAGTCTTTGACTCATCTATCCTTTAGTTGGTGTTAGTGGAGTCTTTGACTCGTGTTTCCTTTTCTTTTAGAGAGTCTTTGACTCACTTCATTTTCTTAGTTGATATTACTAGAGTCTTTGACTCATTCGTTCTTTTGTTGTATTACTAGGGAGTCTTTGACTCGTTGGTTCTTCCGTTGGTGTTATTTGGGAGTCTTTGACTCATTCTTCCTCTAAGTTGTAGTATTAGAGAGCTTGTGGCTCATTTGTCTTCTTTGTTGCTGTTAGTAAGGAGTTTCTCCTTAGTCTTGTTGTCATTTCTTCTTCTTTGGAGACTAGCCTAGTCTCATTATAGCTTTGCCTTTTGAGATCGTAGATCTTTTTGTTGTCCTCGATAGTTTAGTTTGCCTTGTTTATGGGTTTCCTCTGTTTGCCCTAGGGTTTGGCCCTAGGGTTTTGCTTTGTATTTTCCCTTAGGTCTTTGACCAAAAGGGTGAAAACTCTTTACTTCAAAAACTTTTGAAAACTTTAAAAATATGAAAAACATCTGAAAAACCTTAAAAAGCCTAAAGTGTTGAGTGTTTTAGAATTAGTAGTTAGAGAGTTCGTTTCGAACTACGTTGGCTTGATCCTCTTCCGAGGTACGTAGTGCAGCTTGGGATTTATATCCCAAGTCCAGCCAAACTTTTGGTAAATAACATTTTAAAATCTTTTTCTTTGAATAAGCAACCTTTCTAATCTTGTTTTCAAAAGATCTTCCTCTAGAGTTAGGAGTTTCTCCTAGATAGAGAGTTTTAGAGTTAGGATTTTCTTTTGTTAGGTTGCTTGATTGTTTGTCTGTTGTGTGCTTGTTTTAGAGTTAGGGGTATGTCCTAGAGTTATAGGAGCGCCTCCGTCCGGTCAGCTGGCGATCCATATCGCCGACCGATGACTAGAATAGGATGCGTTAGTCCACCCTTTGTTTTCCTTAGGAAACGCAGCCTAGTTACACATAGGTTGTAGGAACCACCTGCATTAGCCTGGGGCTAATCTGCATTTAATTAGGGCATATAGGGTGTCATAAAATCCACAATTCATCGGAATTTAAATAATCATATAATAAACTTTAATAACTAGTCCGGTCTTTTAGATCGAGTCTAGGATAGAGGTCTAGGTGTCTTAGGCATCCTAGCTTAGAATAGGCGCGAAGAACTACGTTGCCTTGATTCTCGTGGAGGCGGGGATACGTAGGCTTCTTTGGATGAATACCAGACCATCCGAGGACTCGGGCTATTTCGTTTAGAGTCTTAGGTTTTGTTGTGTTGTTATTGTATAATTTGATATGTTTTCTTACTTTATTGTACTGATCTTATACCTTTAGCTATAGCTTGCATGTGTTTGTACATCAGAACTTAGACACCCATTAGGCTTGTCACTCATAACCTAGCTATGCTTAGGTGACACATCTTTCATTTTATTTTATATGCGTTTATTATTTTTATTCTCAGGAAATGCATGCTTAGGTAGACGAGTCCTGAGGATTGTTCCCATTTCAGATGATTTTTATTCAAACTTCTTTGGAGTTACTAAAAATGGCATAAGAGACCAAGTGCTTGCACTCGGACGAATTGGGGGTGCTCTCAGACCTTCCCCATTCGTAACCAGGCACGAACCCATATATATTTCTGGTTATCCATTGCACAGAGGATTTGATTTTAGGGTTCCATGGCATATCCATGGATGGCGACTCTGAGTTTATTTCAGGTATGTCTCGGTTTCGAACCTCGGTTCCGGATCAAGACATATCTCTTTCTTTTTACATCGCCACTCGTGCTATGCTATGAGGGTGGCATCCGTTTTGAGAGTTCATTGGTAGAGCTCTCCTTCACACGTGGATGATCCAGATGGTGTTAGGGACCCATTCCCTCGCTCGTCTCTCTCGGATCGGGGTCCACAAAGATTAAACAAGACTACCTCAAACCCCTCTAAATAGGTCTATGAATTATTTGCGCTTCTCGGGAGATAAAGTTTTGCCAATCCATCTTTCTCGAGTTTCAAATTTCAATACCACTATCAACAGCTTCGATTTCTTCTTTGAGTGGCTATGTTCGACGCTCTTCCTCTCATTTGATCATCTTGTAGATCTCAAGAAAAATTTCATCTGCGTTCCCATACGAGAAGAGTGTCTTTAATTATTTAGACATTAGATCTAAGAGTGAATCATAGAACATCAAATATATGAAATCAACAACTTTATTCAATTGAAAACAGTATGTACATCAGTAGCATTCTTTTTTTTTTCAGCGCGCCTTAATGGGCTCTACATTGAACTTGACAAAGGACGGAAACACAGACTCTGAATGAACACGACTAACAAACATGACACTTTTTTTTTGACATCAACAGTAAGACTTACCAACTTTGAGAGAAGAAGGTTGGTGTATACTCAAGGAAAGACAAACCTAACAAAACAAGACACTTCTTTGTTAATGATGAACTAGCACTGAAAATTTATGAGTAGTACTCCTTCCATGATGTCAATGACTTGGGGTTCAACCCTGGTGTAGGTCCAGTTGACCTGGCTTCAGCTGATCTTCAATAACTGGCATCGATAACATTTTTCTTGGCATATAACCACCTCCTGACATTTTAAGCTCTAACACTCCCAAGTTTGAAGATGAAGAACTCCCAGACTCAAAAGTGGGACGGGTGATGATAATTGGATCTTCAAAAGACTCAACTGTCGAGTTAGCTTTAGCAACAGTTAGAGGAATTGCAACATATCTAGGTAAAGAATTCTGAGTAGCATTAAACCCAGGCCAAATGAGACGGTCCCTATCTATGAGGTCCTGGATCACAAATGTGAGGGAGCGACAACGATTAGAGATGTGACCAGGGACTTGGTGATATTCACAGTATTCATCCTTGTTGTAGAACCTTGGAAGAACCCTAGGAGGTGGCTTCAGTGCCATGAGTTTCAACTGCCCATCCTTGACAAGTTTTCGAAGAATAACCGCTAGAGGTCTTGGTGATGCAGTGAACTTCTTCTTAGGTTTACGTGCTGGTTTCTCCTCTCCTTGACCAAACTTATGCACGATAGCTTGGGATGTTTGATGGGATGACTCAATACTGCCGATCTTCTGGGAATAAACAACGGGTTTGCCATCATTCTTTAGGTTCTTCCCACTTTGGTGATTAAGGTTCAACTTCTCAATCTCTTTAATACGCTCTTTCACCTTTCCTACTGAAGTTGGAGATGGGAGACACTTCTCTTCAACATGTTGCTTATCTCTAGAATCGCCAATTGACGCTACCATGGATGGGATAGGAACAAAGGTTACAGGAAGCAACTTCTCACCCTCTGTAATAAGTTCTTTCTCCTTTCCTACTGCTGTGGGAGGTGTAAAACACTTCTTTTCAGTAAGTTATTCTTCCTTAGAATCACCAATATGTGCTACCATGGTCGGAATATGAACAAGGGTCACAGGAGGGGGATTTTGGACTACAGGCTCCTCAGAAGTTATTGGTTTCTCCTTAGCTTCGTCTTTCATAGGAGTTGTTTCTTTATTCCAAGAATGTATTATTTCCCACATTTCAGCCACGGATAGCTTATTGTTCATAGTTAGCTCGGCCATCTAGGTTGAGGGAAAACAAATGAAGTAAAGTGGTGACTTAGCCTCAAAGGTTAATGGGATCCAATAGGTTCAGAAATAAAGGCTCTTTTGGTGTCAACTGCAAGCGAATGGCTAAGACTCCTGTCATGGAAATGAAAAACACCAATTTTAATAAGAGGCAATCACATGATAATATTATGCACAAGTTGAAACAAAAGGTAATATAAACACATCTCCCCCTGGGTAAAATCCTCCAGCATAACAATTGTACGAAGGTGTAGACAACCCCATTTTGACTGTGCCCTTACCTCCATGTTGGTACAAAACCCCATCAAATCAGTGAGGTAGGACCCCAAATTCCACCCGAGGGCAGCTTAGGGTCCCATCTGGGTCTCCGCAAAATTTTGTTGAAATCCGAGCTGATTTGCCTAACGAATGAGCCGAGACATTGTGCGTAGTGTAAATCCAGAAGGGGAGTGAATTATCCTGGAGGGAACCCGCATGGATCCGAATGGGACACGATTTGGATTGTGCACCCATCAATATTCCGCGCGTCTTATCAACTTTCCGAGCACCTTATCAAATGGTAGTGCCAATACTTCTCATTTCACCTATAAATAATAATTAACCCCTCATTTGTTGATAATCAAGGTTTGCCGAGCTAATTTTAGAGAGATAAACTCTGTGAATTTTAGAGAGAGAAAGTAGATCTCGTTTGAAACCCTAACTCGTTCTTCATCTTCTCCGGCAAGTTTTACCGGAATGCGGCCAAGCTCCGGCCAGCCATTATCACCATATTGTTTCATATTATCTTCTTCTCCAAGCTATTTCCCTGTTTTACTTATTTAGAAACCCTAGATCTGCCTTATTTTATCTTTTAGAAACCTTAGATCAGGTGTCTATTATCAATGAAATTCTAGCTTGAGCTCTAAAATTTTAGATCTGACCTTTGAAACTTTAGATCCACCTTCTTCTTCAGCAAAACCTAAAATCACATCTCGAAATTCAGCAGTACTCGATCTTAGAGATCATTGACTAGATTGCTATTGCTTGAATAAGAAAAGAGAAAAGGGGAGATAGAGTTCATTTAGGGTTTCAAGGATTCCAGAAAAGTCATGAAGAAGGAAGAGAAGATCCGATCATCTACACTCATTCTTCGGTGATTTGAAAGAAAAATAAGAAATTGAAGTGTCTACTTCTCTACCGCCATCTTACCGAAGTACGGCTTCAATTCCAGTGACCTCTGCAACCTCTAGTGGATTCCACCCTCCGGTAATTTCTCTCCAATCTAGATAAGCCCTGATTTTCTTGGTTAGGGTTTTGATAACAATATCACCTGGTCTTGGTAATAACACTAAATTGGCTTGTCTTCTCTCTTCTAATCAATTTTTCTATATGCCGTTTGGGATATGTTAATGGGAAAATCCAAGATGTGAAGTCAAGAGCTTTTTCTATTACCGGAGGGTGGATTCCACCCTCCGGTAATTTCTCTCCAATCTAGATAAGCCCTGATTTTCTTGGTTAGGGTTTTGATAACAATATCACCTGGTCTTGGTAATAACACTAAATTGGCTTGTCTTCTCTCTTCTAATCAATTTTTCTATATGCCGTTTGGGATATGTTAATGGGAAAATCCAAGATGTGAAGTCAAGAGCTTTATAATTTTAGGTCATGATATCCTTGTGATGAAATAGTTTATTCTTTCTTTCTTTTGGACGCTAAAATGACTTCTAATGGCTGTTTTAATAAGGAGACAAGACGAGTTTAAAGTAATTACAAAGGCCGGGTAGTTTTCAAACAAGTGATTCTCTTATATTCTCAGTTTAGACACTATTACATTTTGTTCATTGCATGAATCCAGTTTGTCTAGGTAGATGGTATGTTATGTTTAGATGAAAGAGATGTTATCAGTACAATCATATTTCAGTGTTTTCCTTTTTTGTTGCCTATTTTCATTGGGTTTATTTATTTATTTTTTAAAAAATCTTCCATAGGGCCTGTGATAACCCTTTGATACCTCCTTGAATGCTAAAAAGATGGGTTATTACAAACATTGATGCATGGTGATGCTAGGCAATGCTGGTCAGGCTTTAAAAATTACATGGTCATAATTTGTATTCGTATTTTGAAGTGGTTGACTAAAGTTTTTTTGTGTCTATAATGATCTTTTGGTCAGAATAGTGGATACATTGTTTTGTCATAGATGCTTATGATGTCATATTCACATGTAAAGATAATTTTGTTCTTCAAAATTAGTGGGCATTGAGCTACCAGATTGAGAGTTTTATTTGGAAAGGGTTCAAGGTAAAGTTTGGGTCTCTTTTTATGATTTCACTTAGATTCCTTTGATCTCTATTCAGGTGGCGCAAATAGGAGGGATTCCATTGTGCCTTATTCTTGGAAATAGGACCTACTTTAGGAATTGATAAGCATGGTTATCTCCATTGTAGCACTTTGTGTAGTCCATTCAACTGGTCATAATTCATTATAAGGTACATGAATTTCCACCCACCATCAGGTTGATGTGTTGCATTGAGAACTGTCAAATGTTTCTTATCGAATACTTTGGGTTCATTTATTTCAAAATTTACATGGTGCTTATCCCTAGAAATGACTTTCCTTGTAGTTTTCACAGTGTTGCCAAACGAGCTTTGAGTCCATTAAATCATTTCTACTGAAGATTCTGGGTGTAAGCCCAATGGTTTTTACCTTGGCATTCCCATCTTGTTTTGATGATTCCAATACACAAGTGATCATTTATCACTAATGTGTTTGTTTGTCTAAGTTGTAGATCTTGATAAAGTAAGATCAAGGATGCTTGGATTGAAGGCCAAGAAGCCCACATTGGACCACTAATTGGAAGGCCAAAGTCATCAAGCAAGAAGTCATGAAGACTTGAAGACATGAAGAAATTAATATTGAAGACCATTTTTTAATGTAATTGATCCAAACCTAGATTAGGTTTTTAGAGGCATAATTAAGGTAATCTCACACACCCTAAATAGACAAGTGATTGTATTTGTGGAGTTCCAACACCTTGGAACCCTCATAGCAATCCCATCTTGGTTGAGAACTGGAAGCCCAAAAACAGAATTGAAAATCTGCTCTGCATAGGCTTCTCGGAACTCCGAGAGGTTTTCTCGGAACTCCGAGAATTATTCTCGGAACTCCGAGAAATGGTCCAGTAGACTTTTTCCAATTTCTGTGTGGCTTCTCGGAACTCCGAGATTTTTTCTCGGAACTCCGAGAAATATTCTCGGAACTCCGAGAAATATTCTCGGAACTCCGAGAACACTCCAACGGTCTGAAAAAGAGCCGTTTGGAATTTTGCTGGAATTACCGTAATGCCACTGAACGGTCATATTTTGTTTTTCCTATAAATATGGGTGTTCTAAACATACAAACCATCAATCCTAACACTCTTAAACTTCATTTGAATACCCAAGAGTGAATCAAGCTTCAATTGTGCCTCTCATCACCAACTCTAGGATTTGGATCATAGGCTCTCAATTGTACATCTTTTGTAACCCTTGTGAAGGGATTTTTTAGTTCTTTCTTTCATCTTTCAAGATTTGTATTCGGGCGAGTATTCGGAGAAGCGGAGCCCTTTTTTCTCCGTGGTGAGGATTGCCACCAAGGTTAAAGCAATTGTAATTGGCACCGATCTTCGCCAAGGTTAAGAAGATCATATAGTGAAGCCATCAACGGGTTTGGTTGGTGGAGTGGAGTAGGCCTCGGGTTTGAGGACCGAACCTGTAGACACCCACATTTTGCTTTACTTTAACCAACAATAACCTAATATATGTTTTAGGTCATTAATATCTTGATCTGACTTTACGGATCATCAATCGGGACAAAATAAGATAGGGTCACTTCATAGCCCGAACCCTGATTCCATTCCGAGACCCGATTTCCGTAAATCGTTAGATCAATGGCAGATCTTGACCTGGGTCTAACCATCCAAAACCACCTAACCTCTCCTCTCATCCTAACCATCCAAACCTCACCTAACCTCACCTAACCTCTCCTCTCATCCTAACCATCCAAACCTCACCTAACCTCACCTAACCTCACCTAACCACCTAACCTCACCTAACCTTACCTAACCTCACCTAACCTCACCTAACCTCCTATCCCATTCTCCTATAAATACCCTCTCATCCCACCATCCAACAAAAAGAAGAAAAGGAACCCCTCTCTTAGAAAATTCATCCCTCTCCCTCATCTCTTCAAGGGTTCGGCCATCCTTGCCGGATCGGGTGATTTTATACGTTGGGTGATATATATCAAAAGCAGTCATTATCAAGCAAGGAATCATCTTCAAGGAATTAACATCAAAGAAAAATCAAACACAAAGTGGATTTTCAAAGAGGTAGGCATTTATTTCAATTCTATGTACGGTCTGCTTTCATGCATATCTTTTACTTTAAAAGAAAAACCATGTTAGGAAGCATCTAGGATCAATCCTTAATCATATTCTTCTTGATGGTAGACTTTGAAGTTATACATGTTTCCCTCTTCTCTTAACCCATCTTATCTTCATTTTTATTTTTCCCTAATGGTTCACACCCTGGTTCCCCCTGGTTAGCCCCTGGTTAGACCCTGGTTGCACCCAGGTTCGTTGCTGGTTGCACCCAGGTTCGATGCTGGTTGCACCCTGGTTCCCTGCTGGTTCGCACCCTGGTTCCCCTGCTGGTTCGCACCCTGGTTCCCTACTAATTCGCACCCTGGTTCGCACCCTGGCCAGCCCCTGGTTGTACTCTGGTTCGCACCCTGGTTCACACCCTGGTTCCCCCTGGTTAGCCTCTGGTTAGACCCTGGTTGCACCCAGGTTCGCTGCTGGTTGCACCCAGGTTCCCCTGCTGGTTCGCACCCTGGTTCCCTGCTGGTTCGCACCCTGGTTCACACCCTGGTTCCCCCTGGTTAGCCTCTGGTTAGACCCTGGTTGCACCCAGGTTCGCTGCTGGTTGCACCCAGGTTCGATGCTGGTTGCACCCTGGTTCCCCTGCTGGTTCGCACCCTGGTTCCCTGCTGGTTCGCACCCTGGTTCACACCCTGGTTCCCCCTGGTTAGCCTCTGGTTAGACCCTGGTTGCACCCAGGTTCGCTGCTGGTTGCACCCAGGTTCGATGCTGGTTGCACCCTGGTTCCCCTGCTGGTTCGCACCCTGGTTCCCTGCTGGTTCGCACCCTGGTGCACCCTGGTCCGCACCCTGGTTTGTACCCTGCTTCCTCCTGGTTAGACCATGGCTAGTCTCGGGTTTGCTCCTAACTTAGACCCGACTCACTAAACCCCATACCCATAAGCCTTAAACCCTATAACCATAGCCACACATCAACCCAAGCCATACCTTTGTCCACTCACTGAGGCACACCATTTATCCATAAATTTGGTTACATTAAATCTAACCCAGCCAGGCCACCTGCAGCTTAAGTCAAATCGCCCCAATACAATCCAACCAAGTGGGATCCCAACCCAGCTCAACTGAGTCAACTCTAGCCAACCTCCCTAGTCGAGTTGACCCAACTCTCTAGTCGAGTATGCTCAACCTCTTTAACTAATTGGACTCTCCCCTTAGTTGACTCAATCCAATTCCTTAATCAACCCATCCCAATGCAACCGAGTCGCATTCGACCAAGTTGCGGCCTTCCATGTCACAACCGAGTCATTCCCCTATTCTACTAATGCCCTTTTACACCTAATAGAACTTCCTCCTTTTTGCCTAACCAAGTCATATCCCAACACAATCTGAGTCGCATGTTTGAATCCATTTGGCCGAATCTCATAAGCCCGCCCATTTTGAATTCCCAAAATTCAAACCCTTGATGATTCCTGTATGCTCAATTCTTTGATGCAAATTCCCAATTCCAAAATCCCATTGCTAAATCAATGTTTCTGAATCTCAAGTCCAATGCTCAAATACAAACCCGATTCCTGATCCAAATTCCAATCCTGTTTTCCAAAATCCAAGCAACCTCCCCAGTGGAACTACGTGTGGCTTGATCCCCATCACGGGGTACGTAGGCAATTTGGCACTCCCAAGTTCAGTCGCACCTTTCTCTATCTTTCCCATTCCCTCACACTATTCATCATCTCGATTCATCTCGTGTCTCTCGGAACCATTGGATTATGGTTTCCGTCGTAAGAACCCTTAGAGCCCAATTTAGGAACAATGGTGTCGTGTCGTGTTGTGTCCTAAGTTTTAGGGAGTCCTAGAGTTAGGAGTCCAGCCTCATCACGGACGCTTGCTATGTATAGCAACCGTGCCATAGGTCAAGTTACACTAGTCATCCAGTTTTTCCCTAGGACAAGCCTAGTAAACTAGGATGTAGGCTAACCTGCATTAGTCTAAGGGACAACTTGCATTTAGATAGGATCATATAGCATTTTCGATGAAATCCTAAGATAATAAAATCCTCAACTTGAATTAAATAACTTCTCTTAAAACTGTTGAAACAGTCAATCCCGTCTAGATCGGTGTCCTAGTTGAGTTAGGCATATGTAGCTTAGCTTAAATGCACCGAACTACGTCGACTCTGATCCCAGTGAGGCTTGGGTACGTAGGCAGCTTGGATGTCTGATGGCATACCACCCGCGAGTCGGCACCACAACAAATTGTGGTGTTTTGTATATTAATTTTCTCGTAAATACTTAATCAAATCACTTAGGACTTTCCATGAAATTAGAATTCTAGGAGAACTTTCACTTAGATTGAATCCAGACAAATTAATAAATCAAGATACACATTTAGGATTCTCATTGAAATTAGATCATAGGATGCATGTCACTTAGTTCGCACATTAACATAGAGTTGAATGAGCCATTTAAAATAAATTTAAAAGAGTTAGCTTTTGGAATCGAAGACCGATTATCGGGCAGGAATGGTGCATGTGGCGGATAACTCCCCATACCTTCCATTCTCGTAACCAGGTAGCGAGTCTAGATTTCTGGTTAATTACGGGTCCTAGATCCCACATCTAGGTGGCGACTCTGTCAGTCTCTTTCGTGTGGAATTCGGATTGCCTTAGTGATCCCAAGTTCACAGGAAAGATTAATTCAAATCAACATTAAAATGCACACGCCAATCGCGTGGAAACGAGAGACCAAGAGAGAGTGCGAGGCGGCTCGCGCCCCACCCCTCTCGCGGGATCCGGGTACCACAGTCTGGCGACTCTGCTGGGGATCACCTAACTTCATTAAAATTTCAAAAGATAATTCATTTGAATTTAATTTAACTGGCTCATAAAAACTCTATACTTGTTAGATTAGTTTGTCTCGTTTTATTTTCTCATCATATTTTACTCGAACTTAATTTAACAAAACCTGAAGGCATCATAGATTGCGCGAACTTATTGCACACACTTACATCACTTGCATCTAAACCCTTGCATTTCACATGCACACACGTCCTATTTTAGGAACCCGGAGTGTTATCTAGCATGGTTGACTGGGATTTCATCACCTGGTGCCTCTGTGCTAGAGAAGCATTCCACCCTTAGCCTAGTACCTTTATGGTGCGTAAACGGATCTCTTGTTCACGTACTGATACGCCGGACACTGGTACAGTATATCGAACATGGATTCGCACTAAGGGGACTCTTGGCCTTACCCCTAGATTAACCCACACATGCATGCAGTATACGAACACATGTGCACCACATGTGTGAGCCTAGTTTAGGATATCTTACCCATTTGTGTCTAGATTAGGCCGTAGTCCATCTTCCAATGGCTACGATCGGTCCTAGGTACACAAACAAAGTCATGAGTCGAGATCCTCTCTCCACTCCGCTAGATTAGGATTAGGGTTGATGCCTTCAGGTAACACTGTTAAAATGTGCGAAGACTAAAAACTTTTCCTTTGGGGTTAGGATATAAATCCCATCATTTCCAAAGATCTCATAGGATTAGTTATTCTTGATCTACCCGTTGAAAGTAATCCTATGCAATCTCACATTTTGATCATGTGTCTATCATTCGTCTCTTGTGGGATTCGATTGTGTCTTCATTGGCGGAAATTGTGTCTCAATCATTTGATCGTGCAATCTTGATGATCCAATCTTGCCTGTACCCTTGATCTCTTCCTCCTCTAGGGGCTACCTTTTTCAAGAATATTTCTGCTAAATCCTTCAGAGTTTACTCTTATAATCCTTGAACTAAGGGCATTCCCCTCATCATTTGGATTCATTCTATTGTCCCAATTACTTGCTTAAATGTGTAATATTTTTCAGTCATTGAGAAGAAACACTCCATGAATGTCAAGCTCATATACCTCGTGTTCATTATTTCCAAGACAGGGCACTAAACACCATAGCTAACCCTACTATTCCTTGGGTTCGGATCTCTTCTCGATTGCAGAGGAAATCTGTCTCCCCGCCACCTTCTCTGAGGACCCCAGCATCTCCTTCTTTCCCATCCTCATCCTCCCCAATGGCAGAAAACCAGAATCAGTCATCATTGTCCAAAATTGAAAGTATCAGCCATGATGATGTTCAGAACGAACCAGCCTTCGCCGAGCCTTCAACGCCAAACAGTTGCAGCAGTTAAAGTTTTAGTCACTTACTATTTTATGTTGAGTCAGTCATCATGGTCAGTATAATTGTTGAGTCCGGTCTTACAGTTAAAGGTCAATGCCTAGTCCAGGCAAGTTATCTTCTGTTTCCCTTTCTTATTTAGAGTTGTGAATCCTGAGCATGTTCAGGATAGGTCGTCTGATGTAATAGCTTTTCTTTAAATAAAATTTCAGTCAGTTCCAAAAAGTTCACTTGTGTCTGTTCTTAAGTGTGCTTCTGATCTTAAAATAAGACTCCCTCTTCAAATGAGGACAAAATTGACGAAACTCCACTTGAGTCACAGCAATTACTTGAACGAGAGGAGGAGCGCCAATCCCAACCTTTCAAAGATGAAATTGAAATGATAAACACTGGCACTGAAACTTTGATTCAGTGAATGCCGATTGAAAATACATTACCCTCTAAAGAGTGTGAAGAATTGATAAAATTATTTCAAGAATAAGAAGATTGTCTAGAAAAGCTACAACCGATACCAGGGGCAAGACATAGATGGAAAGCTCAAAGAAAATGAAGAAAGTGAGAAGATATATGCTATACAAGGGGCATAGAGTGGAAACAACTTTCATATTTCCAATCAATGACCTTGGTTCTCAAATTCATAACAAAAAGCCAACAAATTCAAGATGAAAAGTTCAAGAGCAAACAATGAAAAGTGATCATCAGATATCGAGAGTACGAATCCATAGATGGAGGATGTCAAAGAACAAGTTTCGCTCTATGAAAGTCAAAAGCACGTATTAGAATCTTGGAAGAAGAAGATCCATTATCTCTTACCTGGAAATGCCGTCAAATTCTGTGAAAAAAAAAGAAAAGAAAAAATAAATAAATAATCAGTACCAGAGGGACCCTAGTAACCTAGATCGATTCCCAATTTGAACATCGGAAGGCCTCCTTTGGCCGAATAAATCCCAAAATCAGAACCCAACGTCAAAAGAATACCGGTTTGCAAACCCTTCGAGCCTGAATCAAATTCTCTTGAAAACCCATCAAACTAGGGGCATCCGCCCCGAACTACGCGAGACCTGATCCCTACACTGGGGTACGTAGGCAGCTCGGTTAAACCGAGTTCGGTCGATTCAAAAAAAAAAGAAAAAAAAAGGACAAGTTCCAAAAGAAGAGAAACCAATTATTCCAGAAAGAAAAGAAAAAAGAAAAATCAATTAACCTTCAAACAATTTATTTTCAAACTAGGGGCATTTGCCCTGAACTACACACGACCTGATTCCTACCTTGGGATATGTAGGCGACCTGTTCACAGGTTCGGTCGAAATCTTTGTTGAGCCTTAAGCCATTCTTTGAAAAGCCCTATCCTACCTATAAAAGTCCTTCTGGTGTTCAGAACTAATGAGCTAGGTCCCGAGACACAATAAAAAAAAATGATGAATAAGAAAACGAACGGAGTTTGAAGATCTGCTAGACTGAAAACCTGAAAGGGCGGTCTAGGCAAAATTTAAGATCATTCCCCTGCTAAGTTGAAAACCCGAAAGGGCGGCTTAGGCAAAAGCTAAGGGGATAGCCTGCTGGATCGAAAACCTAGAATGGTGGTTCAGGCAAAAGTTAAGGCTAGCGCGGTCCGCCAAGTTAAAAACCCCGAAGAGGTGACTTGGTCACGGTAAGAGAATCATTATAAGAAGGCTACAGCTGGTATCAAGACTGAAGATCAACTGAAGTTCAAGCAAATTCAAGTGATATCCTCAAAACTGGGGGCATTGAAGCTAAGCAATCTTAGGGGGCGTAATTAAATCCTTGAGGCATTACTGTTTTAAGGAAAAAGTCCAGTGTTTACCAATTGAAAAACTATTCCTCGAAAGGATAGACTTACCAAACAAAATATTAACTAAGTCAGAAGCATCACTGTGTTTGTCAGTATAGTCAGTCAATCTTTGTTATTCTAAGTTCACTCCTTCAGGGCTGCTCAATCCTTTGAGTAGTGCCTTTCATCTAAGTTTTCTCTTTAGAAAGAGTCAATCGTCGTTCCTATGTCCAAATGATGTAACTGTCTTGGTGAAGGAGGCCCGGCCTAGGCAGCTCCCTGCAATTATACCTGAAAGGGTTCGAGAATCTAGTCAAACAGCTACATTTCAAAGAAGATCAACTCAGAAGAGTTCAGAAGTAGAAACATCAGAAAGCCCAGCTTCCGTAAAAAGATCATACCCCAGGAAGGCACCTTAAGCTTGGAAGAGCCCCAGATGCAATGGTGGTTGAGCCAATTTCTCAGAAAGATGAACCATTAAAATTCAGAATTTCCTTCCGGTTAGTTAAATACTATCCTGGTCAAGAAATGTTCATCTAAGCACCTGTCAAAAAACAGATCCCGCTTTTCCATGTTAGAGAGCCGTTGTTCTAAATTACCAATTTCAAGTATCTTGTTCAAGGTTTCAGTTATCAAAATCCCCAGAAGACAAGACCAACAGTCTCATTGAGAAAAATCTTGTTGAAGTTTCATAAAAGTGTTCCTAATCCATTCTTGTTACTAATGGTTCTTCGTTCATAAGGTTGGTCGTCTCATCATTCGTCAAAGTCTTGGTTTCCAATATCTTTACTGGGCACGATCTATAATGTCCCCGATTTCATTGAGTTCAAAAAAAAAAAAAAAAAAAATCCAAAATTCATCAAATCCAATCCCCGATTCAAACAAATCCAATCTTACGTCAAATTCAAGTTCATGAAAAATCTCATGTCCTCTTTGAGCCCTTTTGTGAAAGGTGCCTCATTTCTCGAGTCCATTTGTGAATGGTCTCGTCTTCTCCTTGAACCCGTTTGTGAACAGGTTTCTCATTCTCTGAGTCCATTTGTGAATGCTCTAATGTCCTCTTTGAGCCCGTTTGTGAACGGTGCCTCTGTTCTCGAGGCCATTTGTGAATGGTCTCATCTTCTCCTTGAGCCCGTTTGCGGACGGTACCTCATTTTCCAAAAATAAAAAAATTTATCAAATCCAAATCCTTAATTAAAAAAAAAATAAAAAAAAATCCAATCCTATGTCAAATTCAGGTTCATAAAAAATCTCTAAATTCTTCGAGCCCGTTTGTGAACGGGGCCTCATTTCTCAAGTCCATTTGTGAATGGTCTCGTCTTCTCCTTGAACCCGTTTGTGAACGGTGTCTCATTCTCTGAGTCCATTTGTGAATGGTCTCATCTTCTCCTTGAGCCCGTTTGTGAACGGTGCCTCATTTTCTGAGTCCATTTGTGAATGGTCTCGTGTCCTCTTTGAGCCCGTTTGTGAACGGTGCCTCATTTCTCGAGTCCATTTGTGAATGGTCTTGTCTTCTCCTTGAGCCCGTTTGTGAACGGTGCCTCATTTCTCGAATCCATTTGTGAATGGTCTCGTCTTCTCCTTGAGCCCGTTTGTGAATGGTGCCTCATTTCTCGAGTCCATTTGTGAATGGTCTTGTCTTATCCTTGAGCCCATTTGTGAATGGCGCCTCTTTTCTCGAATCCATTTGTGAATGGTATCGTCCTCCTTGAGCCCGTTTGTGAATGGTGCCTCATTTCTCGAGTCCATTTGTGAATGGTCTTGTCTTCTCCTTGAGCCCGTTTGTGAACGGTGCCTCTTTTCTTCGAGTCCATACAACTATGGTCTCTTATCCTCTTTGAACATCATACATCTATGATGTCTCATTTCCTTGGAATCCGTACAAATACGGTATTTCATTCTCTTCGAGTCCATACAACTATGGTCTCTTATCCCCTTTGAACATCATACAACTATGATGTCTCATTTCCTTGGAATCCTTACAAATACGGTATTTCATTCTCTTCGAGTCCATACAACTATGGTCTCTTATACCCTTTGAACATCATACAACTATGATGTCTCATTTCCTTGGAATCCGTACAAATACGGTATTTCATTCTCTTCGAGTCCATACAACTATGGTCTCTTATCCCCTTTGAACATCATACAACTATGATGTCTCATTTCCTTGGAATCCGTACAAATACGGTATTTCATTCTCTTCAAGTCCATACAACTATGGTCTCTTATCCTCTTTGAACATCATACAACTATGATGTCTCATTTCCTTGGAATCCGTACAAATACGGTATTTCATTCTCTTCGAGTCCATACAACTTTGATCTCTTATCCCCTTTGAACATCATACAACTATGATGTCTCATTTCCTTGGAATCCTTACAAATACGGTATTTCATTCTCTTCGAGTCCATACAACTATGGTCTCTTATACCCTTTGAACATCATACAACTATGATGTCTCATTTCCTTGGAATCCGTACAAATACGGTATTTCATTCTCTTCGAGTCCATACAACTATGGTCTCTTATACCCTTTGAACATCATACAACTATGATGTCTCATTTCCTTGGAATCCGTACAAATACGGTATTTCATTCTCTTCGAGTCCATACAACTATGGTCTCTTATCCCCTTTGAACATCATACAACTATGATGTCTCATTTTCTTGGAATCCGTACAAATACGGTATTTCATTCTCTTCAAGTCCATACAACAATGATCTCTTATACCCTTTGAACATCATACAACTATGATGTCTCATTTCCTTGGAATCCGTATAAATACGGTATTTTATCTTGCCCAAGCCCATTCAAAAATGATGCTGCATTTTCATTAAGAATCTTTCAAAAGTCATCCATTATTCTCTCTGAGACCATTTGAAAATGACGTCTCATTTCCTCTGAAGCTGTTCAAAAGCGATATTCCTTTCCCTCCGAAAATCCATTTGAAAATGGTATCCCATTTCTCTCGTTGCCAGCGGCACCGCAGCGGGTTTGTTTTATTGCATTCCAATTCTAGGATTTCATCTAAGGTCTTGCATTATATTAGGTTGCATTGTGTTTAGGGGGTTCCTTTGTCGATTAAAGTTACGCAAAATGGTTCTGTCATTTTAACTTTGGTATTCGATGACTACGTCGTCTCTACCAAAGAGGGGCATCTGTAGACACCCACATTTTGCTTTACTTTAACCAACAATAACCTAATATATGTTTTAGGTCATTAATATCTTGATCTGACTTTACGGATCATCAATCGGGACAAAATAAGATAGGGTCACTTCATAGCCCGAACCCTGATTCCATTCCGAGACCCGATTTCCGTAAATCGTTAGATCAATGGCAGATCTTGACCTGGGTCTAACCATCCAAAACCACCTAACCTCTCCTCTCATCCTAACCATCCAAACCTCACCTAACCTCACCTAACCTCTCCTCTCATCCTAACCATCCAAACCTCACCTAACCTCACCTAACCTCACCTAACCACCTAACCTCACCTAACCTTACCTAACCTCACCTAACCTCACCTAACCTCCTATCCCATTCTCCTATAAATACCCTCTCATCCCACCATCCAACAAAAAGAAGAAAAGGAACCCCTCTCTTAGAAAATTCATCCCTCTCCCTCATCTCTTCAAGGGTTCGGCCATCCTTGCCGGATCGGGTGATTTTATACGTTGGGTGATATATATCAAAAGCAGTCATTATCAAGCAAGGAATCATCTTCAAGGAATTAACATCAAAGAAAAATCAAACACAAAGTGGATTTTCAAAGAGGTAGGCATTTATTTCAATTCTATGTACGGTCTGCTTTCATGCATATCTTTTACTTTAAAAGAAAAACCATGTTAGGAAGCATCTAGGATCAATCCTTAATCATATTCTTCTTGATGGTAGACTTTGAAGTTATACATGTTTCCCTCTTCTCTTAACCCATCTTATCTTCATTTTTATTTTTCCCTAATGGTTCACACCCTGGTTCCCCCTGGTTAGCCCCTGGTTAGACCCTGGTTGCACCCAGGTTCGTTGCTGGTTGCACCCAGGTTCGATGCTGGTTGCACCCTGGTTCCCTGCTGGTTCGCACCCTGGTTCCCCTGCTGGTTCGCACCCTGGTTCCCTACTAATTCGCACCCTGGTTCGCACCCTGGCCAGCCCCTGGTTGTACTCTGGTTCGCACCCTGGTTCACACCCTGGTTCCCCCTGGTTAGCCTCTGGTTAGACCCTGGTTGCACCCAGGTTCGCTGCTGGTTGCACCCAGGTTCCCCTGCTGGTTCGCACCCTGGTTCCCTGCTGGTTCGCACCCTGGTTCACACCCTGGTTCCCCCTGGTTAGCCTCTGGTTAGACCCTGGTTGCACCCAGGTTCGCTGCTGGTTGCACCCAGGTTCGATGCTGGTTGCACCCTGGTTCCCCTGCTGGTTCGCACCCTGGTTCCCTGCTGGTTCGCACCCTGGTTCACACCCTGGTTCCCCCTGGTTAGCCTCTGGTTAGACCCTGGTTGCACCCAGGTTCGCTGCTGGTTGCACCCAGGTTCGATGCTGGTTGCACCCTGGTTCCCCTGCTGGTTCGCACCCTGGTTCCCTGCTGGTTCGCACCCTGGTGCACCCTGGTCCGCACCCTGGTTTGTACCCTGCTTCCTCCTGGTTAGACCATGGCTAGTCTCGGGTTTGCTCCTAACTTAGACCCGACTCACTAAACCCCATACCCATAAGCCTTAAACCCTATAACCATAGCCACACATCAACCCAAGCCATACCTTTGTCCACTCACTGAGGCACACCATTTATCCATAAATTTGGTTACATTAAATCTAACCCAGCCAGGCCACCTGCAGCTTAAGTCAAATCGCCCCAATACAATCCAACCAAGTGGGATCCCAACCCAGCTCAACTGAGTCAACTCTAGCCAACCTCCCTAGTCGAGTTGACCCAACTCTCTAGTCGAGTATGCTCAACCTCTTTAACTAATTGGACTCTCCCCTTAGTTGACTCAATCCAATTCCTTAATCAACCCATCCCAATGCAACCGAGTCGCATTCGACCAAGTTGCGGCCTTCCATGTCACAACCGAGTCATTCCCCTATTCTACTAATGCCCTTTTACACCTAATAGAACTTCCTCCTTTTTGCCTAACCAAGTCATATCCCAACACAATCTGAGTCGCATGTTTGAATCCATTTGGCCGAATCTCATAAGCCCGCCCATTTTGAATTCCCAAAATTCAAACCCTTGATGATTCCTGTATGCTCAATTCTTTGATGCAAATTCCCAATTCCAAAATCCCATTGCTAAATCAATGTTTCTGAATCTCAAGTCCAATGCTCAAATACAAACCCGATTCCTGATCCAAATTCCAATCCTGTTTTCCAAAATCCAAGCAACCTCCCCAGTGGAACTACGTGTGGCTTGATCCCCATCACGGGGTACGTAGGCAATTTGGCACTCCCAAGTTCAGTCGCACCTTTCTCTATCTTTCCCATTCCCTCACACTATTCATCATCTCGATTCATCTCGTGTCTCTCGGAACCATTGGATTATGGTTTCCGTCGTAAGAACCCTTAGAGCCCAATTTAGGAACAATGGTGTCGTGTCGTGTTGTGTCCTAAGTTTTAGGGAGTCCTAGAGTTAGGAGTCCAGCCTCATCACGGACGCTTGCTATGTATAGCAACCGTGCCATAGGTCAAGTTACACTAGTCATCCAGTTTTTCCCTAGGACAAGCCTAGTAAACTAGGATGTAGGCTAACCTGCATTAGTCTAAGGGACAACTTGCATTTAGATAGGATCATATAGCATTTTCGATGAAATCCTAAGATAATAAAATCCTCAACTTGAATTAAATAACTTCTCTTAAAACTGTTGAAACAGTCAATCCCGTCTAGATCGGTGTCCTAGTTGAGTTAGGCATATGTAGCTTAGCTTAAATGCACCGAACTACGTCGACTCTGATCCCAGTGAGGCTTGGGTACGTAGGCAGCTTGGATGTCTGATGGCATACCACCCGCGAGTCGGCACCACAACAAATTGTGGTGTTTTGTATATTAATTTTCTCGTAAATACTTAATCAAATCACTTAGGACTTTCCATGAAATTAGAATTCTAGGAGAACTTTCACTTAGATTGAATCCAGACAAATTAATAAATCAAGATACACATTTAGGATTCTCATTGAAATTAGATCATAGGATGCATGTCACTTAGTTCGCACATTAACATAGAGTTGAATGAGCCATTTAAAATAAATTTAAAAGAGTTAGCTTTTGGAATCGAAGACCGATTATCGGGCAGGAATGGTGCATGTGGCGGATAACTCCCCATACCTTCCATTCTCGTAACCAGGTAGCGAGTCTAGATTTCTGGTTAATTACGGGTCCTAGATCCCACATCTAGGTGGCGACTCTGTCAGTCTCTTTCGTGTGGAATTCGGATTGCCTTAGTGATCCCAAGTTCACAGGAAAGATTAATTCAAATCAACATTAAAATGCACACGCCAATCGCGTGGAAACGAGAGACCAAGAGAGAGTGCGAGGCGGCTCGCGCCCCACCCCTCTCGCGGGATCCGGGTACCACAGAACCACTTTAAATCTCGGGTGCACTCTTTCTATCTCTTTGCTCTTTCATTTGCATTGCACCATTAGATTTAACTTGTATGCTTAAAATATTGTTTTTGATCTCTTAATAGGTTTAAGTTTTTCAAATTGGTAAATTCTAGTTTTCTTAAACAACCGTATTCTCCCTCCTCATAGTTGCCATTTCTATTATAACTTGGGACCCCCTATATCGGATTTTCACTTGGTATCAGAGCCTTAGCTCTTAAAAGATTTTAAAATTTTTGTGAAAGTTATTTCAAAATCTAACTAGGGAAAGATTTTATTTGGCAACTTCTAATTGTGAAATGGCACACCAAATAGGAACCAGACTTCCGGAAGGCCATTCCACAACTAGACCTCCTTTCTTGAATGGGTCAAACTATGGACATTGGAAAACAAGGATGTGCATCTATCTTCTTTCGATAGATGTAGAACTTTGGTACATTGTTGAAAATGGATACAATGTACCTTCCAATCCTTTTGAAGAATGGAATGTGGTAGAGAAAAGGCAAGCTAATTTGAACTACAAAGCAATAAATTCCTTGTTTTGTGCCTTAGCTACCGAGGAGTTTAATAGAGTTGCTCTTTTTGATTCCGCCAAGACTATTTGGGATACCCTTGCAACTACCCATGAGGGAACATCACAAGTCAAGGATTCCAAAATAAACTTGTTAAAGAGCAAGTATGAAATGTTTAGAATGAGTCCAAACGAGAGTATTTCGGAAATGTATACTCGTTTTTCTATTATTTCTAACGAACTAGCTAATCTTGGTAAATCTTATCCTAACGATGAGCTTGTAAGTTACTTAGGTCTCTTCCTCCCCATTGGGATCCAAAGGTGACCGCGATTCAAGAGTCAAAAAATCTCAAGACGCTAACCATAGAGGAGCTTGTAGGATCTCTCATCACCCATGAGATGCTCCTTACTAGCCGACAAGAGGAAAAGAAGCCAAAGGAGAAGGAGAGGGAATTTAGATCCCTAGCACTCAAGGCTTCCAAGGAAGACTCATCAAGTGAAGCGGATAGTGACGAAGAAGAAGCTTTACGAAGATTCAAGAGCTTGTGGAGAAAGAAGCATAAGAAAGATAAGAAAAAGAAAGAAGAAAGTGATGTTGATGGAGCCTTAAGATGCTTCAATTGCAGGAAGATAAGACACAAAAGACCGGATTGTTCACTTCTAAAATCAACTTCCTCTAAGTACAAGGGTAAGAAGGATTGGAAGAAGCATAAGGCTCTTGCCGCCGGTTGGGATGCGTTAAGCACATCGGGCAAAAGCTCAAGTGAAGGGGAAGAAAATAAAAAAGATGATCTTTGCTTCATGACAATCACCCATGAAGTTGAGGTAAACTCTAACCCCTCATATTCTTCATCTAGTAGTAAAAGTGATAGCATACCTTATGATGAATTATGTGAAACCTTGCATACCCAAATTTCCAAAAATAAAGTTCTTAAAAAATCCATTTTAAAGTTAAAAAAAGAACTTGAATTTTTGAAAAGTGATTTATCTTCTTCCATATCTCAAGAACAAGTTACACTTGAAAATCATAAACTTGAGATTAATACCCTTAAGGGTAGTTTGGATGAGAAAACTTGCCAACTTTTAAAATTTCAAAATATGGCAAGCTCCTCCAATTCTTATGAAGATGAAAGAAATGAGCTTTTAGTTCAAACATCCCATCTTCATAATGAAAATGAAAGACTTAGATCATGTTTACATGGATTTCTAAATGGAAATAAAATTATTGACATAATCCTAAGTAAAACTAGTCTTAGACCTCAACATGCTTATCATGATAGGACTAGTGTATCTAACCCTCTTGTTAGATGCCATTTTTGTGGAATGAATGGTCATTACCAATTCCAATGTGCATCCAAGAGTAGGGCTAGATGTGGGACCAAGAAATCTTGGGTTCCCAAAACCCCCATATGATGATATTCATATTGTGTAGATTAGGGGTTTTTGAACTTAAAATTGAATATATTTCATTTGTATGTTTTGTTTGATAACCCCTCTTGTATTGTAAAATTATTTTAACTAGGGGGAGTTAAAATTGAATTTTTCTTTGAAAAAGGGGGAGCTTTAAAATTGTAAATTTTAAACCCTTGTTTTTCTTACCCCTTCTTTTTGTTGATGACAAAGGGGGAGAAGAATCTAGAGTAAAGTCTCTAGTGTAAGAAAAATGTGAAAAGAGTATATGCTTTGATTTGTAAATCTCTTGTGCTTGTCATCATCAAAAAGGGGGAGATTGTAAGCCCAATGGTTTTTACCTTGGCATTCCCATCTTGTTTTGATGATTCCAATACACAAGTGATCATTTATCACTAATGTGTTTGTTTGTCTAAGTTGTAGATCTTGATAAAGTAAGATCAAGGATGCTTGGATTGAAGGCCAAGAAGCCCACATTGGACCACTAATTGGAAGGCCAAAGTCATCAAGCAAGAAGTCATGAAGACTTGAAGACATGAAGAAATTAATATTGAAGACCATTTTTTAATGTAATTGATCCAAACCTAGATTAGGTTTTTAGAGGCATAATTAAGGTAATCTCACACACCCTAAATAGACAAGTGATTGTATTTGTGGAGTTCCAACACCTTGGAACCCTCATAGCAATCCCATCTTGGTTGAGAACTGGAAGCCCAAAAACAGAATTGAAAATCTGCTCTGCATAGGCTTCTCGGAACTCCGAGAGGTTTTCTCGGAACTCCGAGAATTCTCGGAACTCCGAGAATTATTCTCGGAACTCCGAGAAATGGTCCAGTAGACTTTTTCCAATTTCTGTGTGGCTTCTCGGAACTCCGAGATTTTTTCTCGGAACTCCGAGAACACTCCAACGGTCTGAAAAAGAGCCGTTTGGAATTTTGCTGAAATTACCGTAATGCCACTGAACGGTCATATTTTGTTTTTCCTATAAATATGGGTGTTCTAAACATACAAACCATCAATCCTAACACTCTTAAACTTCATTTGAATACCCAAGAGTGAATCAAGCTTCAATTGTGCCTCTCATCACCAACTCTAGGATTTGGATCATAGGCTCTCAATTGTACATCTTTTGTAACCCTTGTGAAGGGATTTTTTAGTTCTTTCTTTCATCTTTCAAGATTTGTATTCGGGCGAGTATTCGGAGAAGCGGAGCCCTTTTTTCTCCGTGGTGAGGATTGCCACCAAGGTTAAAGCAATTGTAATTGGCACCGATCTTCGCCAAGGTTAAGAAGATCATATAGTGAAGCCATCAACGGGTTTGGTTGGTGGAGTGGAGTAGGCCTCGGGTTTGAGGACCGAACCACTTTAAATCTCGGGTGCACTCTTTCTATCTCTTTGCTCTTTCATTTGCATTGCACCATTAGATTTAACTTGTATGCTTAAAATATTGTTTTTGATCTCTTAATAGGTTTAAGTTTTTCAAATTGGTAAATTCTAGTTTTCTTAAACAACCGTATTCTCCCTCCTCATAGTTGCCATTTCTATTATAACTTGGGACCCCCTATATCGGATTTTCACTGGGTCTGTACTTCTAAAGATTTAGTTATCCATTGAATGATCTTTGTCGTGATTTTCAATGAATTGTGGAGTGGCTTTGAACCTGTAAAAATTTATGCCCAAGCTAAAGTCATTCAAAGATCATCATGATAGATATTTTGTGTCTGTGTTAGCATTCTACTCATTTTTCATGTGTTCGCACTCTGCTCATCTTTTCATGTGAAGAGACCATTGGTACTCTCATCATCAGGCCCAGACAATGGGATGGGCGCACATCTCTTCGGAGATAATCTAAACAAATTCCACTGCTAAAACCTGCTAGCATTTCTATCAACCAAAATGTCAACTGCCATGAGTATTCTCACCCTTTTGAAATGTAGAACTAGATGAGAAAATTAAATCACCGTACGGATAAAGTAGCAGACCTTGAGGATTATTTCAGGGTTAACCCCTGTAGGTAGTATCTTTGATCCTTCAAATATGATGGGGTTACTCCAAAACATTACACCCTTCTATAACTCAAACCATGAACCAATACATGCATTAATGATCAGGTAAACATTTCATACCATTAATCTTTACAAGTAACACAATCGAATGACCAAACCAACATTCCTAATGACACTTCACATGAGTATCAATTGGCAACCATCACACTATACCCGGCTTTTAGAGAACCTTTATCAAGCAATTTCTAATAAAAAAGAGGACCAGTAAATACCTTTTCCAAAGTGAAAGTTGCCTTAAGACTAGACTACTTTAATTATAGACCTTAGGCATTGAAGCAGTAGCAAAATTACAAGCCTTAGGCAACTAAGGGTACTTAGCAAAAGTGATTCCCTGACCCACTACTACTCACACACCACAAGATTATCTCGGTTAAAAATGAACACAAACTGGGCATTCCACATGCCATAGCACTAGAAGGAAGAGCATAGAAACCATACACAAACACAACACCACAAGGATTCCAAGACATAGCCTGCACTTACCCCTAAATTATCTGAACTGAAATTTTACCCTAGCCTAAAATGGTTTGAGATTAATTCTCATCCATTTTAATAAATCCGTCCTAAACTAACCCAAACAACAACTCTCCACTGAATAATTCAGACCCCATTCATTTCTTCTTCCTATTCACATTTTAAGATTGCTAAAACTGTATCAGCCCTTGGCAACTAATGAAATCATTTTATGATGATAGCGCCTTTGTCCATTGGATTTGAATATGGTTGCTTTTCTCATAAATTTGGGATAAAAATCCTAATTTACCAGAGAAGTCAGGACCAGAGTCGCCACCTAGATTAGGGATCTAGGACCCATGATTAACTCTATATATTTGGTCTACGACTTAAATTTTGGGTAAGTTACCTGATTACGAGATCAGAAGGTGTACCGCATGAAGTGTATAGCATCGATCTTGCCTGACGAAAGTCAGACTTTACCTTTTAAATGCTTTAGGTGTTTAAGTTTTAACTAAAGGGGTTAGTTGTGAGTTTTATTTGAGAAATCTAAATATTACTAATGATTTGGCTGTTCACAGTTTAGACTCAGGTGGGCCAGGAGTGCATCCTACAAGCAACTACATGCCTATGTGCCTATGTAAGTGTTTTTTATATTTTATGAAGTTGGGGGGATTTGGTTGAAGTTGAATTTGATTGATTAATTTGAAGTAAAGTGACCTATGCTATATGAACCTAGATGTAATGTAATTGGCCTAATTTGTATTTTTACTATATTTGTGAACTTTGGATTCTAAGAATTCTATTTTGAGGACTTAGAGTGTGATTTATAAGTTTAAAACCTATAACTTTATGTTTTGGAGATTGAGATTTTCCAACTTAGATGATTAGGAGTTCTTAGATTCTTTGGAATTTTTGAATTCTTTTGAGTTCTAAATTTAACAAACACAACTAATCATGCAAAGAAAGCAACTAGCATGCAAAGTACCAAAACAGGCAAAGAGCAAAGCAAAACAACTAGCATGTGATTCTAAGCATACGATAAGAACAATTAAAGAGATCGAAACATGCAACTAAGCAAAAAGAAACATCTAACATGCAAAAAGGCTTAAGAAAAATGAAAGAGTGAACAAGGGAATGGAAGGGATGAAGAAGGGTGTAGGGGAATGAGAAGGATGGAGAAATGTGCGACTGAACTTAGGAGTGCCAAGTTGCCTACGTACCCCGTGGTGGGGATCAAGCCACACATAGTTCCATAAGGGATAGAATTGGGTTGGGAATGGGTTTTAAGGATTTAGGCCAATCGGGTTTGGGCATATGGATGCAACTTGATTAGGATCCAGGGGTTCCACTAGGGGGGCTTACTTGACTGGGGTGGGTCCACTTGATTAGGCATGGGGTGCAACTCGATAAAGAAAGGAGGTGCAACTTGGTTGGACTCTCAGTTAGATGATTGGTGCATGATATGGGTTATAGCCGCTGTTTGGTTTCAGGAAGTGGGTTTCCGAGGGCTGTTTGGTTGCAGGAAATGGGTTTCTAGGTGCTGTTTGGTTGTAGGAATGACTTTAGGGTGCTGTTTGGTTTCAAGAAATAGGTTTCTTGATGCTGTTTGGTTGCACGAAATGGGTTTTTGGGTGCTGTTTGGTTGCGGGAAATGGGTTTTCGGGTGCTGTTTGGGACTAGATTTTGCAATTCAAGGGGCTATTTGGGAATGGATTTTAGGTTCCAATCTTAGGCACTAGTTGGCATCCTTAGGCACTGGACAGGTAATTTCTAGGTGGGCGTCTTAGGCACTGGACATGCAATTCTGGGTTTCGATTTTAAGCACTGAATAGGCATTTTCAGGCACTGGATAGGCAATTCTGGGTGGGTGTCTTAGGTACTGAATAGGCAATTCCAGGCACTGGACAGGCAATTCTGGGTGGGCGTCTTGGGCAATTCTGGGTGGGTGTCTTAGGCACTGGACATGCAATTCTGGGTGTGCGTCTTAGGCACTGGACAGGCAATTCCAGGCAGTGGACAGGCAATTCTGGGCACCGGATAGGCAATTCCAGGCACTGGACATGCAATTCTGGGCACTGGATAGGCAATTCTAGGCACTGGATAGGCAATTCTGGGTTAAGGTTGGGTATGGGTTATGCAACATGGCCGAATGGGTTGGTTCACTTGGGTTTTGATCTTGGGCTCATGGATCACATGGATTTGGGTACAAAATAAAAGAAAAGAGGAAAGAAAAAAGAAATACCGAAATGACAATCCAAATTTCTAGCCAATTATCACAAGGGGAAACTTTCTTTAAAATAGAATTTCCTAGGCTAGAGAGTTTTCTCTTTTGAAAATTTATTTTCCAAAGGGAGAAAAATCAGTTTCTAGGCATAGAACCTTCCAAATTTTAAAGTTATATCTTTAGAAAACTTGATTTCCGAGGTTGGAAAATAACTTTCTAAGAATATAGCCTACTAGATTTGAAAGGTTCTAACTTAAAAAAAACTTGTATAATTAACTTAACTTCCATTTCAAAAGAAAGTGGGCCTACCTCGCTACGATGCTTGAAGTCGATCCTTGCCTTTTGATGTAATCCAACGGAGCCCGATCCTTTGATGAAATTTTGCCGAGAGTTATAGATGATGATTGGCCACGATGTGCGCGGTGGGGGTATGGAGGTTTTTCTTATTGAAAGAGAGAGAGATAGAGAGAGAGGGGAGAGGGTGGGACGAATTTGAAGGGAGAGAGAGAGCTGAGATTTTTGTATGGGCTCTTGGAGTATTGAGTTATGTCCAGAGGAGAAGAGAGCATGGGTAATTATAGGTGAATGGTGAGCTAGGTTACCTTCTTAGGAGCCTAAAGGTGTACGGTGGAGATTGAGTGATGAAAAAATGAATACAAAAGGATGGCCAGGATTGCATTATTCCAGAATATTCTTCTTCCTCTTTAGCAACTTCTCTTTTAAACATGATCTTTTAAAAATAACAAGTATTTGTGTGGCATGCATTGAGCACTAAAGATTTAGAATCAATTCAAGGTCCAGGACGACGTCACTTGTCCTTAGAATCTTTGTGGATTTGGAAGCAAATTTCAAGACAAGAGAAACATCCAATTTGGTTGCCTTTGTAGAGAATGGCAATGATTTGGATGGCTGCGATTAACTGCAATCTCCATGTGATCGAAAGAACGGGCGAGATGAGGTCTCCAAATATCCTGAAATCTTTGCAAAGATATAGACTAAGATTGGGTGGTTGAGATCAATTGCAATCCTTAGGGGATCAAAAGAATGAATGAGATGATGCCTCCAAATCTCCTAGAATCTTTGTGAAAGACTTTCAATATATTTTGAATGTGAAAATAAAAAAATGCGGTTTTCAGGAGATTTTAAAGTCCGATTTCGATAATTCTTTCGCCGTTGGAATCGTTGATTTTTTCTCTTTCTTTTAAGCCCAATATTGCCATAGAAATACTGATTTTGAAATTTTCGACCAGTGAGGGCTCCCGATCTCCGCCTGTAGATCGTTTTTCCAAAGATCGAGCAAATCGGCGATCTAAACGAACCAACCGATTCGATCAACTTTGGGTCAACGGTTAAAACCATGATATTGACAATGATTGAGACATTAGAAAGCTTTGATATCGATGATTTAATGGGACGATTTCGACGGATCTCGCTTATCCCGCCTTGATCCGTAACTTTTCACTGGGTTTTTGCTTAATTAAAGTGGCCCAATGTTTAATCCAAATTTGAGATTGACCTTGATTGATATTATTTTGAATAAATGGTTACAAATTCTTGGTAAAGAAAGATACCCAGGTCAAAAATCAGCCCTCGATCTGACGATTAACGGAAATCGGGTCTCAGGATGAAATCAGGGTCCGAGTTGTGAAGTGACCCTAGCTTATTTTGTCCCGATTGATGATCCGTAAAGTCAGATCGAGATATTAATGCCCAAAACATATAAATCCATGATAGAGGGACTCTTACATGGATTTAATACTCTAAAGTCACCAATCAGGGCATTTTTTTAATTTTTCAGATATAATCATCTTACCAGGTACATCTCTTTATTATTTTAATTTTCAGGGAATTTAAGGATGCATATTTGTAGACACCCCATTTTGACCGTGCCTTAAACCTTCCAATTTTGTACAAAACCCCATCAAATCAATGAGCTAGGGTCCCAAAATTCACCCTAAGCTAGGTTAGGGCCCCAACTAGGTCCCTGCAAAATTTCGTCGAAATCCGAGCGCGTTTGCCTAGCGAACAAGTCGAGCAAAGTCGTAGTGCAAGTTCAGAAAAGGGGGGCGAATTATCCTGAATGGTGTTCGAACCTGGGCCGAATGGGACAAGAGTTACGGGCGTTCCTTATCATGTTTTTGTGCGCCCATCAATGGGGTGCCAATATCGATTCTGAAAATTCTCTATAAATACTAGTTTAAGTCATTTTTTTAAAGAAAAAGAGAAAGAAAAAAAATATGTTGGAGAAAGAGAGAAGCAGAGAGCGAGAGAGAGAGAGCCCCATTTTTCTTCGATCATTTCCGATTGCCATTTTTCGGCAAAAAAATCATCTGCTGCGATTTCATTTCTTCCGGGAAAAAGGATCGGTATCACCTTCTCCTTCTTCTCTGGCAAGGCTCAGATCCTCTTCTCCGGTGAGTTTGTCGGAGCTCCGTCCAAGGTTTTCTCAGTACAATCCTTTAAATCTCTTTTCTTTTAATACATCTGTTGTTTCCTCTTAGCTAGAAGCCCTAAATTTCTCCAAAAATTCAAATTTCATTGTTGAAACCTCAGCTCCGGCCATTCCTTTAAACTCCGAGAGAGATCTGCGATCTTAGAAAAGAGTAGGAGATCGGAGAGGAGCCTCATTTTTAGATCTGAAAAATCTTTGAGAGAGCGAGAGAGAGAAGAAATTTGGCAGAGAGAAAGAGCAAGAGATTTTTTTCCCTAAATTCTCGAAACCCTAGCTTATCTCTCTCTTTTCTCCGATCGAAGCTCATTTTTTCCAGCGAGTCTCCGGTAAGCTTTCTGGCCGGATTTTTACTTTGATCATCTTGTTCTCTTCATTCCTGTAGTAGATCTTATTTTCTTGAGCTTTGATTGAGATTTGAGCATCCTAATCTCAGATTCATTTTGTAAAACTCTAGATCCATTTTTAGGAACCTTAAATCTATCTCATTTCTATCATTTTCATCCTTCTAAACCCTAGAACTAGGTCACAAATTTCAGATCTGCCATATTTTCCTCTATAAAGAACCTTCGATCCAGTATTTTTTGAAATGAAGAGCTTTAGATATACATCATCACTTGTTAAATACATGCTTCTAATTTTATGAGTGAAGATCATCTAGTTTGGATTTGAAAATTTCCTTTTGGAACTTCAATTTAGTTTGGATAGTGTGGATCTAATTGCAATAATTTCAGCTACAGTAAGATTATTCGTCAGATCTGGTAAATCTGCTATTCGGTGAAAGATTTTGCTTTGGGAATTCTCTGCATTTATAAGCACCTATTTCGATTTGGATATTGCTTCAGCTCAACACAGGTGAGTCGATTCCATTTTTTTTAGTTTGATTTTTTAGTTTTTCTTTAAATTCATCAAATTTCTCATTAATAATGGTTTTTCTTGGATGAGTTGTGGATCTTCTTTATCGAGTTCTGATTTGTGAGCCTGTAATATTTTATGGTTCATAAGATTTTTTTATTGAGAATTATTGTTTCTTGTTAAGTTGGGGATTTTGCTTATAAAGTGCTGATTTGTGTATGTATTTTATAGTCTACATGTTATTACCAGATAAATTCATTTGATTGTTTTACAAGTTGCAAATAGTTGCTAGCCCAATTGTGCTAATGTATAATTGATGGACCTGGGGTAGGGAAAAAATGTTCATAAATTCGTTTCTTAATGTATTTCAAGGAGGAACGGTTCTCGTCAAAACCATACTATGCATAGCATGTATTGATGATTTATACTTGATTATATTTTTAGTCCAAAATATAACACCTGTTGCTTTGTCACTTTTAGTATGTGTTGATTCGAATGCAAGGAGAAACGAAGTAGCACCCATGCTAGTTGTTTTACCTTGTTTTGGTGCTAAACAAATCTAACTTTGTTGTCCATGATCGAATGAAAAGCATCTGATAAAGGTTAGGGGATTTGCTCAGTCCAAATAACTCTCCCCACTTTTTATTTAAGACTAACCTAGTCTTTTCGACAAGAACCTTGAATATCAGAAGCCCATTCATTGTAAGGGCAATGAAAGGGATATCTAGAGCCCTCTTTTAGGAGACAAACTGTGTCTCAGAAAAATCATCCCCTTTGGAGACAAGCTTTGTCTCATTAGCGAGTCATACATAGGAGAGTACCCAAGTCTCAAGTAGAACACCTCCTTTAGGTTAAAGACCGACTTGGTCTGTTAAAAACCGTACCCATCTTGTCTTTGCATGGGCAATGGAACACATCTCTGTGTTTAGGAGACTAGCCTAGTCTCACTAGCACCCTTCTTATCTCCTCTTCTTTTAGGAGACTAGCCTAGTCTCATTGGCACTCCCTTCTTAGGGTTGTGCACTAGGAGTCAGTCCTATCATCATAGGGGTTAGGATTCTATCCAACCTCTCATCAAATCATGTGATCTTTATCCACTCTTGCAAGGTATATGATGCTGTCCAACCCTTGGAGAGTTGTTATTCTGTTCATTCCCCGCAAAGCATAGGATCTGTCCAACCTTTGTGGGATATCAGGAGTCGGTCCTCCTCTTATGATGATAGGATTTTGTCCTCTTGTGTCAAAAACCATCAAAAACATCTGAAAAACCAAAAATCTCAAAAATCTTGAGTCCCTAGGAGTAGTTAGGAATTCTGTTCCGAACTACGTTGGCTTGATCCCTTTCAACAGGGTACGTAGTGCAGCTTGGGATTCATATCCCAAGTCCAGCCAAACCTTTAAAAATAAACATTTCAAATCTTCCAAAAAAATACAAAAATTCTTCAAAACCCTTTTAAAAAAGATCTTCCCCTAGAGTTAGGAGTCTGTCCTAGTTGTTTGAGGTGTGTTAGAGTTAGGAGGCTATCCTGATTTGTTTGATTTGGTGTGTCCTGTCGTGTGAGTGTCCCTAGAGTTAGGAGGCCTCGAGTCGATCGATTAGACATTTAGTCTAACCGATGGCTAGACTAGGAAGCATATAGTCAGCCCATGGTTTTCCTTAGGTTGCACAGCCTAGTTACACATAGGATGTAGGGCCTACCTGCATTAGCTTAAGGCTAATCAACTTGCATTAGTTAGGGCATATAGAATTCACATGAACTTAAGTGATCGTACAAAAAAAAAGCTTTAAAAAATCAGTTGAGTCTAGTGGATCGAGTCTAAGATAGCAGTTCTAGATAGTTAGGCATAGTAGTTAGAATAGGTCATCGAACTACGTTGACTCCGATTCTTCCCGAGGCCGGGATACGTAGAGCAGCTGGGATGGACGGCCATCTTGGTCCGAGTCAAGTCGCATTAGAGTTAGGATTTGTCTTGTCCTGTCATATATAGGATTGATTTGTGTTTTATGTTTTGATGTGTTTTCTTACTTTCATGTACAGATCCTATACCTTTAGCGGTAGCATGCATGTGTTTGCACATCAGAACTCAGACACCAATTAGGTATGACACTCATAACTTAGCTCTTTAGGCTTGTCCCTCATAACCTAGCTATTATTAGGCGACACTTCTTTCATTTCTTTTTTATATGTGCTTATTAATCATCTCCGAGACATGCATGATTAGATAGACGTTTTTTCTTGGAGATATTCGTTCTCATTTCATATGACTTTCGCCCAAAACTCTTCAAAATTATTAAGTAAATGGCATAAGAGACCAGGTGTTTGCACTTGGGCGGATGAGGTGCTCTTTGGACCTTCCGAATTCGTAACCAGGCACGAACCCTCTTTTATATCTCTGGTTATCCGTTGCAACAGAGCATAGTATGGGATCCTTGGCCCACTTCCTTGGATTACAACTCTTCTTTGTTTAAGGTACGCCTCGAATCTGGGCTAGTCCCCGAATTGAGAGGTATCACACCTTTGTATCGCCACTCATGATGTGAGGGGCACATTCTTTCGAGAGTTCCTTGGTAGAGCTCTCCATTCACGTGGATGATCCTGAGACTGTTTGTGTGGGGCCCGTCCCTCCGCCGCCTCTTTCGGATCGGGGTCCACAGGCTGGCGACTCCGCTGGGAAATTCTTTCGAGATATTGCCTAACTCTGTTAAAATGCCATTTTTTATTAACTTCGAAGAATTTTGGGCTAAAATCATTATAAATGGGAATTTAATCGCTTAGAATCCAGGGGCACCAAATAGGTGTTTAAAATAAGGGTTTCTCACACTGCACAACATACATCATTTTATTTTTCTTTTTCTTTTATTGATTTTATTATTATTGGCTCCACGGGATAGATACAGTGCGTGCCAGATGGGATGTCATTACCCTGCTGGTGCTGTTGTATTTATTTCCAAGCTATGCGCCAGTGCTGCAGTCGTAAACACTCGGTGTACTTGTGTTTACAGCAGCCGGTGAGCAATGAAGCATACTGTATATAACACTCGGTGTACTTGTGTTATATACTTAAAGTATGGATCATATGCATAGTACCCGATATATTGAGTCCGGGGCTCTACTTTCATTTTACATATATTATGTACATGGATATATTTGTTGAGTTAGTAAAACCCAATTAGGATCTGCATATGCTTATATATATATTGCATTCATATAAGGACGAACATGTGTTGCTGACTCATGTTGAAGCCTAGATTTAGGAGCCATGTCCTATCCATAGATTATTGTAGCTCACCTTATGTGGCTACAACGCAATCCTAGTACACTCACATGTCTGTCTTGAGTCAAGTGTCTTGACTCTGCGGGATTATATTTAGGGCTGGTGCCCCTGGTTAGGATATATATGTATATATCTATACATTAATTATTAGATTAGGGCTTATTTCTTTGTAATGTTTCCTATCTAATCGAATCAGTCTTATTCTTTGAGATTTAGATTTGGTCGATGACTTCTACTTGTCATCGTTATGACTATGGTCTTTTTTCTGATCTTTTGATCATAAATCTGATTCATACCTTGTGTCATTGATCCATATTCCATATATTTAGATTAGGGCCTATTTCTTAGTTAGGTTTTTCTTCTTAATCTAATCAATTCTTTCTATTTATCCATTTTGTGGATTATCATTAGATTATTGGTTCTTTATCCATAATCTATTCCTTGATCTATTGGTCTTAAAATTGATCCTTGTTTTTCATTGTTAGATTAGGGTTTACCTCTTAGTTATGTTTTCCTTCCTAATATAATCAATTATCCCTATCTATTCATTCTTTTAGATTATGATCAGATCGATGGCTTCTAATCATCATTCTTATGGTCACGATCTATCCTTCAATTTTTTGGTTGCAAATTCAACCCATCTCTAAATGTCGTCATTCATGGTCAGTCCCTCACATCCCTCTGATGACCATATTCTGTTTTTCGCTCATGAGCATATCTTGCCACCATCATTTGAGTGCAAGTATCCTTGCTGGAAGTCCTATACTACCGAGTTTATCCATATACACTTATGATGACTTGTGGGGTCCCTTTGTGTTGCCGTCATACTGCCGAATTTTACCCAAAATATTTTCAGTGTGATTGCTATCGTTTAGGGTTATTGATAAATCATGTGTTTATCTTACCATAACCCTTCTTACCATTCTTATGCCGTCGGTTCTTACCCAAGGGAGAGATGTGTTTGCATTATCTCTTATTTCAACTTGTGTATAACATTCAACGAGATTGTCTCACACTAAAATTAGTGTTTGTCATTTCCATGACAGGAGTCAGACCTAACTGACTTCACCCATTTGTTGAACCAGTTTTCTTTCATTTCATCCAGCCAGGTCAACAGAACCTATACCAGGATTAGACTTCCCAGTCATACATCATAGAGGAAGGGGTGCTACCCATAAACTTTCAGTGCCAGTGCATTACTGACGAAGAAGTGTCATGTTTGTTAGTCGTGTTCATTCATAGTCAGTTGCTTCCATCCTTTGTCAAGTTCAATGAAGAGCCCATTGAGGCGCGTTGAAAAAAAAAAAGAGTTATTGATGTACTTAAGAGTCTTCAATTCAATAAAGTTGTTCACTTTGTATCTTCAATATTCTTGTGATTTACTCTTAGATCTAATGTTTAAATGATTAAACACACCCTTCTCGGATGAGAATGCAGACGAAATTCCCCTCGAGATCTGAAACATGATCAAGCGAGAGGAAGAGCGTCGGGCACAGCCACTTAAAGAAGAAATCAAAGCTGTTGATAGTGGTATTGAAATCCGAAACTCGGGAAAGATGGATTGGCAAAACTTTATCTCCCGAGGAGCGCGAGGAATTGATAAACCTGTTTAGAGGGGTTTGAAGTAGTCTTGCTTGATCCTATAAGGATAAACAGGGTGAACGCCCTGTTGTTGTGAAAAGCAAGACTCCATCAGCTTTAGACATTTAGTCAAAAGCAAAGAATTCAAGAGAGTGAAGCATCCGACATCAAGTGAAGCTGATGAGAACATTGAGAGAAGGTTTTCAGATGCAAAGTTGTATTCATAGAACTTGATTCCCAAGAAGAACATTCGGGTTGTACATCTTGGTGGGATTTCAAGTCATTGTATTTAGATAGTAAGGACAGTTTTTATGTCCAAAAGAAAGAGAATATTCTAAAAGAAACAAGAACCTGAGAAAGATAAAAAGGAGAAGGGAATGTGTCCCTAAGACAACTCCTTAGAAAAATCAAAGACCCAAGTGATGGAGTCTATGAGATAGATTGAATATCAGAATTGTCTCCAACATTTAGAAACTATCGAGAGCGGTATAATCTTGAGCATAAATTCAAGATATTTGAGAAGCGCACAAGTTTAAGTGGAGCACCGTGGTTGAAGCCTTGCTTGCAAATACAGCCAGACTCTCGAAAAAAAAAAAATTTCAAAGTCTTGAACCTTAAACATTCAAAAACTTGTACATCAAAACACCAGGAGGCCATCCTTGGACATTTGAGCATTTATAGCCAAAATCCCAACGTTTAAAAAATCCTTTTGTGAGCCCTTTGAGCCAACATTTTAAAACCAAACAATTCTTTCAACTACATTATAAACCAGGGGAATTTTATGCACCCGAACTACGCGGACCTGATCCCCACCTCTTCAGGGGTACGTAGGCAACCTGATCAATTCAGGTTCGGTCAACCTTTGGGATAAAAGGAAACTTATTCCCCTTCAATCTTTTTGAAGCTGAAAAGCTAAACCATTCTTTGTTAAACCCAAAGCGAACTACGCGGACCTAATCCTCCATTTTTGGGGTACGTAGGTAATCTGGCAAGACCAGATTCGGTCCAAATCATTTGAACTTTTGATATCTAACCCTTTTGAACCCGAGCCTACCTATAAAGTTCTTCTGGTGAAACGAGCAAAGGTTCAAGGCAATTGAAAACAAAAACAGAAAGAAAAAAAAAGAATGAGAGTCTGAAGACCCACTAGGTTGAAAACCTGAAAGGGCGGCCTAGAGAAAAGAGGTTCATGTATTTGCTAAGTCAAAGAGTTAGTGAAATTCCACTTAGCAACCCAAGAGGGGGTGAATTGGGTTTCTTTTCAAATTTTAAGGATTTTGAAAACTTAGATTGCACTAGTTTTAGATTGAATAGGAAATCAAAAATAGTATTTAAAGCAATAGTAAAAAGCTTACCACAATAGAGGAGGTGAAGAGACAAGGAAGCTTTGACACAAGGATTTTTATAGTGGTTCCGTCTTAGCTCAAGACCTACTCCACTCTTCTCAAGTTACTCTCCTTGAGGATTCCACTATCTTCTCCAAGGAACTTAAATACGGCGTTCCTTCTGCCTTGTACAAATCGAGCTTCACGCTCCAAGGGTCTTCTACGACGCCCTTTGTGCCAAACACAAAGAAGATGAAATGAAAAGGCTTGCTTGCCTCTAGATAGGCTAATTTAAAGTAAAGCTCACTCACTCTCACAAGAACAAGATGAACAAATGAAGGTCCTAAAGTCTCTCAAGAATAATCTAAGGTAAATGGCACAAGAGAGAGATTGAGAGTGAAGATCTTGAATAGAAGGAGAATGAATGCCTTTTAGTGCTCTTAAAATCTTTGTAAACTCCTTAGGTAGTGTTCCAAGAGTCCCTAGGTTCATATATATAGAGGGGAGAAAAATACACAATTTTTTCGCTCCCCAACGGTCTTCTCGGACTCCGGGCTCGGAGCTCCGAGTCTATTTTTTTTTTAAACCTGGAACAATTCTCGGAGCTCCGAGAATTTTCTCGGAGTTCCGAGCTCGGAGCTCCGAGAAGCCTACGACAGCAGATATTTTCTTATATTTTTGCTGTTTTTGTTTGGGCTTTTGGAACTTTAATTTTTCAAGTGAAATGGAATGTCATGAGGGTCCAACAATGTTGGGACACCACTATGATCATTCACAAACCCATTAAGTTCTAATTAGTTTGATTTTAAATCTCCTTTGTGCCATAGACTTAGACTATACATTAAGGACCATTTACATTCTAAATTTACTTGGTCTTCAATCTTGTTGGCACCTTGTAGAGGCTTTGACATGTCTTCACTCAACTCCATTAATGCTTGAGCCAAGCTTGAACTTTTGAGTTGAATGCCATTCTTGTGCTTGAGTTCAACCTTGTCTTTGAATACCTTTGAGATGGTGATGCCTTCTTCATGCCTTTGATATCCCTTTGAGCTTGAATGAATTACCATTTGGCATGCACTCTTGAGGATGCTATGCTGTGAACATTATAACTTTGCCAAAGGAAATCATTAGTGTATAAAACCTTTATTTTATAACAAATTGAGTTTGTTAATCATCAAACCCTTTTTGATGATGACAAACATAATTTGTTTTAGGGTAGGAGCTCCCCCTTTAGGGATGAATAAAACAATTTGGGCTCCCCCTAAGAGTTTGATTTAATTGAACATTTAAGGCATTACTTTTAATGATTGAATTTTGATTGCAAAATTATAAGCGTAGAGCTTTGCTCCCCCTTAATATATGCATTGGGAGCTCAAATATTCTCCCCCTTTTGTCATCACCAAAAAGGTGGAATAAAAGGAAAGGGTGTAGGTGAGAGCCAATGAGACAAGTGAAGTGCAATTCAATAGAGAAAGCAGGCATAAGACAAGGTATGCAAGCAAAGAAATAAAACAGAGAAGCACACCGCACAGTAAACCAAAAAGATATATAGATATATAGATGATGTGAAATGGCATACATAAATGAGCATACAACCAGTCAAAGGACATAGCATCCACGACACATTACAACAGTGACAGAATTTAGATAAACTGAATACAGCACCATAAAGATCCAACTGACTGGAGAAGGATCTAGCTAATAAGATCCATACAACTAACAGATAATAGAAACAGATAGATAAGCCTAAATCAGAGCAAAATGGGATCCACCATCAGAGAACGAGAGCCATCTACTGCTGCGGAGGAGGCGGTGGCTGATGAGAAGAACTGCCCGGCGCCTGGCCCCACTGGTCACCGGAGAGGTAGCAATAATAGGCGGCCCACTGGTCATCAACATGGGTGGTCAAGGTCTGGAAGCGAGTCGAAATCTCAGAGTCGACATGGGTAGACAGCCGCTCAAACTGTGAGGCCATTGATCGACATGGGTAGACAGCCGCTCAAACTGTGAGCCAAATCCTGGCGAGTGCAGAACTGAGAGGTATCCTGTGATGGCTGGGGTGCTGGTGCAGCCTGGGCCTCGGCTTCGTAGCCGCCTCCATTGTCAGAATCAATGTCAATCGCTGCTTGATTGAGAGCCATGCGGTTAAAGGTCTGAACATCAAACGGGGCAGTTGGAGTCATGGTCATCTCTCCATCCAAGATGATGCCAAAGTGGCGGAAGACACGAGTGAGAATCATGCCATATGGCAAGGAAGAGCGATAACGGCCAGGGGTCTGAAACATGTAGCGAAACATGATATAAGGCAGACAGAGCTGGCGGCCCTCTAGGATGCTGTAGATAATATAGGCCTCTAAGGGTCGTAGGGCTTCACGCATCCCAGCACGAGGGATGAAGATGTGGTACATGAAGTTGTGAAGCATGCGCGCAACCGGAATGAGGTCGGCGGATTGTACGGGCATATTAGAGTGGTAGCGCCGCATAATCCTACCATAGACAGTGTCATGATCAATATCATCAAGTGAATGGGTCCCATCTTCCGGCCAGAAATAGTGGGAGAGGCCCTCAGAGCTAATCCCAAGAAGGGTGGCAAAAGTGTGATAGTTGAGTTTGATTACTGTTTTCTTGATTTTGGATTCGATTTTGAAGAAGGAAGGGGAAATGGTGAGATTTGCATAAAAGAGAAGCACCAATCGAGGGTAAACTGGTTCGTTGAGGTGAAGGATGAGTGTCCAATGAAGGGCATCAAATCTGGCCTGTAAATCAAAATTTTGAAGGACAGGGGGGTCAATGTACCTGCGAGTGAGGATGCCCCGAGTACCGACATCGGCCCAGAGTTTCTTGGCCTTATCCCCAGTGAAAAAGGAGTTGGACACAACCTCGGCCACCACAGCCTTGGCCTTCGCCTTCTTCCGTGAAGGCCCTTCCTCCTCAGGAAATTCTTCAGGAACGTATTCGGGGTCTGCAGCTTGGGAGGAGCCTCCAATGTTGAGATTTTTGGTTTTAGGAGGCATGGTGAGAGGAAATGGGGGTGTATAGAAGGATAATGTGTTAAAAAAAAAGAGAATAGCCCTAAAATGGAGGAAAATTAGGAGAAATGGAGAAGGATAATGTGTTAAAAGAAAGAATAGCCCTAAAATGGAGGAAATTAGGAGAAATGGAGAAAGGAGGAAGGAAAAAACAAAAAATGGGGGAAATCCTAGGGTTTGAATGGAAAAAAAAGGTTTTAGGAAGAAGAGTGGGATTTTGAAGAAAAAACTAGGGCTTTTAGGGAGAAGAGGGGGATTTAGAAAGGAGAAGAGGGTTTTGGAGGAAGATCAAGGGAGAAAATGAAGAAAAATAACGAAAATGGAGGTAGGGTTTGAAGGGAAATGGAAGGAAGAGGGAAAGATGAGAAGAAAAAATGAGAAAAACTGAACCGGGTCCAGGGTTTTAATGCTCTTGGCCCGATTCTCGGAGTTCGGAGAACACACGCATTTTTTTTTCTACTGTCCCGATTCTCGGAGTTCCAAGACATTTTCTCGGAGCTCTGAGGACAACCTGGACGAGATCTCGGAGTTCCGAGAAATTGTCTCGGAGTTCCGAGAACCGATCCAGGTTCCCTCTGTCCATTTTCTATCTCGGAGTTCCGAGAATTTTTTTATTTTATTTTTGAATGGAAGGAGAATATAGTTACATATGATATTTTAAATTGCAAGTGAAACCATGATCCAATGCATGAATCACACATACGACTTACCGAAGGTTTAGATGATGGCACATTGCCAAAGTTTTAGATATCTTAATTAAGGGTGATAGTACCGACTCCCCCTTGAAATGAAGTGGGCTATGGGTACCAATTGAGTGAGTTTTAGAGTTAGGGTTGGATCATCTAAAACCATGTAGTCACTATCAAAACAAGAGATATATATAGATATATATATAAGGAGAATTCTGTCTTCTATTCATGCTTCATGTGCAAACTCTTTCACTTGATCCAAACTCCAAATGTTGAGTCCACTCCTATGGTCACAAAATTGATCCTCATTAAGGGGTTTTGTGAAGATATCCGCCAATTGTTCATTGGTGTGGATGTACTTAATTTCAATATCCCATTTTAGAGAATGATCTCTTAAGAAATGATGCCTTACCTCTATGTGCTTAGTTCTAGAATGTTGAATTGGATTTTTTGTCAAGTTGATGGCACTTGTATTATCACAATGGATTGGAACATTACTAAATGTAAGATTGTAGTCCATGAGAGTGTTCTTCATCCATAGGATTTGTGCACAACAAGCACCGGCCGCAATGTATTCTGCTTCAGTAGTAGACAAGGCTACCGAGTTTTGTTTTTTGCTAAACCAAGACACTAGAGACCTTCCAAGAAATTGACAAGTGCCACTTGTGCTTTTTGTATCAATTCTACAACCGGCAAAGTCGGCGTCTGAAAATCCTACTAGGTTGAATTCATTCGATCGTTCATACCATAAACCTAAAGAAGTTCCTTTGAGATATTTAAATATCCTCTTAACGGCACTCAAATGAGACTCTTTAGAAGCCGATTGAAACCTAGCACAAATACATACGCTAAACATTATATCCGGCCGACTAGCGGTCAAATATAATAGACTACCTATCATTCCTCTAAACTTTTTCTCCTCAACCGGTTTGCCAATTTCGTCATTTTCTAATTTGGTGGAAGTACTCATATGAGTTGGCTTGATTTGTGAGCTATCCATGCCAAATTTCTTAAGGAGTTCCTTAGTATACTTCTCTTGGTAGATGAAAATTCCATTTTTACTTTGTTTGATTTGAAGTCCTAGGAAATAGGTAAGCTCTCCCATCATACTCATCTCAAACTTTTTTTGCATGAATTGTGCGAATTCTTCACACATCTTTTCATTGGTAGCACCAAATATTGTATCATCTACATAGACTTGAACAATAAGCATATATTTTCCTTTTCTTTTAATGAACAAAGTTTTGTCAACCGTGCCCATTTGAAAGCCACTCTCTAATAGGAAGGAGCTAAGCCTCTCATACCAAGCTCTAGGAGCTTGCTTTAGACCATATAAGGCTTTGTCCAACCTATATACGTGATTAGGGTATTTGAAATCCTCAAAACCGGGAGGTTGTTCAACATAAACTTCCTCCATAATATACCCATTTAGGAATGCACTCTTTACATCCATTTGATACAACTTAAAGTTTTATGGGAGGCAAATGCAAGTAGCATCCTTATGGCTTCCAATCTAGCAACCGGAGTAAAGGTCTCATCATAATCGATACCTTCCTCTTGGTTGTAACCTTGGGCTACCAATCTAGCTTTATTCCTTTGAATATCTCCATGCTGATCGAGTTTGTTTCTAAACACCCATTTAGTCCCAATAATTGGGTGATCACTAGGCCTAGGAACTAACCTCCATACTCTGTTTCTCTCGAATTGGTTTAGTTCATCTTGCATAGCAATCATCCAAAATTCATCATTTTCAGTTTCTTTTATGGACTTGGGTTCTATTTGGGAGATAAAGGCCGTGTTGGCACAAATATTCCTATAGTGAGATCTTGTCTTAACTCCTTGTGAGGTTTCACCTATGATTTGAGTAGAAGGGTGACTAGACATGATTCTACTATGTTTGGGAAGACCTTCAACTTGAAGTTCTTCTATAGGTTGACCTTCTAAATCAAGATTTTCTAAGGATTGAACAATAGACTCTACTTGGCTATGAGGCTATAGAGGATTGACACCGTCATCATCTTCATTAATGACTTTAGGAGGTTCAAATGACTCATCAAATTTGACATGCACGGATTCTTCCACAACTTGAGTTCTTTTGTTGTAGACTCTATAAGCTTTACTATGGGTTGAATAACGTAAGAAGATACCTTCATCGGATTTTGAATCGAACTTGTGCAAGGTGTCTTTCATGTTTAATATAAAACATTTACAACCGAAAACTTTGAAGTAGCTAACTTTGGGGGGTGTTCCACTCCATAATTCATAAGGTGTTTTGTTAAGGTGAGGTCTAATAAGCACTATATTTAAAAGATAGCAAGCCATGTGAACAGCTTCCGCCCAAAAGTTTCTTGGAACATTGTGCTCATTTAACATGGTTCTAGCCATTTCAATAAGTGATCTATTTTTCCTTTCAACTACCCCATTTTGTTGGGGAGTTCTTCGAGCCGAGAAATTGTGCTTGATTCCATTTTCATTACAAAAGGTATCAAACTCAATGTTCTCAAACTCGGTTCCATGATCACTTCTAATTTCATTTATGAAAACCCCTTGTTCATTTTGAATTCGCTTGCACAAGTTGACAAATTTCTTGAAGGTTTCATCTTTACTAGTTAAAAACAATACCCAAGTGAACCTAGAGTTGTCATCAACAATCACATATACATATCTACTGCCTCCTCTACTACTAGTCTTCATGGGACCAAATAGGTCCATGTGAAGGAGTTGTAGTGGACAAGAGGTAGATAATACACTTATGGGTTTAAAAGAGTCTTTAGCATGTTTTCCATGAATGCAAGCATTACAAACTTTATCTCTAATGTATTTAAGTTTAGGTAACTCTCTCACAAGATTCTTAGAAGATAATCTTGAAATCAAATCCATATGAGCATGACCAAGTCTCCTATGCCATAACCAAGGGTTATCATCCATGGCGGAAAGACATTGGATGTTTTGATTTTCAAGGTCTTCTAATGCTAATGAATACATATTGCCATCTCTATATGCAACAAATTCAATTTCATTATTCTTAGCATTCAAAATCTTACAACTATCTTTTTCAAAAAGAACTTTGTGACCAAGATCACATAGTTGACTAATGCTTATTAAATTAAATGACAGACCGTCAACGAGCAAAACATGATCAACCTTAATGTCCTTAATTTTAATGCTACCTTCACCGATGATTTTGCTTCTTGTATCATCTCCAAAGGTGACATTTCCTTGATGACTCATGGTGACAAAGGCGAACTTGGTTACATCTCCCGTCATGTGCCTTGAGCAACAGCTATCCAAGAACCACTTGTCCTTTGAGGGTTTTCCTTTCAAGCACACCTACAAGAATCAAAGCTCATGTTGAAGTTTTAGGTACCCACTTTTTCTTGGGTCCTTCAAGGTTAGCAACATCATAAAGCTCATCTTTTTTAACCCACATAAATTTAGATGCCTTTGATTTCTTAACATTGCATGCAAACCTTAAGTGTCCTATTCTACCACAATAGTGACAAGTAGGAATAAAGGCACTAGTGTTAGCATGGATGTGGGAGGAATTTATTATAAACTTATTTTTAAATGAAGTTTTTCCTTTAGAAAAGGGTTTGTAACCAAGACCATTTTTTTCTAAAGAGACAAGCTTATTTTCAAGAATTTCATCTAGTTTGTTTTTGCCACATGAGAATTTTCTAAACGTTAAATCAAGTTCTTTGCATTTCAAAACAAGTGTCTCATTTTCCTCTTTCAAGCTTTTGTTTTGAAGGATTAATTTGTCTATTTCTTCATTCAAAGCTTTGTTTTCCAAAATCAATTTTTCACTTGTATTGGTTTGCAAATCGAATTCCTTTTTCAAGAGCCCAAATTTCCTAGTGATATCTTGTAAGGATTTTTTTCATTGTTTTGTTTTTGGCAAGTTGTAAATCCAAATTTTCATGAAGTTTTTCACAAGCAAATATTAGTTCATCATTAGAGAATTCATGAGACATATCATCAACATCATTTACCTCGGATACGGAGATATCTTGTGTCACATCGGCGAGTCCCATGAAGCAAAGGTCATCTTTATCCTTTCCGTTGGATTCATTTCCGGATGAAGCACTCCCTTCATCCCAAGCCGCCGCACACAAAGCCTTTTTTCATTCCTTCTATTCTTCCTATCCTTGTCATTGTTGTTGATGAGTGGGCAATTTGGTCGTATATGACCAACCTTGTTGCACTTATAGCATCTCATCTCCTCTTTGCTTGAAGGCCTATTTCTTCCTTGGCTAGAGTTGCCTCCTTTCTTGAACTTGAGAAATTTCTTGAATCTCTTGGTGAAGAGAGCAAGATCATCTTGCGTGTCATCTTCACTCTCTTCCTCTTCACTCTCAACTCTGGCTTTGAAAGCTATTCTTTTTCTTTTTGTATCTTCCTTTTGTTTGTTTAAGGTTTCTCTTCCTTTTAAAACCATTTCAAAAGTTATTAATGAACCTATTAAGTCTTCTAAGCCCATTTTTGAAACGTCTTTTCCTTCTTCAATGGCGGTGACCTTGGGATCCCAGTCTTTAGGTAATGACCTAAGTATTTTGGTAACTAAATCCTTGCTAGACAATTGTTTACCTAATGATCTCAACCCATTTGTTATGTTTGTGAACCTAGTATGCATTTCGGCAATGGTTTCATTCGGATCCATCATGAATAGTTCATACTCTCTCAAGAGAAGATTCATCTTGGACTCTTTCACTTGATTTGTCCCTTCATGAGCTATCTCTAACATATCCCAAATCTCCTTAGTGGTTTCAAGAGTAGAAACTCGATTGAACTCCTTGGGAGATAAGGCACAAATCAAGGCATTCATTGCTTTTGCATTGATAGTGGATTCTTTTCTTTCATTTTCATCCCATAGTTCCATATCAATTCTAGTTCATTATATCCATTTTGGATACTTCTCCAAACATCAAAATCTAAGGATTTTAAAAACACTCTCATTCTAGCTTTCCAATATGCATAGTTTAAGCCATTGAAGAATGGAGGTCTAGTAGTGGATTGCCCCTCATTGCTATGAGAAAAGGTTGCCATTTGGATATTTCCCTTGTAGGTTTTCAAAGAGAAATCCTATGTAAGAGCCTATGCTCTGATACCAAGTGAAATTCCACTTAGCAACCCAAGAGGAGGTGAATTGGGTTTCTTTTCAAATTTTAAGGATTTTGAAAACTTAGATTGCACTAGTTTTAAATTGAATAGGAAATCAAAAATAGTATTTAAAGCAATAGTAAAAAGCTTACCACAAGAGAAGAGGTGAAGAGACAAGGAAGCTTTGACACAAGGATTTTTATAGTGGTTCGGTCTTAGCTCAAGACCTACTCCACTCTTCTCAAGTTACTCTCCTTGAGGATTCCACTATCTTCTCCAAGGAACTTAAATACGGCGTTCCTTCCGCCTTGTACAAATCGAGCTTCACGCTCCAAGGGTCTTCTACGGCGCCCTTTGTGCCAAATACAAAGAAGATGAAATGAAAAAGCTTGCTTGCCTCTAGATAAGCTAATTTAAAGTAAAGCTCACTCACTCTCACAAGAACAAGATGAACAAATGAAGGTCCTAAAGTCTCTCAAGAATAATCTAAGGTAAATGGCACAAGAGAGAGATTGAGAGTGAAGATCTTGAAGAGAAGGAGAATGAATGCCTTTTACTGCTCTTAAAATCTTTGTAAACTCCTTAGGTAGTGTTCCAAGAGTCCCTAGGTTCATATATAGAGGGGAGAAAAATACACAATTTTTTCGCTCCCCAACGGTCTTCTTGGACTCCGGGCTCGGAGCTCCGAGTCTATTTTTTTTAACCTGGAACAATTCTCGGAGCTCCGAGAATATTCTCGGAGTTCCGAGAAGCCTACGACAACAGATATTTTCTTATATTTTTGCTGTTTTTGTTTGGGCTTTTGGAACTTTAATTTTTCAAGTGAAATGGAATGTCATGAGGGTCCAACAATGTTGGGACACCACTATGATCATTCACAAACCCATTAAGTTCTAATTAGTTTGATTTTAAATCTCCTTTGTGCCATAGACTTAGACTATACATTAAGGACCATTTACATTCTAAATTTACTTGGTCTTCAATCTTATTGGCACCTTGTAGAGGCTTTGACATGTCTTCACTCAACTCCATTAATGCTTGAGCCAAGCTTGAACTTTTGAGTTGAATGCCATTCTTGTGCTTGAGTTCAACCTTGTCTTTGAATACCTTTGAGATGGTGATGCCTTCTTCATGCCTTTGAGATCCCTTTGAGCTTGAATGAATTGCCATTTGTCATGCACTCTTGAGGATGCTATGCTGTGAACATTATAACTTTGCCAAAGGAAATCATTAGTGTATAAAACCTTTATTTTATAACAAATTGAGTTTGTTAATCATCAAAACATTTCAATAGGAGTACTTATTGAACCCTTGGGCTAACAATTAGCTTATACAAAGAAAGGGTAGCAGTTCGCTAGATTGAAAACTCAAGAAGACAATCCAGTCAGGGGCAAAGACTTTCCAAAAAGTGAGCTGATAAGCATGAAAGGAGTTTCCTCGGTTATGAAGAACTCTGACGTTTGAATAGTGTGAGAATTCCAGGCAAAAGCTGAGGCAAATGGTTTGCTAGACCAGAAACCTGGAATGCAATAATCATGAGTTCCAATCAGAGGAGATTCGAAGAGATGGAGAAACAATCACTACACAGGGCAGGATCTTGGAATCCGAGTAGTGTCAGTGAGACTTACTTTGACACCTCCCTAAACTAGGGGCATTAAAACTGAACAATCCAAAGGGGCTAATAACCATGACAAAAATCCTGATGGAGAAAATTATTGCCTCTTGACATGGTTTTCAAAATTATTCTGAGAGCGGCTAGCCTTACCATTTAAAAATACGCATCAGGTCTAAGGGTGAATCAAAAGTGAGTCGAGTCTCTCGAATAATGTACGTCTTCTTTGATAGAGTCCTTGAAAGTCTGTTCCTCATTCATATTTGTTTTCCTTCAAGATCCAAGTCGTCTGGCACTGGAAGAATGGGTGTATACATTCTGAAGTGATAAAAATGAATAAACCCCTAGTTTAGGTATCAGAGAAAGGCAAGAGATATCCTGTTCAGACATGGCGAAGATGTCAAATTTCAAGCAGTAGGTGGTGGAAAGAGTGAACCTCAAATAATGGTCAATAGAATAAGAAATTTTTCTTGCTCAGCCATCATCCTATCTTGATTCCAAAGAAGAAACACATGTAAACCCAAATTTTCTTACCTATCATGGTTCTACTTTCCTTAGGACTCTTGTCATGGAAGTATAATACACTAGGGGCATCTTTTGTGACTTGCATCATAAAAGATATCAAGCAGAAAAGGCAATAAATGCAATATTTTCAATAAGTTGAGATAAGAGAGATGCGAGCACATCTAAAGCCAAATCTCTAAACTCCTCAAATGAGCCCTCTTTCTAAAAGAGTCAATTTTCAAAGAAAAATCAATTTTCCCAGCGGACTCTAGAATTTGCTCCCACAAGCTTCAAAACCTTAGCATAATGCTTTTCACCTGTCAACGAAAGGCCAATATCCAAATCCCTGCAAATTATTTGAGTCCAATTCTCAGCAAGAAACTCGTACTCCCAATTTCCTCGGCAAGAGGCAATCAGTCTGAAAAAATCATTCAAAATCAATCAATTATGAGCAATACCCGTTGGTTCCCAAGGCTCTTAGTGGTCTACTATCCAGGTATACCATGGACCCTTGCTTCTTGAGTGGCTCTTCGTGATCTGTCTTCTACGATGTATCATGGACCCACTATCCTTGTCATTTCTTGGCTCTTCACGGAGTATTGCCGTGGACCCTTGATTCCTTTCTGCTGGGCTCTTCGTGGCTTATTGCCATGGACCCCAGATTCAATGCTTGGCTCTTCATGGTTTCTTGACATGGACCCTAGATTCACCCCGAGTGAAAATACCATATTCTCCCTGAGAGCATCCACCCCGAGTGAAAATACCAGATTTTCTCCCTGAGAGCATCCACCCCGAGTGAAACAACCAATTTCTCCCTGAGAGCATCCACCCTGAGTGAAAATACCAAATTTTCTCCCTGAGAGCATCCACCCCGAGTGAAGAACCAAATTCTCCCTGAGAGCATCCACCCTGAGTGAAAAAACCAAATTCTCCCTAAGAGCATCCACCCCGAGTGAAAATACCAAAAATTCTCCCTGAGAGCATCCACCCCGAGTGAAAAATACCAAATTTTCTCCCTGAGAGTATCCACCCCGAGTGAAGAAACCATATTCTCCCTGAGAGCATCCACCCCGAGTGAAAATACCATTTTCTCCCTGAGAGCATCCACCCCGAGTGAAGAAACCATTTTCTCCCTGAGAGCATCCACCCCGAGTGAAGAAACCGAATTATCCCAGAAAACATCAGCACTGAGCAAAATATCAAAATTCTTCCTGAAAGCATTCGCTCCAAGCGTAAAATCAATTTGTCTCTTTGAAAAGCAATCGCTCCAAGCGTAAAATCAATTTGTCTCTTTGAAAAGCATTCGCTCCAAGCGTAAAACCAATTTCTCCCCGAGAGCATTCGCTCCAAGCGTAGTACCTATTCTTTGAAAGCATTCGCTCCAAGCGTAAAACCAATTTCTCCTCGAGAGCATTCGCTCCAAGCGTAGTACCTATTCTTTGAAAGCATTCGCTCCAAGCGTAAAATCAATTTGTCTCTTTCAAAAGCATTCGCTCCAAGCGTAGAACCAAAATTCTTCCCGAAAGCATTCGCTCTAAGCGTCGAACCCAATTTCTTCCTGAAAACATTCGCTCCAAGCGTAAAATCAATTTGTCTTTCTGAAAAGCATTCGCTCTAAGCGTAGAACCCAATTTCTTCCAGAAAGTATTCGCTCCAAGCGTAAAATCAATTTGTCTCTTCGAAAAGCATTCGCTCCAAGCGTAGAACCAAAATTCTTTCTGATAGCATTCGCTCCAAGCGTAGAATCCAATTTCACCTGAGAGTTTTCGTCCTGAATGTAAAATCAAATTTCTTTTTGAGAGCATTCACCCCGAGTGAAGAAGCCAAATTTTCCTTGAAAGTTTTCGTCCTGAACGTAAAATCTAAATTCTTCTTGATAGTATTCTCTCCGAGCGTAGAAAGAACCAAAGTCTCTGAGAGTACCGAGTAAACAACCAAAATTAACCATTCCATCTGAAGACCCCTGAGGCAACCTTTCCAAATGAAGACCCCTGAGGCATCTCTTCCATTTAAAACCCCTGAGGCATCCATTCCATATCACAACCCCTGAGGTATTTGATCCTTCCAACAGTTCAATGTTCACAAAATCATCTTCTTCATTCTTCTTTCTCTCCAATCAATTTTAAGCCAGTCAAAATGGGCTGTCTGTTCAGCTTTGACATTCGCGTGACAAGCACGCTTTGCCAAAGAGGGGCATCTGTAGACACCCCATTTTGATCGTGCCTTAAACCTTCCAATTTTGTGCAAAACCCCATCAAATCAATGAGCTAGGGTCCCAAAATTCACCCTAAGCTAGGTTAGGGCCCCAGCTAGGTCCCTGCAAAGTTTCGTTGAAATCCGAGCGCGTTTGCCTAGCGAACAAGTCGAGCAAAGTCGTAGTGCAAGTTCAGAAAAGGGGGGCGAATTATCCTGAATGGTGTTTGAACCTGGGCCGAATGGGACAAGAGTTACGGGCGTGCCTTATCATGTTTTTGTGCGCCCATCAATGGGGTGCCAATATCGATTCTGAAAATTCTCTATAAATACTAGTTTAAGTCATTTTTTTAAAGAAAAAGAAAAAGAAAAAAAATCTGTTGGAGAAAGAGAGAAGTAGAGAGCGAGAGAGAGAGATCCCCATTTTTCTTCGATCATCTCCGATTGCCATTTTCCGGCAAAAAAATCATCTGCTGCGATTTCATTTCTTCCGGGAAAAAGGATCGGTATCACCTTCTCCTTCTTCTCTGGCAAGGCTCAGATCCTCTTCTCCGGTGAGTTTGTCAGAGCTCCGTCCAAGGTTTCAATCCTTTAAATCTCTTTTCTTTTAATACATCTGTTGTTTCCTCTTAGCTAGAAGCCCTAAATTTCTCCAAAAATTCAAATTTTATTGTTGAAACCTCAGCTCCGGCCATTCCTTTAAACTCCGAGAGAGATCTGCAATCTTAGAAAAGAGTAGGAGATCGGAGAGGAGCCTCATTTTTAGATCTGAAAAATCTTTGAGAGAGCGAGAGAGAGAAAAAATTTGGCAGAGAGAAAGAGCAAGAGATTTTTTTCCCTAAATTCTTGAAACCCTAGCTTATCTCTTTCTTTTCTCCGATCGAAGCTCATTTTTTCCAGCGAGTCTCCGGTAAGCTTTCTGGCCGGATTTTTACTTTGATCATCTTGTTCTCTTCATTCCTGTAGCAGATCTTATTTTCTTGAGCTTTGATTGAGATTTGAGCATCCTAATCTCATATTCATTTTGTAAAACTCTAGATCCAGTTTTAGGAACCTTAAATCTATCTCATTTCTATCATTTTCATCCTTCTAAACCCTAGAACTAGGTCACAAATTTCAGATCTGCCATATTTTCCTCTATAAAGAACCTTCGATCCAGTGTTTTTTGAAATGAAGAGCTTTAGATATACATCATCACTTGTTAAATACATGCTTCTAATTTTATGAGTGAAGATCATCTAGTTTGGATTTGAAAATTTCCTTTTGGAACTTCAATTTAGTTCGGATAGTACGGATCTAATTGCAATAATTTCAGCTACAGTAAGATTATTCGTCAGATCTGGTAAATCTGCTATTCGGTGAAAGATTTTGCTTTGGGAATTCTCTACATTTATAAGCACCTATTTCGATTTGGATATTGCTTCAGCTCAACACAGGTGAGTCGATTCCATTTTTTTTAGTTTGATTTTTTAGTTTTTCTTTAAATTCATCAAATTTCTCATTAATAATGGTTTTTCTTGGATGAGTTGTGGATCTTGTTTATCGAGTTCTGATTCGTGTGCCTGTAATATTTTATGGTTCATAAGATTTTTTCATTGAGAATTATTGTTTCTTGTTAAGTTGTGGATTTTGCTTATAAAGTGCTGATTTGTGTATGAATTTTATAGTCTACATGAAATATAAATTTTGTCAATACTAAATAATTATTACCAGATAAATTCATTTGATTGTTTTACAAGTTGCAAATAGTTGCTAGCCCAATTGTGCTAATGTATAATTGATGGACCTGGGGTAGGGAAAAAATGTTCATAAATTCATTTCTTAATGTATTTCAAGGAGGAACGGTTCTCGTCAAAACCATACTATGCATAGCATGTATTGATTATTTATACTTGATTATATTTTTAGTCCAAAATATAACACCTGTTGCTTTGTCACTTTTAGTATGTGTTGATTCGAATGCAAGGAGAAACGAAGTAGCACCCATGCTAGTTGTTTTACCTTGTTTTGGTGCTAAACAAATCTAACTTTGTTGTCCATGATCGAATGAAAAGCATCTGATAAAGGTTAGGGGATTTGCTTAGTCCAAATAACTCTCCCCTCTTTTTATTTAAGACTAACCTAGTCTTTTCGACAAGAACCTTGAATATCAGAAGCCCATTCATTGTAAGGGCAATGAAAGGGATATCTAGAGCCCTCTTTTAGGAGACAAGCTGTGTCTCAGGAAAATCAACCCCCTTTGGAGACAAGCTTTGTCTCATTAGCGAGTCATACATAGGAGACTACCCAAGTCTCAAGTAGAACACCTCCTTTAGGTTAAAGACCGACTTGGTCTGTTAAAAACTGTACCCATCTTGTCTTTGCAAGGGCAATGGAACCCATCTCTGTGTTTATGAGACTAGCCTAGTCTCACTAGCACCCTTCTTATCTCCTCTTCTTTTAGGAGACTAGCCTAGTCTCATTGGCACTCCCCTCTTAGGGTTGTGCACTAGGAGTCAGTCCTATCATCATAGGGGTTAGGATTCTATCCAACCTCTCATCAAATCATGTGATCTTTATCCACTCTTGCAAGGTATAGGATGCTGTCCAACCCTTGCAGAGTTGTTATTCTGTTCATTCCTCGCAAAGCATAGGATGCTGTCCAACCTTTGTGGGATATCAGGAGTCGGTCCTCCTCTTATGATGATAGGATTCTGTCCTCTTGTGTCAAAAACCATCAAAAACATCTGAAAAACCAAAAATCTCAAAAATCTTGAGTCCTTAGGAGTAGTTAGGAATTCTGTTCCGAACTACGTTGGCTTGATCCCTTTCAACAGGGTACGTAGTGCAGCTTGGGATTCATATCCCAAGTCCAGCCAAACCTTTAAAAATAAACATTTCAAATCTTCCAAAAAAATACAAAAATTCTTCAAAACCCTTTTAAAAAAGATCTTCCCCTAGAGTTAGGAGTCCGTCCTAGTTGTTTGAGGTGTGTTAGAGTTAGGAGGCTGTCCTGATTTGTTTGATTTGGTGTGTCCTGTCGTGTGAGTGTCCCTAGAGTTAGGAGGCCTCGAGTCGATCGATTAGACATTTAGTCGAACCGATGGTTAGACTAGGAAGCATATAGTCAGCCCATGGTTTTCCTTAGGTTGCACAGCCTAGTTACACATAGGATGTAGGGCCCAGCTGCATTAGCTTAAGGCTAATCAACTTGCATTAGTTGGGGCATATAGAGAGTCCTAAAAATTACAATTCACATGAACTTAAGTGATCGTACAAAAAAAAAGCTTTAAAAAATCAGTTGAGTCTAGTGGATCGAGTCTAGGATAGCAGTTCTAGATAGTTAGGCATAGTAGTTAGAATAGGTCATCGAACTACGTTAACTCCGATTCTTCCCGAGGCCGGGATACGTAGAGCAGCTGGGATGGACGGCCATCTTGGTCCGAGTCAAGTCACATTAGAGTTAGGATTTGTCTTGTCCTGTCATATATAGGATTGATTTGTGTTTTATGTTTTGATGTGTTTTCTTACTTTCATGTATAGATCCTATACCTTTAGCAGTAGCATGCATGTGTTTGCACATCAGAACTCAGACACCAATTAGGTATGACACTCATAACTTAGCTCTTTAGGCTTGTCCCTCATAACCTAGCTATTATTAGGCGACATGTAACGCCCCGGATTTTTGGAAATACCAACTCGGTGCGTAGAAGAATATTACATCATCTTTTTCAAACACTTTCATTATTTCCAAGATCTCAAATGCGTAGAAGAATATTACATCATCTTTTTCAAACACTTTCATTATTTCCAAGATCTCAAATACAACAACTACGTTTAGAGGGTTTACAGAAATTAGGTCTAACTTATTACATCTTAATTAAAGACATAGTTGGTATATATTTAAAACATATTTGTCCTTTAGAACAGTTCTGCATTCAACTTTAGCATTCTTCATCTTTCATCTATACTTCACCTGGGGGTTGGAACAATAAAACAAGAAAAAGAAAGGGCTCAAATAGCCCAGTAGGGTATAAACAACAAGTGATGTAGAATTGTCAAGCTCATAAGAACATGATATTTTACAGATAGGACATCTCACATTATAAACATGGAAAGAAAGAATAAGCACAACATACTTTCCAAACGTATAGAGAAAACTTACAGAACTGATATCAAGAATTATATATATATAATTATATATATAGACTTCATTAAGCATAGATGCTTTCATTCATAGCCATATCTCGGCCCATTCATCGCCATACCTCGGCTCATAATCCTCTAGATTTACACTCTCTAGAGTTGTCTTTACCCACGTGCACATGGAGGACTATAACGCGTCCACCCGTCATCATATCATAACCCAGTCCATATCCAGAATTAGGGTATCACAAGATAAACCCTAAACATAAACATATCTCACGGAAACAAGTTTCGAGGATACAAAATAGAATTATAACTTTATCAGTAAAATCATTTATCTGAAAGGAATGGGGTCTGAAAGAAAGGATCCCCCTTGGATTCTCATCAGTTGTGGATCTTAGAAGGATAGAAACTCTTATAGCAATTGCGTATAAAGATAATCAAAGAATATGAAATATTCACATCCAGTATATCAAAAGAGAATCAATGGAGAAAACTCTTACATATAGCAAAAGAGAATCAATGGAAGAAAACCCTTACATATAGCAAAAGAGAATCAATGGAAGAAAACCCTTACTTATAGCTTTCCGATCACAGGTTTGTTTGAGCTTACACCTTGGAGTGGATAACCTGCAAATATATTCTAATTTTATCAAATTCATGTTTTAAGGCAGTGTCCTTTCTGTCCAGGTAATGTCCATCTATGTCCAAAATAATGTTCCCTGTGTTCAGTGTTCTTTCTATTAAATTTTTAAAATCATGGGGCCCAGCATGCACTATTCATATGGACCCCACATGTTACTATTCATGTGGACCCCACAGGTTACTATGCTCAGTAGTTCACCATTCTTTGATTTAGTTTATTTCTTGGCTACTATGCTCAGCAGTTCGCCTTTCTTTGATTAAAGTTTACTTTACGGTTACTATGCTAGCATTTCACCGTTCAAATAAGATGATAAAACTTGCATAATCTATAGCAAGTTATCGCCTCTTATGCATGCTTTATCGTAATATTTACATAGGTGGTAGAACCAACCATATTACCCATAATAAATACTTTAACTATTTATATGAAAGACTTACCTTCGTAGTGATGAAGTGGATTTCCTTTTCCTTCTCCTCTCTCTTTTTTTCCCTCTCTCTCTCTTACTCTTTCTTCTCTGAATTTTTTTAGCTCTACTAGGGTTTGTCGAAATAACAAAATGAGAGCCTCTATTTATAGATACTACATTCTTAAATTCACAACTACTCTCTTAAATGCTTCTCTTAAATGCTTTTACAAAAATATAGGAATAGTAAAGGTATAAATAAATGAATAGTAAAGGCTGCTTGAATAGTAACAGGATGATTAATATTATTTAATTATTATTTTCGTCAGTGAAGCGCAACTGCTTGAATAGTGGTTGTGGAGTGACCCGCTTAACCAATGAGTTAAAGAAAGTGGTTGCGGTGTGTCCTTCTGGTAGTGGTTCCCACTAGTGATGGGTCCCGCTGGCGTTGGGTCCCGCTATTTGTGGGTCCTGCTTGTTGTGGGTCCCACTGGTGGTAGGACCTGCTTGTGTGGGGCCTGCTGATGTGGGACCCGCTTGTGTGGGGCCCGCTGATGTGGGACCCACTTGTGTGGGGCCCGCTGTTGGTGGGACCCGCTTGTGAATAGTACTCGGTGGGTCCTACTGTGAATAGTAATTTTGAATAGTTTATCTCAATAGTGAACTTGCATAGTATTTCTGCATAGTAATCTTACGTAGTATTTTTGCATAGTAATCTTGCATAGTGACTATTGTGAATAGTAATTATGAATAGTGACTATTGGTAATATTTAATATGTGTAAGTATCTACTCATTTTTAGTTGACATCTGGGACGGTGGTTTAGTGGTAGGAAGCCGTTCAATCCTCGCTCAGCGTTGGGTTCGAATCGCGTACGCCCCATTATGCCAGATGTCCTCATGCCCGATTAACTCGGGGAAAAATGAGTAATGGCCGATGATTACCCACCTATGAGGCCATTTTTATTTATTTGTATATATATATATATATATTACCGGTTTTTACATTCTACCCCCCTTAAAAAAAATTTCGTCCTCGAAATTTTACATACCTTAAGAAGTAAATAGATGAGGATACTTTTGTTTCATCTCCTCCTCCGGTTCCCATGTTGCTTCCTCGGTGGCTTGGCTCCTCCACAGAATCTTCACCAGTGATATTCTTTTTGTCCGAAGAATTTGTTCCTTTCGATCAAGGATTTGTACTAGTTGCTCTTCATAAGACAAATCTTGTTCCAACTGCATTGGTTCTGTTTGCAGTACATGTGATGGGTCCGCCAAGTATTTCCTTAAAAGTGAGACGTGAAACACATTGTGAACATGTGACAAGGCTGGTGGCAAAGCTACACGGTATGCTATTGGTCCAATTCGTTCAAGTATTTCGTATGGTCCAATATATCTGGGACTGAGCTTCCCTTTCTTTCCGAACCTTATCACACCCTTCCAAGGTGATACTTTTAAGAATACACGGTCACCCACTGCAAACTCTAGGTCTCGACGTCGATGATCCGCGTAGCTCTTCTGTCTGCTTTGAGCCGTCCTCATATGTTGTTGGATCATACGTACTTTGTCAGTAGTTTCTTGTACTAACTATGGGCCTAGAAGTTTTCTTTCTCCGACCTCATCCCAACACGTCGGTGTTCTACACCTCTTACCATAGAGAGCTTCATAGGGTGCACTCTCTATACTAGAGTGATAACTGTTATTATAAGAAAATTCAACCAATGGTAAGTGTTGGTCCCAATTACCTTGGAAGTCTATTATGCAAGCTCTAAGCATATCCTCCAGTGTCTGAATTGTCCGTTCGGATTGACCATCTGTTTGAGGATGAAAGGCAGTGCTGAAGTTCAACTTTGTCCCCCAATGCTTTTGTATACTCCTCCAAAAATTAGATGTGAAGCGCGGGTCACGATCAGACACAATGGATGCTGGTATGCCGTGTAAACGGACTACTTCTTTGATGTAGAGCTTTGCCAATTGATCTAAGGAAAAATTTTCTCGTATTGGGATAAAATGACCTACCTTCGTCAGTCGATCAATGATGACCCATATTGCGTCATTTACTTTCGTAGTCCTCGGTAGTCCCGTAATGAAATCCATTGCTATCATATCCCACTTCCATATACGCACCTCTAGTGGTTGTAAGGCTCCCTTTGGTAGCTGTCGTTCTGCTTTAACGTGTTGGCAAACCAAGCATGTAGACATGAACTCAGCAATCTCTCTCTTCATATTATTCCACCAATAATGGGTTCGAAGATCTCGATACATCTTCGTACTCCCTGGGTGTATGGAGAATGCCGAACTATGTGCCTCAGTTAACAACTTCCTTCTTAATTCTGGATCGGAGGGCACACACAGTCTTGTGTTGAATCTTAAGATGTCATCTTTATCAACATTGAATTCGGAAAGTTTGCCTTTCCGAATTGCTTCGATCTTTCCTTTTAATTCAGGATTGTCGACTTGAGTGGCCTTGATTTTCTCCAATAGTGATGGTTGAGCAACCATCTGTGCTATGTAGCCCTTGGTTCGCGGTGCTACTATTTCCATATCCAGTTTTCTCAGATCTTGGAGTAAATGCTTTTGAGTGGTTAGCATTCTTGCCAAGGTTCCGGAAGTTTTTCTACTCAATGCATCTGCCACTACATTCGCCTTTCCAGGATGATAATGAATGGTGCAGTCATAATCCTTTAGTAACTCTAGCCACCTTCTTTGTCTCATATTAAGCTCCTTCTGGGAAAATATGTATTTGAGACTCTTGTGATCAGTATAAATTTCACACTTTTCCCCGTAGAGATAATGTCGCCAGATCTTCAGTGCAAAGATTACTGCCGCCAATTCCATATCATGCGTGGGGTAGTTTTGCTCGTGGTATTTTAGTTGGCGTGATGCATAAGCTATAACTTTTTCATTTTGCATTAATACGCAGCCGAGCCCTTCTTTTGATGCGTCACTGTAGATCACAAATCCTCCGGTTGGTGTTGGTAATGCTAGCACAGGTGCGCTGACGAGTCTCTTCTTTAACGTTTGGAAGCTTTCCTCGCATTCTTTGGTCCAGATAAACTTCGCGCCTTTCCGAGTTAATTTCGTTAATGGATTTGCTAATCGAGCGAAGTTTTCCACGAACCTTCTATAATAGCCGGCAAGTCCCAAGAAACTCCGAATTTCTGTTGCTGTCGTGGGTCTTTGCCATTCTTCAACGGCTTTAGTCTTCGCTGGATCCACAGAAATTCCTTCTCGGGTGACTGTGTGACCCAAGAACGCCACTTGCTGCAACCAGAATTCACATTTACTGAATTTGGCATACAGCTTCTTCTGTCGAAGTGTTTGTAAAACAATCTTCAGATGTTCCTCATGTTCTTCGCGACTCTTAGAATAGACAAGAATGTCGTCGATAAACACCACGACAAACTTGTCAAGATAGTCGTGAAATACTCTGTTCATTAGATCCACGAATACGGCTGGGGCATTCGTTAGTCCGAATGGCATGACAATGAACTCATAATGTCCGTATCGCGTGCGGAACGCCGTCTTTGGAACGTCTTCCTTCTTTACTTTCAGGTGGTGGTAACCAGATCTGAGATCGATCTTGGAGAAGTACATGGCACCTTGAAGTTGGTCGAACAAGTCGTCGATTCTGGGCAACGGGTACTTGTTCTTTATTGTGACATTGTTCAGTTCTCGATAATCAATGCACAACCTCATTGATCCATCCTTCTTTTTTACGAACAGGACGGGAGCTCCCCAGGGTGATACACTGGGCCGGATGAATCATTTGTTTAATAGTTCTTGCAGTTGCTTCTTTAGTTCCTCCAATTCTATCGGCGCCATTCGATACGGTCTTTTGGATATTGGATTTGCTCCCGGTACTAGCTCGATAGAGAACTCCAGTTCTCGATTCGGTGGGGCTCTTGGTAGATCGTCAGGGAAAACATCCACGTACTTTTGCACAATAGGCACGTCCTCCATTTTCATCTTCTTTTTACTCGTGTCCACAACTTGAACTTGAGCGAGATATCCTTCACAGCCCTGTTTTAATAATCGTCTTGCCTGCAACGATGATATTAGTGCTGGAGTTTTGTTTCTGTCAAGGCTTTTATATACAAGTTGGGGTTGATCAGGAATAGTAAACCTGACTTCTTTCCTGTAACAGTCTATGTTAGCATGGTTTAAAGTCAACCAATCCATTCCTAATATAACATCGAATTCTAAAATAGGTAAGGAGATAAGATCTACCGATAAGTTTCTACCACAAATATCAACAGAGCATGCTCGATAAACTCCTGATGTAACTAGAGAATTTCCACCAGGCGTTTTAACAGAAAGTTCAAGATCTAACTTCTGAAGTGGTATGCTCAAATGCTTGGCAAACTTTGGTGAAACGAAAGAATGCGTAGAGCCAGAATCAAATAATATATGTGCATTCTTCGAACTTACAGACAAAGTACCTGTCACCACATCATTCGTTGCCTCCACTTCAGCAGTTGTGATAGCAAAAGTACGGGCCTGTCCCCTTGGCTGTTGCTGTTGTTGTCGACCTCCTCCTACTGCTCTAGGCTTGGTGCATTGATTTGAATAGTGTCCCATTTCGTTACAATTGAAACACTTGATGTCTGGGTGAGCATTCAGAGTCTGCTTGAGGGTTGGCTGACTGTTCCGAGTCAAAGTTGGATTTTGTTCCTGTTTTGGGACCGTCTTGCAGTCCTTTGCCACATGTCCTTCCATTCCGCATTAGAAGCATTTTCGTGTCCCCACGTAACAGACACCTCCATGTCTCTTTCCACATTTTGAGCAATGTTGCTGGTCTCCTGCTTCCTTGACATTAGGTCTCTTTGTTCCAGATCCTCCTGGTTGGCTTTCATTCGTTCTCTTGACGCCGGTCAACTTGTTTTTGGACTGCTGAAAGTCCAAATGTTCAATTTCCACTTTCAAAGCACATCTCACCACGGCTTCGTAGCTTTGAAAATCTAAAGCTGCTAATGCTCGCCTGACACTAGGCTTTAATCCGTATTGGAATTTGTCCACCTTTGAACGTCAGTCACTAGATGGGTTGCATATCGAGCCAGTCTTGTGAATTTTGCTTCATATTGGGAGACTGTCTCTCCCTCTTCTTGCTTTAATGAAATAAATTCTCTCACTAGCTGAGCTTTTAGTGGTTGTGGGAAGTATTTTTTGAGGAAGATTCTTTTGAATTCATTCCAACACATTGCGTTCATTTCTTCTTCGGTTTTTGTATTTCGGACTAAATTCCACCACTGATCCGCGTCACCGTCCAATCTATACGCCGCCAATCTTACACGTTGTTGACTGGTGCAGTCAATCACCGAAAAGATCTTTTCGATGGAGTGAATCCATCTTTCAGCTTCTAAGGGATCTGTAGTTCCCGAGAAGGCAGCAGGATGTTGCCTTATAAACTGTTCCAGTATAGCTCCTTCGTTTTGAAGTGGAGCAGATGGGGCTCGTTGTTGGTTCATGTTTGCTGTCATTGCTTGGGCTAGCTCTGCCAATGCAGTGGCAATGGCATCATTTCCTGCGTTGTTGTTTCTAGCGTTGGCTGTAGGTTGTTCGTTTCTTGCTTGCCTTTCTCTGCGTGGCCTGCCACGTCCCCTCCTTGCCTCAGCCTCGATTGCAAAAATCTGTTCCTGATTCTCCACCATCTTCATATCATAGTATCACATTAGTAATCTAAATTATAACTCATATTTAAAAGCATTTATATACAGAAGTATCACAGAAGTCATAAATAGCACATAAGTTCTATATTAACCAACGACTAGCGGTATAGTTAACATATTCTAACTTAACATTTAGATAGGGTAAATTCTAATCCTATCTTTTTGAATCCTAATTTCCAAAATCGACTAAACTTCGTTCTGATACCAAATGTAACGCCCCGGATTTTTGGAAATACCAACTCGGTGCGTAGAAGAATATTACATCATCTTTTTCAAAAACTTTCATTATTTCCAAGATCTCAAATACAACAACTACGTTTAGAGGGTTTACAGAAATTAGGTCTAACTTATTACATCTTAATTCAAGACATAGTTGATACATATTTAAAACATATTTGTCCTTTAGAACAGTTCTGCATTCAACTCTAGCATTCTTCATCTTTCATCTATACTTCACCTGGGGGTTGGAACAATAAAACAAGAAAAAGAAAGGGGTGAGCTCAAATAGCCCAGTAGGGTATAAACAACAAGTGATGTAGAATTGTCAAACTCATAAGAACATGATATTTTGCAGATAAGACATCTCACATTATAAACATGAAAAGAAGGAATAAGCACAACATACTTTCCAAACGTATAGATAAAACTTACAGAACTGATATCAAGAATTATATATATAGAATTATATATATATACTTCATTAAGCATAGATGCTTTCATTCATAGCCATATCTCGGCCCATTCATAGCCATACCTCGGCTCATAATCCTCTAGATTTACACTCTCTAGAGTCGTCTTTACCCACGTGCACATGGAGGACTATAACGCGTCCACCCGTCATCATATCATAACTCAGTCCATATCCAGAATTAGGGTATCACAAGATAAACCCTAAACATAAACATATCTCACGGAAACAAGTTTCGAGGATACAAAATAGAATTATAACTTTATCAGTAAAATCATTTATCTGAAAGGAATGGGGTCTGAAAGAAAGGATCCCCCTTGGATTCTCATCAGTTGGGGATCTTAGAAGGATAGAAACTCTTATAGCAATTGCGTATAAAGAGAATCAAAGAATATGAAATATTCACATCCAGTATATCAAAAGAGAATCAATGGAGAAAACTCTTACATATAGCAAAAGAGAATCAATGGAAGAAAACCCTTACATATAGCAAAAGAGAATCAATGGAAGAAAACCCTTACTTATAGCTTTCCGATCACAGGTTTGTTTGAGCTTACACCTTGGAGTGGATAACCTGTAAATATATTCTAATTTTATCAAATTCATGTTTTAAGGCAGTGTCCTTTCTGTCCAGGTAATGTCCATCTATGTCCAAGATAATGTTCTCTGTGTTCAGTGTTCTTTCTATTAAATTTTTAAAATCATGGGGCCCAGCATGCACTATTCATATGGACCCCACATGTTACTATTCATGTGGACCCCACAGGTTACTATGCTCAGCAGTTCACCATTCTTTGATTTAGTTTATTTCTTGGCTACTATGCTCAGCAGTTCGCATTTCCTTGATTAAAGTTTACTTTACGGTTACTATGCTAGCATTTCACCGTTCAAATAAGATGGGCTACTATGCTCAGCAGTTCGCCTTTCTTTGATTAAAGTTTACTTTACGGTTACTATGCTAGCATTTTACCTTTCAAATAAGATGGGCTATTATGCTCAGCAGTTCGCCTTTCTTTGATTAAAGTTTACTTTACGGTTACTATGCTAGCATTTCACCGTTCAAATAAGATGATAAAACTTGCATAATCTATAGCGAGTTATCGCCTCTTATGCATGCTTTATCCTAATATTTACATAGGTTGTAGAACCAACCATATTACCCATAATAAATACTTTAACTATTTTTATGAAAGACTTACCTTGGTAGTGATGAAGTGGATTTCCTTTTCCTTCTCCTCTCTCTCTTTTTCCCTCTCTGTCTTACTCTTTCTTCTCTAAATTTTTTTAGCTCTACTAGGGTTTGTCTAAATAACAAAATGAGAGCCTCTATTTATAGATACTACATTCTTAAATTCACAACTACTCTCTTAAATGCTTCTCTTAAATGCTTTTACAAAAATATAGGAATAGTAAAGGTATAAATAAATGAATAGTAAAGGCTGCTTGAATAGTAACAGGATGATTAATATTATTTAATTATTATTTTCGTCGGTGAAGCGCAACTACTCATTAATGATAGTGGTTATGGAGTGACCCGCTTAACCAATGAGTTAATGAAAGTGGTTGCGGTGTGTCCTTCTGGTAGTGGTTCCCACTAGTGATGGGTCCCGCTGGCGTTGGGTCTCGCTATTTGTGGGTCCTGCTTGTTGTGGGTCCCACTGGTGGTAGGACCCGCTTGTGTGGGGCCCGCTGATGTGGGACCCGCTTGTGTTGGGCCAGCTGATGTGGGACCCGCTTGTGTGGGGCCCGCTGATCTGGGACCCACTGTTGGTGGGACCCGCTTGTGAATAGTACTCGGTGGGTCCTACTGTGAATAGTAATTTTGAATAGTTTATCTCAATAGTGAACTTGCATAGTATTTTTGCATAGTAATCTTACGTAGTATTTCTGCATAGTAATCTTGCATAGTGACTATTGTGAATAGTAATTATGAATAGTGACTATTGGTAATTTTTAATATGTGTAAGTATCTACTCATTTTTAGTTGACATCTGGGACGGTGGTTTAGTGGTAGGAAGCCGTTCAATCCTCGCTCAGCGTTGGGTTCGAATCGCGTACGCCCCATTATGCCAGATGTCCTCATGCCCGATTAACTCGGGGAAAAATGAGTAATGGCCGATGATTACCCACCTATGAGGCCATTTTTATTTATTTGTATATATATATATATATATATTTTACCGGTTATTACACGACAGTTCTTTCATTTCTTTTTTATGTGTGCTTATTAATCATCTCCGAGACATGCATGATTAGATAGACATTTTCTCGGAGATATTCGTTCTCATTTCATATGACTTTCGCCCAAAACTGTCAAAATTATTAAGTAAATGGCATAAGAGACCAGGTGTTTGTACTTGAGCGGATGAGATGCTCTTTGGACATTCCGAATTCGTAACCAGGCAAGAACCCTCTTTTATATCTCTGGTTATCCGTTGCAACAGAGCATAGTATGGGATCCTTGGCCCACTTCCTTGGATGGCGACTCTTCTTTGTTTAAGGTACGCCTCGAATCTGGGCTTGTCCTCGAATCGAGAGGTATCTCACCTTTGTATCGCCACTCATGCTGTGAGGGGCACATTCTTTCGAGAGTTCCTTGGTAGAGCTCTCCATTCACGTGGATGATCCTGAGACTGTTTGTGTGGGGCCAGTCCCTCCGCTTCTCTCTCGGATCGGGGTCCAGAATATTTTACCAGTGAAATTCCACGGATCAATATATTAGGTTATTGTTGGTTAAAGTGTAGCAAAATGAGGGTGTCTACAGGATGGTCCCCCAAGCATGGATTCATCATTGGGACCATCATCGTGCCAAACTATAGCTAGTCTGATCTTGGAAAAATGGGATGTCTACACAAAGATACTACAAATAGGGGTGACCTTGGGGCTGTTTTTTGTAAGGGTGCCTTTGGTTTATCATTTATCCCTAAAAACCCTATGCCTCTTGAATGTCATCCGATCCGTTGATCTATGCCAAATGCGCTTGACAAAAGACCCCGGCCCTAGATCAAACGATACTCATTAAGGGTTCAACTAAGTAAATCTAAATCGTTGATTTTGTACTCCTTTCAGAATGGGATGAATATCATGGGTCGCCTACTGATGACCTGTAAGATCATGGTCTTGATCTCACATTGATGCCCCCCTTAAGAAACTTCTTATATTATGCACATAGAGATTTTACATGGCGTGTGGCCGTATATGGTCCAATATTTTTTTTCAAAAAGTACTATACGCCGTAATTCAAGGATGATCCAAACCGTTCATCTGTAAAGACACAATGTAAATAGGTTGCGCCCCAATCCTATTTACATACCATGATCCTAACCCTCTGATCTGTAGAGGTTTAAATAGCGATTGGAGGGTTAGGATCATCCTATGAAAATGAATTTTTGGGTTCAAGTAGCATTGTACCGGCCACACCATAGGATGATCCAAACTGTCCATTTGTTGGGCCACACAACATAAATAGGTTTTGCCCCAAAATTATTTTCGTAGATCTAGAGGGTTTCATAATATGTAGATTCTGATCTGAGGGCTAGGATCATACTATGGAAAATGATTTCTTTGGGCACAACCTATTTACATTGTGGCCCATCCAAATGGACGGTTTTGATCATCCTATGGTGTGGCATATAAAGTACTTTTTGAAAAATACTGGCCTAAACAGGCTTACACCATATAAAAACTCATTAACAGTGTGACTTTAGAGAGATTTTATATGTTGCAAGCCCTTATAGTCCCTTATTTTTCAAAAAGGTATTGTACAGTCCACATCATAGGATGATCCAAACCATCCATCTGGTGGAACACAATGTAAATACGTTGTGCCCCCAAAATCATTTCCAGAGGATGGCCCTAGCCCTCCGATCGATAGAGGTTTCCATAATAAGTCGTTCCTCATAGATCGGATGGCTAGGATCATCCTCTGGAAATGATTTTTATGGGTACAACCTATTTACGTTGTGGTATGGATCATCCTATCATTTGGTCCGTACAGTTGTAAGCCCAAGGGTTCCCCATGGGTTCATTCAATCACCTTGTTTTGATGATTAACAAACACAAATTGATTAGTCGTTTATGGACTGATCAGTTGCCTTGAGTGTTGTGTCTTAGACAGGAACTTGACATGCTTGACATGTCATATCGCCATTACACAATGCAACACAACACATGCTTGAGGATCAACATGCAAATGAGCTTGAACACATTGGTGGCATCATCCTTGGAAGATGTTAAAGCAAGGAGCTCAAGTGAAGATCCCACAAGCAATCCAAGAACCACATTGAAGATCAAATGAAGATTGGCTCAAGAGTTCATTCAAGAGAGTGTTCAAAAGGGTAGTATGTATCACCTTTCTCTCTTGTGTTTTCTCTTGATCAAGGCACATCTTAAAACCCCTAAAAATATGTTTTTCAAAGAGACTAACACACCCTTTAAGGACTTAAATGGATAAGTGAATGGCTATGGTGGTGTACCAACATGTTGGGACCCATATGGCATTCAACCCAACATTGAACAAAATAAAGTTCCGAAGCAACAACCTGGACCAGCAACTAAATCCTATCAAAACTTATTTCAAATATTTTTAAATATTTTTGAAAATATTTTTAACAGATAGCTCTCATTTTTCTTATATCCGTAGAGTATAAGAACGTCAAAATCCGACGAGAAATGAGGGAGATATGAATTTTACAAGTTAGGAACATCCTGCTGGAAAACCAGTCTCGGAGCTCCGAGAAATCTCTCGGAGCTCCGAGAAAACAGTCAGGGACAAAAAATTATAGCCGTTGCGGCTACAACGGCTAGTGGATTTTTTGACCCTAAAAGTACCACTTTGCCCCTCAAACGGTCATATTGAGTTGGGAACCTATATATACAAGTTGTATAGTTTCAAAACATCAAGATGAACATTGTCCAACTCTAAGAAACCCTAGAAACACACTTGCAATCATTTTTGGGTTAATTTCTCTTAACCAAACTCATTGTGCCTTGATTAGTGAAAATCATTTGAGATTGGTTTAGGCTTAAACTTGTTTATTTCTTAGAGAACATTGTGAGAGCTTCATTGTGCATTGTAGCCTACTTAGAGGCAAAGCTATCTATCTTCTTCGGAAAGCGCTTAGATCTCGGCAGTGTAGGAGAGACAAAAAAGGTGGAAGGGCATCCGGTGTTAATTCCCTTGGGTGGAGCGCTTAGAACTCGGGGAAGTAGGAGAGTCATTGTAAAGGTGGAAGGGCATCCTCATTTAATCCCTTAGAGTGTAAAAGCCTCGGAGCCGGGCGTCGTGGAGGTTTCAATAGTGAAAATCCTCAAGTGCGACCTTGAGTAGAGTGGAGTAGGCCGTTTGCCGAACCACTATAAATCTTTGTGTCACTTGTGTGATTGGTATTTCTCTCACTCCCTCTCACTCTCTTATTTATTTGTGCTTGCATTTTTACATATTTAGAATTGAGTGAGTAGTTAGCATCTTGATTTTAATTAAATAATCTTAACCTTGCTAACTAGGCTATTAAATCACCTAATTAAGTTTGCTAATCAAAAAGGGTTTTGAACTTATATTAATTTGTATTATTGTTTTAAGTTCAACCATTTCAAACTTAATTAAACAAGGGATAAAACTAGGGTGAAATTAGTAAAAGTTTTTAAAAGGTGAAAGTTTTATAAACATCCTATTCACCCCCCCTCTAGGTTGCCAAACCGAGTCACCCCTCGGATTTCAGTTGGTATCAGAGCTTGGGCTCTTGATTAAGACCCTAACCGGTTAAGAGTTAATCGATCGAATTTTTGGCAACTTTAAAAGATGGGATCTAGACTACCTATTTGCGATGGTTCAGATTATGGATCATGGTTGATTCATATGAAGACTTATCTTAAAAGTCTAGATAAAGATATGGTAAAGATAATTGAAAATGGATTTATTTTAAATTCAAAATCTAAAGGATTAAATGAATATAATAAGAAATTATCTTTACTAAATACAAAAGCCCTAATTGCAATATGTTGTGCATTACCACCTAACATTTATGAGAAAGTATCCTCTTGCAAAAATGCTAAAGATGTTTTGGACTATATTGAAAATCTTCAAAATCAAAACATGTGCTTAATGGGATTATCTAATGAAGACTCCTTGGATAATGCCGAATTCACATTTGAAGAACTTGTTGAAAATGTCCAAGAATTACATAAGAAACTTGAGGATCAACTAGCTAAGAATTCAAACTTGAAAAATAATTTGGCTAGTATTAATAAGGAGTTTAGGTCACTAGAAATAGATCATGCACATCTTAGTGAAGAAAATAAAATGTTTAAAAAAGATTTTATTGACCTAAGTGATACCATTGCTTCACTAAGAGAAGAAAACCAACTCCTTAAAGAAGAAGAAGAGAAAATCAAAATGTTTTCATCTCTTGAATCAATGAATTTTAAAACGGAAATCAATGATTTGATAATTAAGAATGAAACATTAAAGTTGGATAATCATAAGTTACAAGAGAATGTAAAATTCAATTGCCATCATTATCACTCTTGTAATTCATCATGTTCATCCCGTCCATCTACCTACCCTTATGCATCTTGTGACTATTGTGATAGATTTGGACATTACAAATCTAAATGCATGTTTAGATTTGTAAAAAGTAGTAAGTTTATTTGGGTTAGAAAAGATAAATTAACTAGAACAAACTTGCTTGGAACCAACATGGTTTGGGTTCCAAAATCCCCTACTTGAATCACATCATATGATTAGTAGATTTAGGGGTAATGAGCTTAAAATGAAATATCTTTTGATAGATTTGTTTGTGTAGATACCATGTACTTATTTTTGTTTGATTCTCATGTATCTATACGTTCTACTCTAAGTGCACACACTATGATTTAGATCTTATTGCACTTAGTATTCATCCACATTCATGCCACTATAGAATTTAATGTGAAAATCATAATTTGATCCTAATAGAATATACAACCACATCACTTGCCCATGTGTTCAAATTAAATCTACAAGTATATCCTTAGCATTTGAACCCATATTGGTAGTTGCTAGTAATTACATTAAGGGTGTGTTTGGCGTACCGTTTGAAATAGCGTTTGAAACGCCGTTTTGTAAAACGGCGTTTTGGTTCAAAACGGCGTTTTGCCAAACGGTGTTTTGGTGTTTGGTTGGCCAGATCTAAACGGCGTTTTAAACGGCAAACGGAGGTATTGTGTGTTTGGTTGCAAATGCCCCAAATCGGAGTTTTAGTGGTTAAATGACCAAAAAGGGCATTGTTTGGTTGGCCTCAATGTAACTCAATTATTCTCTCATTAGGCTCAATATTAGAAGGTCATTAGGATCTCATTCAACACAATTAAAATTAAACATCATTGCCATAAATAGTTATACTATTGTTCCAAAAAACAAAATTTAAAAAGTGGCACAATGAGTAATTTATATAGAACATAATTCATCACGAATGCGATCCCGAACTGAACCCATGAAAGCATCATCATCTGCATAGTCAAATGTATCGTTATGATCCATAGCATGATCATAACCCAAACCAACATTAACAGTAGGCATATATGTATCATCATGGTCAGCTCTATCGAACTCCTCATTACGACTTGCATGCTTTCTGATGTAGTTGTGTAGTGACATTGATGCTACAATTAGTTGTATCTGGGTTTTTAAATCGAATTTAGGCATTCTGGATAGCAAGGCCCATCTATTTTTCCATACACCAAATGTGCGCTCTATAATGTTCCTAAGAGAGGCGTGTGCTTGATTAAATTGCTCATTTGAACCACTTATTGGTTGAGTACCATGTCGAAAAGCTGGAACATGTGACCTTTCTCCCTTGTACGGGGCCAAGTATCCCTTCATATTGGGGTAGCCGGCATCAACCACATAATATTTATCTACATCAAAATTTGAAAAGAAAGTTATGTAAGATATTATATATTATATTATATTAAATTTATAGTATTATTTGTGTACTTACCTCCCCTTGGGTGAGGAAAATTAAGATCCGGCGTACGCAGTGCCTCTGAAAAAATCCTTGTGTCATGAGCAGCACCTTCCCATCCTGCCCATGTAAAGGTGAAGCACATGTCAAAGTCACAGCATGCCATGACATTTGTTGAGGTGTAACCTTTCCTTCCTCGATATGGAATTTGCTCTGCTTGAGGCACAATCACTTGAATGTGGGTGCCATCAATAGCTCCAATACAATCTTTGAAGTATGGAAAAAATTTTGCCCTATTTTGGATGTATGCAGGGATAATATCATTGTAATTAGGCTCTGGCTTAATCATATCAGACGAAAATCGCATTGCACAAGTTAAGATTTTATGAAATTGCCGGCTAATTGTCTCTCCAGAATGTTGGAACCGCTCCTGCATATACCTATTAGAAACGCCATGTCCTAATGTCATCAGAAACATTGCCATTATCTCCTCAATAGACATTGCTTTCGTTGGTGTTAACCCATATCTTGTTTTGAATAAATTACACAAGTTCCTAAATACATGTTTCTCCATACGAAGTTGCTCATAGCATCGGTTTGGTGCACCATCTAATAGGTCCATGATAAATTTATGCCCAGTGTATTTACTTGTTCGGCAAGGTGTCTTGCAAAAATACATAGAATAATACCTAATTGCATCTTGCACACCTTCAACAACCATGGCCATCAAATCTTCATCATCATAATCTTCGTCACTGTCAATTGATTCAATTGATGCATCTGACCCATCTCCTGAATCCATATTCCCTGCAAATAAAAAACCAGCAACTAGCATATTCAAATCCCGTATGGCACACCAAGGGAAGATGTTACTGGTATGCTCGAGGCCTCTGTAGTGTAAAAACAGTTCAAAATAAATTGTATACGAATGAAAAAGTTATACATTGTCTTGAGCTTGTTCAACTAACATATAAAAACCAACCAGTTAGAAATAAAAGTAACAACCAACAAGTTGCAATACCCAAAAAACTATCAGAAGTTTACAACCATCGATCACAAGATAAAAAATAACGTGACTTGTCAACATCCAAGTAACACAAGTTCACAACCAACAGATAGAAAACTAATCAATGGGCTGGGGATAGTAAACATCGTCATCATCGAATGACGGTTGCAATGGGACTCCCAACTCATAATGTAGCCAACCAATCTTTGTTTTGTCATCTCCCATAGCCACCCACAATGCACGATTCTCTTTCACCTTAAACAATTTGCAAGCGGCATAAAAATTTAGTGACCCCCTCTCATAACCTGGCAACAAGGCTAATTGCCTCACGATTTTAGTCATGTCAGCATCAAACTTCTCCATACGGACAGATGTAGTCGTGCTCCTGCTTTCCACTGCAGTCGCAAGACGCTCTAAGTTTTTGGAAATATGATTTGCAACCGATCTTCTTTTTGCAACCCTTTGTTTTACATTAGGCTCTTTCTTCCTTGCTACTACATCTGGTTCTGTCTCATCTTCACCATAAAAAGGCTCATTCGAAGATACTGGTGTGCCTACATCTTCATCTCCCTCTTCCTCTATATCAAATGGGGTAGATGGTTTGCTATTTTGTGTCTCAACTTGGCTTGCAGAAGGAGAAAATGCAAGTCTTCCAGTTGCAGAAACATCTAAGAACAACTCCTCAAGATCCCAACACCTTTCCAAGGCTCGACTCCTAAAGCACGCATACTTTTTATTTCTCTACACAAAACAAAAAAAGAAACATTATCCTTTTACTGAAATGGAAAAAAAACTTATAATAAAAATAAATTAAGTTTAAGTTTATTGATTACCTTAATTTGAGTATCCCACCAATCGTCTGATGCATCTATGCAATGCTTCGCATGATCAAAACCCAAACCAGTTGCACTGGTCAACAAAGAATGCCACAACTGCCACTCCTTTTTAGTCGAGTCCCAATGATTTTTCATTTGTTCCTTAGTGAATCCCTTGCCCGTCTTCTCATTAAAACCATCAGTTGCTAGCGCCCACCCTTCCTTACTCAAGTGTGAACCGGGTCTAAATCCCCTCCTAACTAAGTCCTTACATATGTCAATCCAAGCATAATGGCTATCAGTGTCCCATTGAGCTTTCTTAATAATCTCTTTTCCATTTGCCTTCCCTTTTGTAGTCTGGGAAGATTTTTTTGCTTGATCACTTTCCATCTAAAAAATTCAAAGTAGGATTGTGCTTATCAAGGAATTGCTAACGTAAAAAGGAGAAAGGAACAGAAGGAAAACCACTACCAAAAGATTAGAAGTTTTTAAGGTTTGTGCTTATCAAGGAGATCTGAGTTTCCCAACAATTCTAAGTAGAATAACAGACAATGCAAAACCAAAAGCGTTACAAACCAGAGAAAATGAGAAACACCACTTAAATCAATAAAAAAATTGGATTTTGGACGTGGGTTTTTAAAATCAAACTGGGCTTTTGCTATCAAGATTCTAATAAATGAATGGAGAAAAAACCATTGAATCTAACCCAGAAAATAGGCATTTAAACAGAACCCACCATGAGAATTAACAAGAGAAAAACAAAAAGAAGATAGAAAAAAGAGTCCCAATGCCTTTTGATTAGCTTTCTCTACCCACCATGAGAATTAACAAGAGAAAGATAAAAGGAAGAAAGAAAAAGGAGTCCCAATGCCACTGCAATGAGATGTGGCTAAAAATCCCACAGCAGGGTTTTGAATTGCTGCAAAAGGAGGTTGAAATATCATATCCTTCAAAATTTTCTTCAGAATAGATTTCTACAAGGCCATGTTCGTTTTGGATTTTGAGTCCAAAACTGATCATTGGGCTCAAAATTACGTTTATTCCCTATTCATCTTGGATTATGAAAAAACTGGTTACGAGTCCAAAACTGATTATTGTTGGGGACTCAAAAATTATATGCAATTTTGAGTTCAATAATCTGTTTTGGAATCATTCAATTCTCAAACAATCTATTGACAAGAGCCGGTCAATGCCATTCAATGTCCAGCTAATTTTGAGTCAATAATCAGTTTAGGAATCAAAATCAATTCTGAAAATCCAAAACCAGCAGCCCTTAATTTTGAGGCCAATAATCAGTTTTTGACTCGAAATCAATTCTCAAACTCCAAAACAAACTGGCCTTAATTCTGAGTCGAGTAATCAGTTTTGGACTCAAAATTACTTCTCAGTACAAAACAAAAAACAAAAGAGGCACCTAGTGTAGGCTCCACTTTAGCCTGCAATACTTAGAAAATCGATTTGTGGGTTGACAACCTGCTTCCCCTAAAATATGGTGTTCAGACCATTGCATGGTGTCAAAACCAGAATTTTTACCAGAAGTCATGCTTTCTAAAAAAAGATTATGAAAATTCATGCCACAAAGTTGATCCATAAGAGACCAGAGGGTGTTTTACCATGCTTTCTAAAAGAAGATTATGAAAATTCATGCCACAAAGTTGATCCATAAGAGACCAGAGGGTGTTTTACCATCCCTGAACATGAAACTCACTCTCTGTCATCATTATAATAGGTTAATTGGCCAAGCTCAGAAGAGTTGATGCTTTTGGTGACAAGTAGTCACTACTTACCAATGATCAAATCAATATATGAGCCCAATTTTACAATTGTTTAAAGCACCATTCATCTTAAATAGAGTCAAACTTACTCGGCTCAGTAACCATTAAAAAAAATTATTACTCAGTTCAGTACATATGACTTTAGATGGCGAGCATATTTGCAGATTTAGCAATAGAGCAGCACGGAAGGAAATCAATGAATCTCAGTTCACATAGAAATTGAACAAAATCCCATATAAACATATCAAAGCTTCCTCCCCAACCTTCCAATGGCAGGGTAAACATACCAAGATGAGAAAAAACTCACGTTTTTCTCCTCTGTTTTATAAGGTATCCTCAAACAGAGAACCACAACAAACAGAGAGAACCACAAAACCCTATTTTGGGTTTTTCACCAAGATAACAGATACAGGAACAATAAAAAAACATGAAACCCCAACAAATAGAGAACCACAAAACCCTATTTTGGGTTTTTAGAAACCCTATTTTATGAGATTTAACAAGATAAAAAAAAGGAAAAATAAACGGAAAGAAGAGAGAGATCTCCGTACCTGCTATGAAGCTTGGAGAGTCTGAGGTTGCAAGGAGACGTCTGGAGGTGGAAGACAAGTCTCGTGTCTTCTTTCTTTGGAGCACAGCGAGAGTCGGGGAAAATTTTGTTTTTAACTTGTGCCAAAAAAATGAAGGTGTAAAAATGGGTTTGTTGAGGGTAAACATGTAAAAACCCAAGCCTCAAAAACTCCGTTCAAAACGGCGTTTTGCAAACGGACCTCCCTCCCTCCGTTTGCAAAACGCCGTTTTGAGGGTTCAAAACGGTGTTTCAAACGGAGTTTCAAACAGTGGCTGCGCACCCAAACACTCCCAAACGGCCGTTTGGCCCCAAAACGGTGTTTCAAACGCCAAACGGCGTTTTAAACGGTACGCCAAACACGCACTAAATGATCACATCTTTCTAGCAAAACCAAAGGAAACCCATAGGTTTAAGACTTGAACCTAAATGGTTTTAAAATCCTTGGTCTCTTCCCAAAATTCATAAAAGGATATAATTTGTAAGGAAGTTGAAAATATGCCTAGATTCAATGTATCACTTGAAATGAAAATATCATAGGAATCTAGAATCATATTTGGGCATTTACTCACTTGAGTAAAATTAAAATTCACTATGGTGGTTGTGTACACTAGATTATGATGGGAACATATATCTCCCACACATCTTGGTTTTCAATGGGCTTATGCACTATGTGCTTAATGCCTTATCTTTACATTTGTGGTATGCGAATGTAGGAAGAAGATGTTTGGACCATGTACCTTATGTATCATGATCATTGTGTCCAAACATGGTAGACTATCCATGGAAGCTTTGATATAGATCATATCTTCCTCATGATTACCCATAGTGGTATACTCTCACTCATGAGCCATGGATGTCTCTCTTAGACATGGTTCTTTAATGTCCATTCTTCTATGTCTAAGTTCTATAGAATCAAGTCAAATTGGAATTCTTATATATATATTCTATAGATATCACCCCTTGGTTGATTATATCTACATGTATGAGATGTCAAACTTTAACTTAAAAGTCACTCAATTGGTGCCCTTAGCCTTCTTAGATTCTAAGAGGGAGATGGTACACTCACCATAATTAAAATATCTAACAAATTGGCATTGTGCCAACCTCTCAAACATGAATAGGTATACATTTACATGTGATCTCCCTGGCTAGTTATATATGTTGCATACTTAGGGAAGTAAAACTTAAATTTGAAAAATATTATATCACATTTAGGGGGAGCATGAGCCAAAGATTGAACATCTTTTGTGCTATGCTTGTTTATCATGATGAGCTAGACTATGACTATCATTTTATCATGATAAACCGAAACTTGGAGAGTAAAGTGTCTTCGTAACCCAAGGGTTGATCTAAAATCATTCATTTGAAGATCCCTTAGAGTCTATATTAGGACTACCCTTTGGATTCATGCATTGCATGACTCTCTTTCAAAGGGGGAGCTTAAAGGTCAAGATTTATCCTTAGTAGCTTATCATATGATACTCAATGTATATATCATTTGGATTATGATAAGTACACCCATTAGGAGCCATGATTGCTCCATATGTGGTTAGTTCGGGCTTGTCTTATGCTCCTAAATTGGTATCATCTAGCATGTGACTGTTTTAAGACAAAAAGCCCATAGCCTAGGACTTAAAGTCATATCTTTTAGGCTTTTAGACATATCTTGGATGATCTAGATTGGTATCATCTATTCCAAGAATAAGTTTTGATGGCCAAGCATTCAATTGTCATATCTTTGGCCTATTGTGTAATGTCATACCTTGTTATTCAATTGTCAAAGGGGAGAGATTACCTTTGCTATATTCATGTTTAAAATGACTATAATGACTTGCTTATATAGTTCATTTTTTCATTCCCCACCTATATGTGCTTATATGTTCATACTTTAACAAAAAAAAACAAAAAAAGGCTTAAATGTTCATCTTTTTGAATTTTGTGCTCAATCTTGAATATCTTTCTTGTTTCCCATTCATAGGAGAAAATTATACTTTGTAATCTTAATCTCTATGAATTTGATTGCTTATCATGTGTACTTTCACTTGAAAATTTGTATTTTCATGATAAGTTTCACTGTCATGCCATATATCCTAATAGTTAACCATATTAGGATCAAATGTCCATTTCTATGCATGACAATTTAAGAATATATTTTTAACTTGAAATATATATATTCTTGCTTATCATGATGAGTCTATACTTACACATCACCTCATGATAAGATTCTAATAGGAATTTTAAAAATAAAAGGGGGCTTATCATGCTAAGTCTAAAACTTGCTTAATTTCTTTCATGATAAGTAAAATATAAGCTTTAACTTGCTAATCTATTACTATATTATGGGTCATAGGGTAGATTTATATTGGAATTATATATATACTAAGATATACCCTAAAAAGTTGTGCTAAATTTGGAATGTCTCTTTGTTTTTCCAACATAGGCTTGATTTGTTTTGTGTCATTCCTTTCCTATGTTGATTATCTCTTATCATGCCATATATACATTAATTTAATTGGTAAATCATGACAAGAAACTAGGGGGAGCATCATATTCTCATTGTATATCTTGATGCTTTATGTATTGTGCTTAAGTGCTTAATTCTTCCTTTTTGCTTATGCCAAAAGGGAGAGAATTTGTATAATTGATTAGATCCATTATCATATGCATTCTTGTATTATACCTTGTTGAATATATCTCATGCATATGTTGAGGGGGAGTAGTCATGATTAAATTGTCCATCTAATCCTCATAAGAGGTTCCTCCCACCTATCTAATCAATTTGGTTTGTCATCATCAAAAAGGGGGAGATTGTAAGCCCAAGGGTTCCCCAAGGGTTCCCCATGGGTTCATTCAATCACCTTGTTTTGATGATTAACAAACACAAATTGATTAGTCATTTATGGACTGATCAGTTGCCTTGAGTGTTGTGTCTTAGACAGGAACTTGACATGCTTGACATGTCATATCGCCATTACACAATGCAACACAACACATGCTTGAGGATCAACATGCAAAGGAGCTTGAACACATTGGTGGCATCATCCTTGGAAGATGTTAAAGCAAGGAGCTCAAGTGAAGATCCCACAAGCAATCCAAGAACCACATTGAAGATCAAATGAAGATTGGCTCAAGAGTTCATTCAAGAGAGTGTTCAAAAGGGTAGTATGTATCACCTTTCTCTCTTGTGTTATCTCTTGATCAAGGCACATCTTAAAACCCCTAAAAATATGTTTTTCAAAGAGACTAACACACCCTTTAAGGACTTAGATGGATAAGTGAATGGCCATGGTGGTGTACCAACATGTTGGGACCCATATGGCATTCAACCCAACATTGAACAAAATAAAGTTCCGAAGCAACAACCTGGACCAGCAACTAAATCCTATCAAAACTTATTTCAAATATTTTTAAATATTTTTGAAAATATTTTTAACAGATAGCTCTCATTTTTCTCATATCCGTAGAGCATAAGAACGTCAAAATCCGACGAGAAATGAGGGAGATATGAATTTTACAAGTTAGAAACATCCTGCTGGAAAACCAGTCTCGGAGCTCCGAGAATTTTCTTGGAACTCCGAGCTCGGAACTCCAAGAAATCTCTCGGAGCTCCGAGAAAACAGTTAGGGACAAAAAATTATAGCTGTTGCGGCTACAACGGCTAGTGGATTTTTTGACCCTAAAAGTACCACTTTGCCCTTCAAACGGTCATATTGAGTTGGGAACCTATATATACAAGTTGTATGGTTTCAAAACATCAAGATGAACATTGTCCAACTCTAAGAAACCCTAGAAACACACTTGCAATCATTTTTGGGTTAATTTCTCTCAACCAAACTCATTGTGCCTTGATTAGTGAAAATCATTTGAGATTGGTTTAGGCTTAAACTTGTTTATTTCTTAGAGAACATTGTGAGAGCTTCATTGTGCATTGTAGCCTACTTAGAGGCAAAGCTATCTATCTTCTTCGGAAAGCACTTAGATCTCGGCGGTGTAGGAGAGACAAGAAAGGTGGAAGGGCATCCGGTGTTAATTCCCTTGGGTGGAGCGCTTAGAACTCGGGGAAGTAGGAGAGTGATTGTAAAGGTGGAAGGGCATCCTCATTTAATTCCCTTAGAGTGTAAAAGCCTCGGAACCGGGCGTCGTGGAGGTTTCAATAGTGGAAATCCTCAAGTGCGACCTTGAGTAGAGTGGAGTAGGCCGTTTGCCGAACCACTATAAATCTTTGTGTCACTTGTGTGATTGGTATTTCTCTCACTCCCTCTCACTCTCTTATTTATTTGTGCTTGCATTTTTACATATTTAGAATTGAGTGAGTAGTTAGCATCTTGATTTTAATTAAATAATCTTAACCTTGCTAACTAGGCTATTAAATCACCTAATTAAGTTTGCTAATCAAAAAGGGTTTTGAACTTATATTAATTTGTATTATTGTTTTAAGTTCAACCATTTCAAACTTAATTAAACAAGGGATAAAACTAGGGTGAAATTAGTAAAAGTTTTTAAAAGGTAAAAGTTTTATAAACATCCTATTCACCCCCCCTCTAGGTTGCCAAACCGAGTCACCCCTCGGATTTCAACAGTACCTTTTGAAAAATAAGGGACTATAAGAGCTAATACCATATAAAATCTTGGCTTTAGAAATGGACAGTTTGGATGTAATTTTTGAGAAAATACTGGACTATACGGCCGTATTTATAATATTCTCAACAGTTGAGACTTGAGATCACAGGCTTCGTACAAATACGAATCTTCTTCGGTGATAGTTTTTGGTTAATGATATCCTCCGCCACCCCACTAAATGGTTTCTGTGAGAATGGTTCACTGCTTGAGGATAAATTCATCCCTCTAACATTTTTTCCCTTTAAAACTTACCAAATAACGTCAGGGGGGATGATTTTATCCACCAGGGGGTGTATCATTTCTCTTTATTCAAAAGGGGAAAAATTCTAAAAAAATATATAATATCCTTACGGTAACAATAAAACAATGAAATTGGGAAAAATACTATAAATTGATGGAATGATAACTAAAATGCCCTACAAGGGTGTGAAACTCAATTAGAGGAGGGCATTTTGGTTATTTACAAAAATGTTAGTATATTTATAAATAGCAAAGATGATACGGGTGTTATAGGGTCTCACAATTTTTTTCCCAATTTTCAGGTATTTTTATAAGATTTGTAACTAAGTCACACAAATTTAATGTGGATAACGTGTGTTCGGCAACCATCTAGATAATGACTTCCGCCTATTTTTTAGGGGTGGAGAATGACAAAAAATAAGAACTCCTAGAATCTTGTTTGGCACACCTGATCCATCTGAAGCCCGTCTCTAAATTTTCACACTTTTACGCGTTTTACACCCCCAAAAAAATGGGATTCTGTGGAGCGACTCGGAGTTGTTTCCCAGATCTCACCAATCTGTTTCTCGCCTTGTTAAAATGAGAAGCCTTGACAAACTGTAAGCCCAAGGGTTCCCATGGGTTCAATCATTCACCTTCACCTTTTTGTTTTGATGCTAGCAAACCCAAATTGATTAGTCTTTATAGACTAATGTGTTGTCTTTGAGTGTTGTGCCTTAGACAGAAACTTGACATGTCATATCGCCATTACACAACTCAACACAACACATAGCTTGCGGATCAACACACACAAACCAAAGAGCTTGTACACATACGGGAGACATCATCCTTGGAAGATGTTCAAGTCAATGAGCTCAAGTTGAGGATCCAACTAGCAAGCCTAGCATATGCCAAGAGGAGCTTGAAGATGAACAAGCATTGGTTACCTACTCATGCATTCAAAGTGAAGATCCATTCAAGAGAGAGAGAGAGAGTCACATGGACCTAAGCAATTCAAGTATTCACTTCCAAGCCCAAGAGCCCAAGGAAGACCTTTGAAGCCAATACGATCAAGGTGCTGAGTAGTTTTACATTTCTAGATTGTATTGGAGATTTTTTTCATGTGATTTTGTATTTCAAAGAGTTTTTCATACCTTTTTCAAAACCACCATTGAGACCAAATTATATTTCATGAAAAACTATTTTCAAAGGTCCTAAACATTCTTAAAACAAAATGTCATAGCCCAAGGATTTAAATCTCAAGTGCTAAGTTAAGTTGAAAAGTGAATGACATCAAAATTGGCACTTGAATAGTGGACATCAACTTATTTCCACTTTAATTGGTTCAAAACATTTTCAAATATTTTTGAAAATATTTTTAACAGATAGCGCTCATTTTTCTCATGTCTGTAGACACAAGAACTTTAAAATCTGACGAGAAATGAGTGAGATATAAATTTTACAAGCTCGAGCAAAACACTGTTTTTTGCAGCCGCGGTCGACCTCAGAACCCCGGTCGACCGGGGCAGTAAAAATTCCATTTTTTAGAATTCCAGCAGCTCTCCCGCTGGCGACCGCCCTACCCCGGTCGACCGCCATGGCGTGAGAAACTAGCAGTTGGGGCATAACGGCTAGTTGGGTTTTTGACCCGTTTTTTGTCTTTTCTTGCCCAAACTACCCCCAAACGGTCATGAATCATTGTGAGCTATAAATATGTTGTTCTATCATAGATTAAAAGACTTTTGGACTTATTAAAAACCTCATTTGAGCTTAAACTTTTAAATCCATTGGTTTTCTTCAAGAGCTTTGAATTTGCATTTTCCATACTTGAAGAAGATCTCCATAGGGCTTTTATTTGCTTAATCTTTTGGAGAATTTTATGAGTTATTATCTTTGTATCAAGCCTATTAAGAGGCTAAGAGGGTTTTTCCTTTTCCTTGTTCTTTATTGTATTGAGGTCTCCAATTCGGCCCGGTAAGAAAGGTGAATCAACATTGTGGAGAGGGGTTTTCACTTCGGCCTTGAAAGGAGAAGCTTGATTGTAAGAGCGTCTCCGATTCGGCCCATTAAGAAAGGATAATCCGGAGCTAGAGGGTTTATCCCCTCGGAGGCGGAAAAGACGTTTGTAATGCTTGGAGATTCGGCGTGTAGAATCTCAACATTAGTGCAGTACCCAAGGAGCCAAACTTGGAAGAGTGGAGTAGGTCTTGTTGATAGACCGAACCACTATAAATCTTGGTGTCTCTTCTTCTCTTGCTTGCCCCCTTCTTACATGTGGTGATTGGTAATCTCTAACCTTACTTGTGTTTATGTTTAATTGAACAAGGGTTAGATATAAATGGCTTAAAATTGATGCATTTTCAACCAAGCATATTTGAACAAGGGTTAGAATAATCTAGGATTAATCTCACACACCCTTGTATTTAAGGAAAAACTTTTAAATTGACCAATTCACCCCCCCTCTTGGGTTGCCACACTTGTATTTCATTTGGTATCAAAGCCTAGGCTCTTAAAAGGCTTTTTAATTTAAAAATTAGTAGAGAAAAGATCATTGGCAACCTAATGGCATCTAGGCTTCCTAGCTTTGATGGAACCGGCTTTGGATCTTGGTCGATCCAAATGAGGTCTTATCTAAAGGGTCTAGATAATTACTTAATAAAAATAATTGAAAATGGTTTCACCTTATGCAAATCTAAAAGAATTAATGAATATGACAAAAAATATTTTGCTCTAAACTCTAAAGCCATGAATGCCATATGTTGTGCTTTACCAGCATATTTATTTGATAGTATTTCTACTTGTTGAAACGTTAATGAAATATGGACTAAACTTGAAAACAATTTTAATGCAAAATGTCTTGTTATTTTGGAGAATTCAAATGATAGTATATCTAATGAAACTCCAAACATCAAAGAACTTATTGTTAAATGTGAAGAATTGAATAATGCTTTAAATATTGAACTTTCTAAAAATAAAAAACTCAAACACTCTCTTACATCTATTCAAATTAATTATTAGAATCGGAGAAAGACTATCAAGATCTATTAGATGAAGAAAATGAGTTAATTGAAAATAATAAGAAATTGGAAAAAGAAATAGAGGAATTGAAACTAAAAGAAGAAGAACATAAAGCAAACTCATCTCATGAGTTAAATGTTCTAAAAGAAGAAATTAATTAGATGAAAATAAAAAATGAAGAACTTGCCCTAAATAACCACAAGCTACAAGAAGAAAAAGGTAAACATCCATGTAAGCACCCTTGTGTTTCATCATGTTCATCTACCTATTCAATTGTAACGTGTGATTATTGTGGTAGAAATGGACATTACAAATCTAGGTGTAGGCTTAGATTTGTAAAAGATACTAAGTTTGTATGGATTATAAATGATTCATTATATAGAACAAACTTGAGTGGGCCCAAGATGGTTTGGGTTCCAAAATCCCCTATTTGATCTACTATTGATTCTAGTAGACTTAGAGTTTGTGCTTAAATGCTAATTCTTCTGAAAATTGATTACTAGATATATTATACTTAGTGTGTATTCATTTTGTATCTAGTAAATGAATGTTAGATACATAATACTAATTTATCATCATTTGTATCTAAACATATTATGCCAAAATGATAAATCATTGAAATTCTATTCTAGACATGCTTGAATATTATATGTCTAGATGTTTGTGCTTAAAAGATCAAATCTTTTTAAAAATGTTTTATAGATACACACAAGCTAATCTTGCATGATCTATATGTATCTATATATTAGAGTTCTTACCATTGATAACATAATATTTTATATTAATATCTAAAAGCTCATGTTATTGTACACAATAGATTACTCACTCTTGTTTTGGTATGACCGTGTATATTGGTCTAACTGTTTGATGTCTCACTTAAAATTTGTTCATGCACTTAGCACCTTCATTGACCCAAAGGAATAGCTTAGTTTAGTTCATGCTAGGTCCCTAAGTCTAATACCTTGAAACATGAACTTAAATATAAATAAGTCTTGCTAGTGCTATATTTCATTCGTTTAGAGTTATTGATATGTCATTCTAGCAAACATAGAAGAAATTAAAAGAAAATTGAAAATAGAAAGAAAATTCATTTTAAAATATGATGTCTAAGCAAAATCATTAAAAATCAATCCTTAGACTTCTTTAAACAAACAAGGTTGGGTCAAAATACAAAACTTAGTGAACTTCTACAAACTATTGTTAATATCATTAAAAATTCACAAGTTGGTTCATTAGCCCAAAGTGGTTTTTTTTCATGAGACACTCTTGAATGTCCTTGGTTTTTTATATAATTCTCTTGGAACTTGAAACCTTATAACATTTAAGAAAAATTGAAATTTAGTTCAATGTGAGAAATCCATAAAAGCTATATGAACCCATCATTGAACTAATCATGTCTAAAAACTTCATTGTGATCATTCACTTATGACATGCAACTCACTTGTTTTGAAATGAGTATAAGTTGAACAATAAATCAAACAAACAAATGAAATTTGATTTAAGGATGTGAGGTGCTAAGAAACCTTGATTATCTTAATCTCTTCACATCAAACCTATGAGCACTAGAAAAATAAAAATTTAGGTAAAATCCTCTAAGTGTGCACATTAGAACACATGGTCTCTATGGAGTGTACATGATGTTTGATAACATATATATATATATATATATCATCCATATGACCTTGATTTGTTCACAAGAATTATTGAACTTGAAAGATACAAATGCTTGTGAACTTCAAAATTTAAGTGGAATCTTTAAAAGTTATGATTATAAAAATCCACTTAATAAGAGGCATGTGATTTAAAATGATATATTCACACATTTGCCTATTATATGTGATCTATGTATGACATAGTAAAAGACTCACAAGCTAGATCTCTATAAGTTTGAGTTATATCTATCATATACTCAAACTTGTATTTCATGAGTTCATTGTAAATTGTGAACATCTTCAAAATCATGAGATTATACCTAAAAAGCCAAAAGTTTACTCAAAATTGAGAAATATGTAAAATTGGCTTTAAAGAAGAAGAAATGAAATGAAATGTGTTTTGAAAATCACACTCAATCATTTAAATTGAACTTAATCAATCAAAACACATATAATAAGCAAATAGGGAACATGAACATGAAAATGAAATTGAACATTCCCTAAAAGATAACAACTAGCTTGGTTTTATAAGAAATCTTTAAAGATCTAGTTGTGCTCACACTGAAATAGAGTTGCTTGCCCTAGGTTTGTTTGCTTAGATGGTTGAATTCATTCTCCTTGGTGTGTTGTTTATTTGCTTATTTATAGCACTTCATATATAAGTAATATTCACCTTGTGTGGTATTAACTACATGGTAAAATGTTAAACCTTAAAGTTAAAAGCTACTCAATTGGTACTTTTAGCCTTCTTACTAGTTAAGAGGGAGACTGTACCTTCACTTTAATTAATACATCTAATTGCTTTGGCTTTTTGCCAGCATCTTCACCATGATAAGACATATGTACCTTGATTTGTTATTTATATATGTATTATACGCACATAGTTAGGGGGAGCATGTGTTGCTAGGATACCTCATCATCTCATTTGATATCAATTGAGTGTCCTTAGCAAACATGTAGTTGTAGAGCAAGGGTTGTTTTTCAATTATTCACCTCTCAAACCCTTGGTGACTTTGTGTTGGACAGCTCTTTGGATTCATATTCTATATGAGTCTCTAACAAAGGGGGAGCTATATATGTAATATTTGTCCTTGTTAGTCTTATCATATGTTGTTTGATATGTATACTACATTACATATGATAAGTACACTCATTTGGAGCCTTATTGCTCCATTTGTGTTGTAGTTAGGGCATGTCTCATGCTTTCATTCTGAGATCATCTCTCATTTATGACAAAAGCCCATAGCCTGAGCTTTAGTGTATATCTTTATTAAGCTTCAAACTTATCTTAAATGGCCTCATGAGAGTTATCACATTTGCCATTGATAAGTTTATATCTTTGTGTCTTATCCTGCAAATCCTTGAAATCTTATTCATATGATCTTATCTTACCTGATAAATCCTATATCCTATGAGTCTTCACTCTTATCATGTGCTTTTGAAGCTAAGTACATCACTTACCATGATAAGATCCATTGGCTATGCTCTCACTATCACATCTATAGCCAGTTTGCTTTGTCATGCCTTGCCTCATAGGTTTTACCCAAGGCCAATGACAAATACTTAGGGGGAGAGCCAAATTGTCTTACTTTCATGTTTATATGGACTATAGTGATGTGCTCACATTGTCCATTACCTCATTAGTTGTGCTTATATTGCAAATCTTGTATATATAAAAAATCTGCTTGGCATGCTTTGTACTCAATGCTTCTTGCTAAATCCTTTATGATAAGCATTATGAGAACTCAAAATGTTATATCATTCATATTTCATGGGCCACAAGGTTACTTTGTTGTTACCCTTTTTCCTGTGCCCATCTTGCATAGCTCTACATAGGACCAAACATAGAACTATCTTGCAAATGACAATCATATCTCTATATTTTTGCTTGTCCCTATTTCTATCATGTGTATTCAAGTTGATTACCTTATAATCATGATAGTTTCTCAATAAAACCTTCAAATGTCATATCTTCTCAATCACTTTACTTGTTATGCCATGCCTTGATTGATCTTTGTTCATGCATAATAAAATTTAGGGAGAGTGCTTAACTGTCAAATCTTTTGTGTTCGTATGCTTCATAGGATTGTGTTTAAAATGGTTATATTGCTCAATACCCTTTAGTTGTTCTTAAGTTGTCTATACTTGCATACCTCAAAAAAATAAAACGGGGTGGATATCTTGCTTACCTATGATGTTTCATTCTTATCATGCATTATTCACTTTGAGCACATCATATTCATGACAAGTAGATAAGGGGAGTACTTATTGCACATCTGAGCATATTAGTTTGAGCTTTCACTGTTGAAACCTCCATTTTTGCTGCTGCCAAAAGGGGGAGAATTTTTTGAATTGATTAGGTAGTCTATAGTCTATATGCACCACATGTTTTACATTCATATATTATACTTGTGCATATAGTGAGGCCGAGCTATGCTCTATGGTTATATCATTTAATGCTTATTTGTCTATTCTTTTGATATCTCCTACCTCCCTATTTAATTTGGTTTGCTATCATAAAAATGGGGAGAATGTAAGCCCAAGGGTTCCCATGGGTTCAATCATTCACCTTTAGTTTCTTGTTTTGTTGCTAGCAAACCCAAATTGATTAGTCTGTATAGACTAATGTGTTGTTTTTAGTGTTGTGCCTTAGATAGGAACTTGACATGTCATATCGTCATTACACAACTCAACACAACACATAGCTTGCGGATCAACACACACAAACCAAAGATCTTGTATACACATTGGAGACATTATCCTTGGAAGATGTTCAAGTCAATGAGCTCAAGTTGATGATCCAACAAGCAAACCTACCATATGCCAAGAGGAGCTTGAAGATGAACAAGCACTGGTGACCTACTCATGCATTCAAAGTGAAGATCTATCCAATAGAGAGAGAGTCACATGACCTAAGCAATTTAAGTGTTCACTTCCAAGCCCAAGAGCCTAAGGAAGACCTTTGAAGCCAATACAATCAAGGTGCTAAGTAGTTTACATTTCTAGATTGTACTGGAGATATTTTTCATGTGGTTTTGTATTTCAAAGAGTTTTTCATACCTTTTTCAAAACCACCATTGAGACCAAATTATATTTCATGAAAAATTATTTTCAAAGGTCTTAAACATTCTTAAAACAAAATGTCATTGCCTAAGAATTTAAATCTAAAGTGCTAAGTTAAGTTGAAAAGTGAATAATGACAAAATTGGCACTTGAGTGGACATCAGCTTATTTCCATTTTAATTGGTTCAGACCAATTTCTAATATTTTTCAAAATATTTTTAACAGATAGCTCTCATTTTTCTCATGTCCGTAGAGTACAAGAACTTTAAAATCTGACGAGAAACGAGTGAGATATGAATTTTACAAGATCGCGGTAAAAAACTAGTTTTTGCAGCCGCGGTCGACCTCGGAACCCCGATCGACCGGGGCAGTAAAAAATCTATTTTTTAGAATTCCAGCAGCTCTCCCGCAGGCGGCCGCCCTACCCCGGTCGATCGCCACAGCGGGAGAAACTAGCCGTTGGAGCATAACAGCTAGTTGCTTTTTTGACCCGTTTTTTATCTTTTCTTGCCCAAACTACCCCCAAACGGTCATGAATCATTGTGGGCTATAAATATGTTGTTCTATCATGAATTAAAAGACTTTTGGACTTATTGAAAACCTCATTTGAGCTTAAACCTTCAAATCCATTGGTTTTCTTCAAGAACTTTGAACTTACATTTTCCATACTTGAAGAAGATCTCCATAGGGCTTTTATTTGCTTAATCTTTTGGAGAGTTTTGTGAGCTATTATCTTTGTATCATGCCTATTAAGAGGCTAAGAGATTTTTTCCTTTTCCTTGTTCTTCATTGTATTGAGGGCTTCTGATTCGGCCCTGTAAGAAAGGTGAATCAACATTGTGGAGAGGGGCTTTCTCTTCGGCCTTAGAATGAGAAGCTTGATTGTAAGAGGGTCTCTGATTCGGCCCGTTAAGAAAGGAGAATCCGGAGCTAGAGGGTTTGTCCTCTCGGAGGAGGGGAAGACGTTTGTAACGCTTGGAGATTCGGTGTGTAGAATCTCAACATTAGTGGAGTACCCAAGGAGCCAAACTTGGAAGAGTGGAGTAGGTCTTGTTTATAGACCGAACCACTATAAATCTTGGTGTCTCTTCTTCTCTTGCTTGCCCCCTTCTTGGATGTGGTGATTGGTAATCTCTAACCTTACTTGTGTTTATGTTTAATTGAACAAGGGTTAGATATAAATGGCTTAAAATTGATATTATGTCATTCTTCAATTTCAACCAAGCATATTTAAACAAGGGTTAGAATAATCTAAGATTAATCTCACAAACCCTTGTAGTTAAGGCAAAAATTTAAAATTGACCAATTCCCCCCCCCCCCCCGCTCTTGGGTTGCCACACTTGTATTTCATAAACACGCCAACGTGGATAGTTAAAATACTTAATAATTAAAAATCGTATAAAAATTTGAAATTTTCCAACATTTGCAAGTCTTAAAATACCAGTAAAATAGGAAAATACCAAGGATTTTATCAGAACATGACCAAAATACTCAACTATATGTAGACACCCCATTTTGACCGAACCCTTTCATGTTTTGTTTTAAATAATTGCCCTAATAAACTAGTGTTCTAAGGTCCCAAATTGTGCCCCAGGTTAGCTTAGGGTCCCACTAGAATCCCCATAAAATTTCATCAAAATCCGTCGTGGTCTGCCTAGCAAACGGACGACATTTGTAGAGTAGTGTAGTGTAGGAATAAGGATGGGGATTCAGCCAGAAACATGGGTGCGCAGGAATCTAGAAAACCAGTTCAAATTTTCCGTAATAGGTTGTACATGGCGAAACAAGGGGTATGCGGATTAGTGTGTAACAAAATTAGTTAGGGGAGAATCTTAGGAAGCTTCCTAGGTGGTTAGGATTTCTTTGATCTTAACCCTTGAATCAAAAGGTGATTTGAAGGGTTAAGATCAAAGGGAGAGAAGGTATTTTTTTGCAAAGATTATTTCCCCCATGTTTTCTACTTGGTCCCCCTGCTAGTAGAAAAAGTAATTATAAATACACTAGGGTTGTTTGTCCATGGAAAAGGAGGGGGGCAATTATATCTTATTTTTGCTTGGGCTTGTCTTACCCGAGACACCCCCCTGTAGGTTAGGAAAAGTATAAAAATGCACTAGAGGTGGTTGTCCAAGGAAGGTTTGGGGGGGTCGAATTTACCATATATCACTACAAAACCCAATCGGTTAGGCTTTTTACAAAAAAAAGAAGGAGAAAAACACATTTTGCAGAGAGAGAGAGAGAGAGATACAGAGAGATTTTCTTCCCACCTCCGACCACCCTCTTCTCCGGCCATTCCTCATCTCCGGTAAGCCACCGGAACCCGAGCTCCACAACCATCTCCCCTTTTCTGCTACCTTCCACCTCTATCCCACCACCTCAACCACATCCATACCCATTTCCCCTAATATCCAAACCCACCTCTAGCCACCACCACCATCTCCAGCCACCACCACCACCCCATTCCCATTTCTCTGCAAAACCCATTACCCCAAGCCCACTTCGTTTTGCTCAATCTAGCCACACATCTACCATCACTACTCTCTTCTATCGCCATCTTCCACCTATTTCTGCTAAAAACCCATTTCAATCCACCATTTTCTCCGGCAAATCCGCCGGACATCCGACCCGTGTCCACCTTCGCAACCTTCGACACCGTCTTCTATCTTCAATCTCAACCACCATCTCTTTGCCCCATCTCTTCTCATTTACAACCCCATCCCCTGCCATCTCCCTCTTTTACAACCCCATCCCCTGCCATCTCCCTCTTTTCCTTCTTCTTCTTCTTCTTCTTCACCACCGACCCATTACCACCATCTCCGGCCAGCCACGTCCACCATCTACCCTAACCGAGCCAACCACCATTAAATCCACCTCCATTTATGTGCTCCTTGGACCATCCATATCATCTCCAACCCCCATCTTCAACTCCACCCAGATTTAAGCCCATTCCATCAAACCCATCTCTGCAACTCCGGCCGGCCACCTCCATTCTCAACCGCTTCTCATTCCCATTTCCCCAGTAAAACCCCCATCTCCGACCACCTCCATCTTCACAACCCCATTAAACCCACCCCCATTGCTCCTCCATTGAACCCCTCTTTCAAATCCATACCCATTTTCCCTTTACCTCTAAGCCTATCTCCATCTCCGGCCAAACCGTACCGGAATCCGGCAAGACCATCTTCTCCGACCGAAACCCATCAAATCCGACCATCTCAACCAATCTCTGCAAATCCGAAACCCTCTTCACCCACCGCCATCCCAATACCATCTTCACAGCCATCAAAACCCATCTTGGAAAACCCCTCTACTTACCCTCTATAAACCCCATCTGAAGGCTTCTTCCATGAATTACGGCGAGCCGCCCTGTTAAATCGCCATTACTTGTATCTCCGACGGCATCCATTCGATCCGGCCGTGATCTCTCTGACCATCTCCCGAATCCAATCCTCACCCTTCTTGGCTGGACATTTGGGGCAACATTTTAGATTTCTGCTTTGGTTAATTTTTCCTTGTGGATCTTCACCGACAACTCAGGTTCGGCCCTCACCATTTAAGGTTTTTTTTTTTCTTCTTTCTTTTCTCATCTTATAACTTTGATTCTTTGTCCATTCAGTAATTCTGTTCCAATTTCATTTTCTTCCATGGCTTACATTATAAGGTCTGTCCCATTTGTTTGCCTGGAAGGAATTTGTTTCTTATGGTATAATGTGGATTGGATTTTTACTTAGTTCCTAGGAGTTATTATGATTTTAAACTTGATGATCTATGATTACAAATGGATTGAGCAATGGTCTGTGTTAGGAATTGGTTTTGATTTCATACATTGAAATTATATAGTGGCTGCCAACATACTATGGCAGCAAATCAAGTTCAATGTCTTTAAATTGCTCAGATAACTCCTGAAGGATAATACTCTTGGTAATTTGGATAATGTTCAAGTAGCCCAATAACTTTGCTCGAGGTATTTTCTCTTTAATATTTTCATTTACAGACCATTGGGTTCTTTGATTTGGATCTAGATCAGGGCATGTAGTCTAGATTTTTCATATTTTGTTGCTCATTTTGACATAGAGAGCTGGATCTGAATCAAACTCCTCGGCTAGATTTCTCATATTTGAAGCTTTTTCTGCATTGAGATTTGAATGTGGGTCAAATTCTTTGATCTATATTCTTCATATTCATGACTCATTTGGTATTAGTAAGCTGTGAAATTCAGCCCACAGACTTTCTTGCTAGTTATCAGTTTTGGGTTCTTCTTGTTCATATCTTTGCTTAATTGTTGTGAAAATTGGATCGTATATTTCACCCAGATAAGTATCCTCCATTGCTATTAGTTAAATAAGTATCTTCTTCTGTCATCTCCCAATCGATAGCTGGTCTTCCTCATGTATGTAGGTTGAGATTTTTATTTTATTTTTTTATGATTTCTGATGACTGTTAATGGTAAAGGACATGACGAATTTGATGTGTTTATCAAAATACGATAGTGCCCATATCAGTGCCCTGGGGCGGCAATATTGGCATTAGCAAATTTCAACACAAATTAACTTGTCCTTTCTATTTAAATGGGTTATCATGGCTCATTTTAAATATATAATGATAATGCTCGTGCGGCTTACTATATGGTCAAGATAAGAGAAATTGAGCATGCTTTGGGTTATAGGTCAATCTTTCGCAATCTCACTTTGATATCATGATTCCATTGGATGAGTATATATCTTTGCACCTATATGTTTCTGTGAGCATACAGGTTTATATGAGTGTAGACACCCCATTTTGACAAGGCCCTAAAGTCCCCAAAATTGAAAATCCAATAGAATTCCCGAATTTCGGGTCCCCAGACGTCCCGAAATTAATCTCGAAATTCCTGAGGGGTGGCCCCAAAATGAGAAAATGGAGAACAAGACGGGCGAGTGTGTGCCATCATCAAAACTGGCTGTGCTCATATCATTCCCCTCGTTCGATGCAAAATGAGGGTGCGCCCATGTCGGCCCATTGGTCAATCGGTGTAAAAATTTGGAACAGGTTAGCGCGGCTATCGAAGCAGGGTAGTATTGGTGTTATCTCTCTTTATTACGAAAGAGGGGGTTGAAAACAACCAAGTGAGGGTGCTCATTGATGGAAATAAAAGCAAGTAGGGCATAATGGCAATAGGGTAAAATCGCTTTATCTTGGGGGCATTTAATAAGGATGGGCATTACTTCCTTTGCAAGCAACATACTTAGGCCATTGGATTAAAGAGATGAGGTGTAGGGCTTAGATCAACTAGGCACTCTATGTTTTTAGGGTTTCTAGGATAGAATTAGAGCAAGGGAGAGGATCAAGGGTTGAGAACAACCAAGGGAAGCAAGATGCCACATAGAGGGTGAAGATTAGAGCTAGGTCCCTAACCCTAGTTATAAGAGAGGATTTTCTCAAAAAAAAAACAAAAAAGGAAGAAAAAGAAAAAAAGAAAAAAAAAGAGGGCAGCAGCAGCAGGGAGAGCAAGAGGAGGGAGCTTCTTCATCTTTTCTCCCAACAGGGGAGCCGAAGAGGGGAGCCACCAAAACAGAAGGAGAGAGAGAGAGAGAGGGAGAGAGAGAGAGACCGCCGGCCAATCGCCTCTACCACCGTCTTCTCCGGCCATCCTAGCCGGAATCCGGCAAAAATCCGGCAACCCCCATCACTTCCGACCACCATCTTCCTCGGCCAACAACCCCACGACCTCATTTGCCATTCAAACCCCATCTCCCTTCCTCCACAGCCACTCTCCACCATCCTCCACCGCACCACCCAAACCCATTAAACCCAAAACCCTTTTTTTCCCCAAAAACCCACCTCAGCCATCTCCCTCATTCTCCCCATTTTTATTCTTATTTTTTTCTTTTCTGTTCTTCCTCCCACCGCCGATCACTTCACAGCCGCCACCTTCTTCTCCGGCGAGCTTGCCGGAATCCGGCAAGCCTACAACCCCTTCTTCCTCCTCCATTCTTTTCTACCACCTTCCTCCTCCTCCACAGCCGAACCACCATCCACAGCCACCATCTCCACCCCAAACCTCTACCACCTCCCTCAGCAACTCCCAAACCCAAACCCCATTTTCGAAAAAAACACCTCCTCCTCCATCTTCTCCGGCAAACCGCCCCGCCGCCACCACCATCGAACCCCCAGCCACCCATCATCATCTCGAAAATCTACCCCAAGCTCCATTAAAACCGCCCACCACCACCACCACCTCTATCATTCGGCATTTTTCCTGCAAATCCAAAACCCATTTCAAGAAGAAAAAAAAAAAAACCACCGAGCCTCTTCCACCGAGACCCACCAAACCCCCACCCTTTGCCTCCACCCCAGCCGCCACCGCAACCCTCCCCGTTTCTTCTCTTCCCGCCTCGCCGCTCCTCCACCACCAGCCGCCACCATTTCTTATCTCTTAAAAAAAAAAAAAAAAAAAAAAAAAACTTCCAAACCCAAAAATCCAACCCACCGCCACCTTCTGCCGTTCCCACCCCCATTCAGCCACCGTACCCTCCCATCAAACCCATTTTCCCTTTTTTCCCATCTCACTTTCTAAAAAACCAAGCTCTCTCCAGATTCACCGCCATCAGCCACCTTCTCTTCCCCAACAGCCGACACTTTAAACCCTAGAGAAGACCCCACCTTCTCATCTCCTTCGGTGAAATTTCTCCCGGAATCCGGCGATCCTCCGAGGGACCCAGTCGTCTTTGTCGAAATTGGATCGGAATTTCGATCTACCCCATTTGTGAGGGAAGGAGATATAAGCAGGGTGAAGAAATTAAAAAGAAAAAGGGGGAAAAGGAGGGGAGGATTCGGTCATTCTCTTTGGGAAGGAGGGATCATTTTGTTGAAGCAAAAGAGAGTGAGAACAGCGATGAGGAGGTAATTTCAGAAAATTCTTGGCTGAGCTCTCGTCAATTACACTGGTAATCTCGCATCCTTTGGTTGAATTTTGATAGCGAGACTACCCAGTTTTAATAATGGCACCAAACCAGCTTTTTTATTTTATTTTATTTTATTTTATTTTATTGAAGTTGATTATTAATATTAAATTGTCGAGAATAGTAACTGTTTGAATAGTAATAGGATGAAATATTTATTTTTGTGCATAGTAAAGGTTGTGTGAACAGTACTAGAATGAGTAATATTATTAAATCATTATTTTGTCGATTAATATTATTAAATTATTATTTTGTCGGTGATTAATATTATTATTTTATTATTTTTGTCGGTCGCGATGAATAATATTATTTAAGTATTATTTTCGTCGGTGGAATATTTAATTATTATTTCGTTTCCAATTATTGATGGTTCCCGCTGGTGTGGGATCCGCTGGTGTGGGGCCCGCTTGTGTGGGACCCGCTGATGTGGGACCCGCTGATGTGGAGCCTACTGATGTGGGACCCGCTGATGTGGGACCCGCTGATGTGGAGTCTACTGATGTGGGACCCGCTGGTGTGGGGCCCGCTGATGTATGAATAGTACTTGGTAGGTCCTACTGTGAATAGTAGTTTTGAATAGTACTTATGAATAGTAATCTTGTATAGTAATCTTGCATAGTGACTATTGACATAGTTCTTATAGATTTTCAAGAGGTTGTCCATCGATTTCAGAGGTTTCCTCGGCGGGTCCAGGCTATGACGGAATGCTTCTTGAGCCAACCCCCTCCCTTCCTGCCTTAGAGTCTTCGCAGGTTAAGGGATTTCTTCCTCTTTAGAGTCAGTCCTAGAGAGTTTAGGAGTCAGTCCTACCATCCTAGGGTTTAGGTGTCTGTCCTACCCCTGTAGAGTTTAGGATTATGTCCTATCCCTTCATAAAATTTAGGATTTCGTCCTTCAATCTTTCAGAGTCAGTCTTCAGCATAGGAGTCAGTCCTTCAGTCTTTCAGTGGTCTGTCCTATCATCATAGGGGTTAGGATTCTGTCACCCTCTCATCAAGTCGTGCGTTTTTTTCTATCCACTCCTGCAAGGTATAGGATGCTGTCCAACCCTTGCAGAGTCGTGATTCTGTTCATTCCCCCCGCAAAGCATAGGATGCTGTCCAACCTTTGCGGGATATCAGGAGTCTGTCCTCCCCTTGTGATGATAGGATTCTGTCCTCTTGTGTCGAAAAAATCAAAAACATCTGAAAAATCAAAAATCTCAAAAATCTCGAGTCATTAGAGTGTAGTTAGGAAAATCTGTTCCGAACTACGGATGGCTTGATCCCTAGCTGAGGGGTACGTAGGCAGCTCAGGCGTGCTGCTGGCACCCTGAGTTCAGTCACCTTTTTTTTTCATCACCCTTTCACCCCCCTTTTTACACCATTTTTTTACAAATATTTCTCACCATCTTTTCCGAACTACGTTGGCTTGATCCCTTTCAACAGGGTACGTAGTGCAGCTTGGGGTTCACATCCCAGGTCCAGCCAAACCTTTAAAAATAAACATTTCAAATATTCCCAAAAATACAAAAAACTTCAAAACTTCCATAAGCTTTCAAACCTTTAAAAATAAACATTTTCAAAAATCCAGAAAAATACAAAAATCTTCAAACCTTTAAAAATAAACATTTCAAATATTCCCAAAAATACAAAAAACTTCAAAACTTCCATAAGCTTTCAAACCTTTAAAAATAAACATTTTCAAAACTCCAGAAAAATACAAAAATCTCCAAACCTTTAAAAAATAAACATTTCAAATATTTCCAAAAATACAAAAAACTTCAAAATATTCCAAAAAAATACAAAAAAACTTCAAAACCTTTTCAAAAAAGATCTTCCCCTAGAGTTAGGAGTTTGTCCTAGATATTTAGGGTGTTTTAGAGTTAGGAGTCGGTCCTGATTTGTATTGATATGGTGTGTCCTGTCGTGTGAGTGTCCCTAGAGTTAGGAGGCCTCAAGTCGATCGGTTAGACATTTAGTCGAACCGATGGCTAGACTAGGAAGCATATAGTCAACCCATGGTTTTCCTTAGAATGCACAGCCTAGATACACATAGGATATAGGGCTCACCTGCATTAGCTTAAGGCTAATCAACTTGCATTAGTTAGGGCATATAGAGTCCTAAAAATTACAATCCACTTGAATTTAAGCAATCGCACAAAAAGCTTTAAACATCAGTCGAGTCTAGTGGATCGAGTCTAGGATAGCGGTCCTAGAGTTTTAGGCATCGTAGTTTAGAATAGGGCACCGAACTACGTTGGCTCTGATTCTTCCCGAGGCCGGGATACGTAGTGCAGCTAGGATGGATGGCCATCCTGGTCCGAGTCAAGTATTGCATTAGAGTCTAGGGCTTGTCGTGTCGGGTCATGTGTCGAGTCGTGTTGTGTTGTGTGTTTTGCTGTGTTTTCTTATTTTTATGTACAGATCCTATACCTTTAGCTGTAGCATGCATGTGTTTGCCCACCAGAACTTAGACACCAATCAGGCATGTCACTCATAACCTAGATATTTTAGGTGACACTTCTTTCACTTCTTTTATGTGTGTTTCTTATTCATCTCCGAGACGTGCATGATTAGCTAGACGTTATCTCGGGGATATTCGTTCCCATTTCGCATGATTTTCTCCCAAAACTCTTCAAAATTAATAATAAATGGCATAAGAGACCAGGTGCTAGCACTTGGGCGAATTGGGGGCGCCTAATCCCTTCCCCATTCGTCATCAGGCACGAACCCTATTTTATATCTCTGGTTATCTGTTGCAACAGAGCACAGCATGGGATCCAGGGCCCACTTCCTTGGATGGCGACTCTTTCTTTGCTTAAGGTGCGTCTCGAATCCGGGCTAGTCCCCGAATCGAGAGGTATCTCACTTTACATCGCCGCTCATGCTGTGAGGGGCACTCTTTCGAGAGTTCCTTGGTGGGGCTCTCCTTCACGTGGACGATCTAGAGACTCGCGCGGGGGCACGTCCCTCCACGCCCGTCCCGGATCGGGGTCCACAGGCTGGCGACTCTGCTGGGGAATCTTTGAAACATTGCCTAACTCTGTAAAAATGCCATTTTTAATTAATTTTGAGGAAATTTGGGTCAAAACCAAGTTAAATGGGAACTTTATCGTTAGAAATCCAGGGGCACCAAGTAGGTGCGTAACTAAAACAAGGGATTCACACACTGCACATCATACATTGTCATATTCTTTATTTCTTTCATTATTTTCATTATTGGCCTCAGGGAATAGATGTGACGCGTACCAGTTGGGAACCGTTGTATCTATTTCCGAGCTATGCGCCGGAGCTGCAGCCGTAGACACTGGGTGTGCTGGTGTTCTACAGCAGCCGATGAGCAATGAACATACTTTGTATAATGCTGGGTGTGCTGGCATTATACATCAAGGGTATGGTCATAAGCATAGTACCCTGCAGAGATGCCTGGGCCCTACTTTTATTTCATTATATTATGTATGTATATATTAGTTGCTCCCTTTAGAACCAAAATTAGGGAACCCTTGCTAGGACACTATATATATGTACTCATATAGGACGAACATGTGCGACCAGCATATGTGAGCCTAGGATAGAAGTCAGCCTACCCATGTAGTGTAGAAGGGTAAGTCACACCGTGGTTACCCGCGCGTTTTCTAGTACACTCACAAGCACTTTTGAGTCAAGATTATCTGGGCTCCGCTAGATCAGGTTAGGGCTGGTGCCCCTGGTTAGGATATGTATGTATATATGTACGTGTATGTGTTATATTTATTCTCAGATTAGGACATGTCTCCTAGATTAGGTTTCTGTATCTGTCGCAGTCGTGCATTCCTTCAGACCTGATCGATGACCCTTACTCTTGCTCGGTTGTCAGCTAGATCGTGATTTACCCTGTGATCTCTTATCATACGGTCACCCCGGTGTGTTGGGTTCATGTGTTTGAGTTGTTCTGATCCATTACATCAGGTAAAGTCTATTCCTTCTTTCAGTTTGGGTCTGGCCGACGGTTTTGTTCACCGCCTTTCATGGTCATGGTCCAGTCCTTGATTCCTTATTTTCCTGATCGGTCTTTGTGCTAACCTGTTAGACCAGGGTCTGTCTATCAATAGAATTTTCTGGTCTAACTATCAGCTACATAGTTTCATTCCTCAGTCTTCAAAATGGTTAATCATTTTCCCTGGTCTTTGTCCTGATCATGGTCTATGTTTTGTCTCCTGAGTGTACGGTGGTCTTGTTCCTTTGTACATGTATTATTCGCTGAGTCGATGTACAGTTTTGCCATCTTCTTGTGCATACCCTATGTGTCGAGTCGGTCGTTCAGATCAGGCCACCTTTTTACAATAGGTGTTCCAGGTCTGATCCATCCTATTGCACTCCTTCGATGCAGTCGATAGTATTTCTTTTACCTTTGTTGAGACTATATCTGTCGTTTTGTCTTCAGATTGTACAAATCTCTTTGGTATGTCCCGTTTTGTCGATTGGTTAGATCAGAACCCTCTTTTCCAGTGAGGGATTCCTGGTTCAATCAATCATATGTACATTCTTTCAGAGTCACCTGGTTAGTGGTCTATACTCGTCACTCTCATAGCCATGGTCTATTCATGTGTCATAGATCCGTGTTGTGTGTGGATATTACTCATTGGGTTAGATTTTCGCTACTTGCATGCTCTGTCTTAGATATGGTTGATGGCTTGTCCGCTGTCTCTATGACCATGATCTATCATTATCGATCCTCTTGATCATACAGTTGTCAATGTCCATCATCAGATTTGAGATCCAGTCTATGACCTACTTCTGTCATTTTGTGGCCGTGGTCTACCTTTCTGATCTATTCGAAAGTCTATGATTATTGATGAACAAAATCATTGTCACCAGTTGTATCCTTCCCATATGATCGGTCAAAATTATCCCTATTATTTCGTTATTCAGGGTTATCTTCACTCTCTTCTGATCTTATCCTATCTGTGATTAGGTTAAATCATGTCGAACAAAGTGATGAGGGTTTGGATAAGTGAGTCAATTCGAGCTCTCCCGCGCGAGCGTGCACAGTGGAGTACGGCCGACAGGTTCATCAGCACGTTTAATAATTTGAGCGCATCCGGTGTGAATTGGCAATTTCTTCAAGCAGCTGCAAGACTCTGGGATCCTATTCTTCATGTTTTTCAATTTGGTCCCTTTGAAATCTGTCCTATATTCGAGGATTGGTGCGCCTTATTAGAACTCCCACCTGAGGGACTCTGGATCCAACCTTCGAGTGTAGCGTCTCCTCGTTCCCTTTTCTGTAAGCTTTTCGAGAACCAAACTGTTGATGCTATGCCCTATTTCAAAGACACGTACGTGCAATTCGATGACCTCATTGAGCGTTTTTCTAAAAACGTTGACCCTATTGATACCCGTTTTCAAAATTGTAGACGCAGTGCCTTAATCTTTGGTGTCCTTGCACGTCACGTTGTCCGTGAAGACTCCAGTATTGCCCCTGTGACCTTACTGAGTGTGGTCGATCAAATTAGTGAAGGAAGGAATCCTGTCCCACTCATGCTAGCAGAAACCTTCTCTGGGCTGGATCTTATCGCCCGGCAAGAGGTGAAGGATAATTTCCATGGGTGCGTCAAGTTACTTTATTTATGGCTCTGTGAAAAACTCACCATCCTTCGGCCACAGAGTTCCCTTCAGTACACCCTCAAGGATCATCTTTCGTGGCAACCAATGGCCAATAAACCCCAATCCATTGATGAGTGGCGTAATTGGTTGCAACACGTGGAGAAGGATCAATTTCACTGGGTGAGTCATTCATGCTTACATGTTATCACTAGCACCTGCCCACACCCATTTGTGTATCTTATGGGTTTGGAAAAGTCAACCTTTTATGCTCCCACTCGTCTGCTTTACCAGATCACGGGAAGTCCATGTCCTCCCGGATTTGTAACCCCTCCTCCTTGCGAAAAGCTTACTCCCGATCTCATAAAGTCTATTGTAACTGCTTGGGGAAACAAGGTTACCGCTAGGAGATTTGCTCTATCATCTAAAGTCCATCGAAAGGAGTTACCAGAAGAGCCTGCGGGAAAGAGAGCTCGGATCATGGAGCATTGAAGACCATTTTCATACAATTGTCATTTTAATTTCAAGTTTCATTATACTCATTTTGTTCCATCTACTTGTAATTAAAAGTGACATGTTTTATCAATCGTAACTACAGTTTGATTTGTGATCAATGAAAATGTGTTCTTTTCTATTTTTCTCGTCTTGAATTTACGTGAAGTGTTCCATCTCAATTATCAAATGTGCAATCTAACTTATTAACTTCCATTCTGGAGTCTTAGCAGGACATCATCGCTCCTAAGAAAGCCAATTCAAAATCGGCCTGGTCCCGTCAGTCTTCAGATTCCAGGCTGAATAGACTTTCTCTTTCCCCAGAATCCTTTACTTCTCCTGCGCCGCTTCTCCTTGGTCGTCCAGAAATTCTTTCACCCATTTCACTTGCATCTGAATCAATGGAAGGGACCGGTAACAACAGTCCTGATACGAATGAGATGATGAAGGCTATTCTTCTTCAGCTGAGTGCCATGAAGGATGATATAGCCCTCCTGAAAAATGATCGTCTTTCTACCTCTAAAGACCCGGCCAATCAGCAGCCTTCAGTTATACCTTCTGTTCCTCTTGTTTCTCCCAGGCCAGCTGTATTGCCTGAAATCGAAGACTTTGATGAGGGCCAGTACGCAGCAGAGAACTGTCTTCCTAACCTGGGAAATCCTGATAAAGCACAGGAATTGGCTGACCAAATTGAGAAGCTGACTCGGGATATGGAAACCATGAAGTGCCAAGGTCCCAAAAATTTGGATATGTCTGAGTTCATGATAGCTCCAGGGGTCGTACTTCCGCCCAAGTTCAAAATGCCAGACTTTGACAAATACGACGGAATGGGGTGCCCTCGTAGCCATCTCAAGTCAGTCATTCCTTTGTTGCAGCAACACGGTTTATCCCCAGAACAGATTGCTTTAGTGTTCCCTAGAACTTTGACTGGGACAGCGAAGAAGTGGTTTTTGCATCTGAAACCAGAAGAAAGCAGGACCCTTGAAGGTGTAGCCAACAAATTCGTCCAGCAATTCTCCATGGAAGAGGGGATTGATGTGACAAAAAGGGACCTGAAATCGCTGAAGCAGGGACCCAATGAGACCTTTACTTCCTTCATTCGGCGATGGAGGAGAAAGGCAGCACAAATGACCCACAAGTTACCGGATGACGATCTTATCAAGATTGCCGTCAAGAACCTTTCCCCCTTTTACTTTCCCCATATGTCAATCCAATACTTCAATGACTTCGATCACCTGATTAAGACCGGGACTAGGATCGAAGACATATTGGCTAAGGGCGGCCTGAGAACTAGGGCCTCCACTTCAGATGTCAGAGAGGGAAAAAGGCCTATGGCGCCTCCGAAGGAAGTTAACAACGTGAATACTGCTCGTCCAGTTAGGAGAGAAGGTCCCGGAGGAGTTCGTCCGGAAAGAAATGAGCCCAGACAGTTCACTCCTTTACCTTATTCCCTGTCTGTAGCTCTCAAAAAGCTGTTGAGAGACAAGAAGATCACTCTACTAGAACCCCGGGAAGTTCCCAATCCTCTCCCGAAATACTGGAGAAAAGATCAGTACTGCGAATATCACCAGAGTGTTGGGCATTTGACTGACAGATGTTTGGCACTAAGGCATAGGATCCAGGATAAGATCGAGGCAAAAGAAATTGTGGTGGAAGCTCTTCCCAATGTCACCAGGAATCCATTGCCGACGCATACTATGCCTCCTCCAAATGTCTATGCCATTCTTACTGAAGAGGTTGTCCTGGACCATTCTCGTATATGCGCAGTCATCTCTGATGAGCCATATATCTTGAGATGGGAATCCGATGATGAAGAATTAAAGCGCGAAGAGCCTTATGTCTTATCCTCTGCGCACGAAGTTGGGGAATCCTCTGGATGTCCTTATGTCCTCAGATTCGAGGGGGAGGAGGAGAAAAGCGAAGTCCCATATGTCCTTAAGCTTGAAGATGAGGACTTGCTGCTGTTGAACGATCAGTGTGATGAGGTTCGCCATGTTACCCGCGGTGGACGTTTCTTTAAGCCTCCTGAGTTGAGAGCAGAGAATCCTGCTGAGATCGCCAGAGCAGTTGAAAACCAGAATCAGAGACTGAGTCCTGAGGAAGATGAGGACATTCTGTTGAAGCAGCTTAGGAAGACCCAAGCCAATGTTTCTATCTGGGGTTTGTTGATGTCATCACCTAAACATCGTCAGGTTATGCTTCGCGAACTGAATACAGCACAGGTGTCTGTGAATATAACCCCTGATGAGCTGGTTGGGCTCGTATCTATGGCCAGATCAGCTATGACCGTGTCCTTCTCGGATGAAGATTTGACCCCGGAGGGTAAGAATCACACAAAATCTCTCAGAATTACCGTCGTGTGCAATAAGAAGAAAGTGCCAGAGGTTTTGGTCGACAACGGGTCAGCTCTGAATGTGTGTCCTTTGAGCACCGCTACTGCCTTGGGGTTTGGGCCGAATGACTATATTCCGTCGGAGCAGGGGATACTAGCTTATGATGGGACTAGGAGAGACGTCATCGGCACCTTGGTCACCGAAATTGAGATCGGAGGTGAAGTGTTTGACGTAGAATTCCAAGTTCTAGATATCAAGACCTCTTTCTTTCTCCTTCTCGGCCGACCTTGGCTTCACAAAGTCGGAGTAGTTCCTTCCACTGTCCATCAGAAGCTCAAGTTCATCAAGAATAACAGAATTATCACTGTTAGAGGGGATCCAGAACCAGAGGTTGGGCAGATTTCCCAAGAGCAGATCGGTTCAAGCACCATAGATGTCAGTCTGACTGGGTTTTCACTCGAAGTTTCAACCATTACTATGGAAGAAGCCATGAATGAGGAAATTTTGTTTATGTCCAGTACAAATGCGCAGGTAGCCCGAATAATGCGCAAGTATGGGTATATTCCTGGAACTGGTCTGGGGAGAAGCCTGCAAGGTTTAACTGAGTGGCCGGAGCTGAAGGTCGCAAACAATTTGTTCGGGTTAGGATATGAACCCACCCAGAAAGAGATCAAGGAGAGAAAGCAGTACATGCTGAAGTGGGCAGAGCTGCGTCGTCGGGGCCTAGAGCTGCCTATGGGGCCGTTCAGTCTGTTGATGAATGGTAAGTACAGGAAAGAAGGAGCCGATCGCCCGTTCTATGGTTTTCCCGAGCCGTGGTTTGATGAGTCTGGAAAAGAGTTACCAGGTTTTGAAATCTTCTCCACTGATGAATTGCCAGATGAATACTTCCATGGACAGATTGTAGCCGTCGAAAAGCAGGAATCTGATTGGGCTAAGAACTTAGAGTCGCAGCTTCTGGACTCCCTCTTCGAGGTTGAGGCACCGGTCATTGCTATGATCGGAAAAGATGCACGCTTCCTGAATCCGAAGGGCCGAATTACCCCAGCTGAGGTACCCCTTGATAACTGGACTTCTCAGGTCATTCCTCAATTAGTTCTTCAGTGTGGTCATGTTCCTCCAAAAGAGTCTCAAGTTTCTGAGTATGTGTCTGTTTCCGAGTCAAATATAAAGTCTGCTATTTCTAACAATTCTTTGGATGCAGGTACCTTAGAAAGCTTAGACATTCCTGGTGTGGGTGGCGAGTCCTCCGGTATAGATGTTGTCTATGAAGATGAGTCTGTTATGGAATATACTACAAAGTCCATACATGGTCCAGTTGAGTCAAGTGTCAGCATTTCAGTTGACGATGCAAACTTTCTTTTTGAGCATACTGTAAAGCCTGCTGTGGGCCAGTTGATCAATGATGTAAACTTTGATTCTATGAATGAAATAAAGGACTCGTTTCAGTATCTTCCTGTCTCTGTTTCTGCTTCTCAAATTGATAAAACTAATAACAATGATCAAGACTCCCCCTCTTACGAGGATGTCGACGAAACTCCCCCTGAGATCAAACACATGATTACTCAGGAGGAGCAGCGTCGGGCTAAACCACTTGAAGAAGAAATTGAAATCGTCAACATAGGTGATGAAACCTTAATCCGGGAAATACGGATTGGCAAAACGTTATCCCCGGAGGAGCGTGAAGAATTAATCACTTTGCTTAAAGAATACGAAGAAGTTTTTGCTTGGTCCTATGATGACATGCCAGGATTAAGCGAAGACATAGTCCAGCATCGTCTTCCCCTAATCCCAGGTGCCAAGCCGAAAAAGCAAAAACTTCGAAAACTAAAACCAGAATGGGAATTGAAAGTCCATGATGAAGTCAAGAAGCTGTTAGATGCGGGCTTCATTCAAGTGGTTGAGTATCCGGAATGGCTGGCTAACATAGTACCGGTGCCCAAGAAGGACGGAAAAGTCAGAATGTGCGTGGATTTCAGAGATTTGAACAAGGCGAGTCCCAAGGATGACTTTCCTTTGCCGAGCATCGATCTCCTGGTGGATAGTACAGCTGGTCATGCTTTGCTATCCTTTATGGATGGGTTTTCCGGATATAATCAGATCAAGATGGCCCCTGAGGACATGATAAAAACTGCGTTCACCACTCCATGGGGAACATATTGCTACAAAGTGATGCCGTTTGGGTTGAAGAATGCAGGGGCAACCTATCAAAGGGCGGCTACCACCTTATTGCATGACATGATTCATAAAGAGGTCGAAGTTTACGTCGATGACATGATTGTTAAATCTAAGACTCGACCAGAGCATGCCGTAGTCCTGAGGAAGTTCTTTGAAAGGATCCGGAAGTATAAGCTTCGCTTGAACCCGAGCAAGTGTGTTTTCGGGGTTACTTCAGGGAAGTTGTTGGGATTCATGGTCAGCGAAAGAGGGATCGAGGTAGATCCTCAAAAGATCAAAGCAATCCAAGAGATGGAGCCACCGAGGACCGAGAGGCAGATCCGTGGTTTCCTGGGAAAGGTTCAGTACCTCAGAAGGTTCATAAATCAGTTGACAATGACGTGCGAACCCATCTTCAAGCTGCTGAAGAAAAATTCTCCAAAGAAGTGGAATGATGAGTGTCAGGAAGCATTTGAGAAAGTCAAGCAGTGTCTAACTTTGCCTCCTGTCCTGTCACCAGTTATTCCGGACCAGCCACTGTTGCTGTACCTGTCTGTCACTGACACAGCTATGGGTTGCATGTTAGCCCAGCAAGACCCTGAGTCGAAGAAAGAAAAGCCTATCTACTACATCAGCAAGAAGATGCTGGAGTACGAAATCAAATATTCTATCTTGGAAAAGACTTGTCTGGCACTGGTTTGGGCAACTCAGAGGCTTAGGCATTACCTGCTATCAAACAAGGTTCTCTTACTCTCACGGATGGATCCGTGGAAGTACTTGTTCGAGAAGCCCGCCCTCACCGGGAGAACATCCAGATGGTTGCTGCTATTGTCCGAATTTGATATTGCCTATGTAACCCAGAAATCAGTTAAAGGGCGTGTGATAGCTGAGCAGTTGGCTGATGCGCCTGTAGATGAGAATGCCGTTCTGACGGCAGATTTTCCTGATGAAGAGATCATGGCTGTAGAAGAGGAGGTCCAAAGCACCAGATGGTTGATGTATTTTGATGGTGCTGTGAACAACCGAGGTCAAGGAGTTGGGGCAGTGTTGATATCTCCGAAGAAAGAGTACATCCCCGTGTCCATCAAATTGCAGTTCAAGTGTACCAACAATGAGGCCGAGTATGAGGCTTGCATTGCTGGTCTCGAAGCAGCCTTGGCTCTGCATATTCAAGAGATAGATGTTTTCGGGGACTCGATCTTGATCATTTGTCAGATCAATGGTCAATGGAAAACAAAGGAGGATAGATTGATCCCGTATCACACGCACCTGGATTCCCTGGTCAGGAGGTTCAAGAATGTTACATTCACTCATCTGTCGAGGACAAGAAATCATTTCGCGGACGCTTTGGCTACGCTAGCCTCAATGTTAGATATCTCTGCATCAATGGAAGTTCAGCCTCTAGCAGTGCGGTTACAATGGGCTCCAGCGCATGTGAACGCTATAGAGATAGCAGCCCGATGTCCAGATGGAAAGCCCTGGTACATTGATATAAAGAATCTCATTTTAGGCCAAGGGCACCCCCCTGAAGCATCAGGAAAAGAGCGGAGGTCTCTCCAGAAGTTGGCGGCTAACTTCATTATCTGCGGCAATGAGCTCTTCAGGAGGTCATTTGATGGAATCCAGCTTCTTTGCGTAGATGAAGATCGAGCAGCTAATCTCGTAGAACAGACGCATGAAGGAGTCTGTGGGCCTCACATGAACGGGAAGATGCTGTCAAGAAAGATCCTGAGACTTGGGTACTATTGGCCAACCATGGAAGCTGACTGCTTCGCATTCGTGAAGAAGTGTCATAAATGTCAGGTTTACGCCAACCTCATTCATGTGCCGCCTTCTGAGTTACATTCTCTGACTTCGCCGTGGCCGTTTTCAGTCTGGGGAATCGATATTATCGGAAAGGTGTTTCCGAAATCTTCAAGTGGGCATGAGTACATCCTGGTAGCCATCGATTACTTCACTAAGTGGATCGAAGCCGCGTCGTTCGCATCGCTGACTTCAGCCTCAGTTGCCAAATTCATTCGAACGAACATCATCTGCAGATATGGGGTACCGCATGAGCTGATCTCAGACAATGGATCGCACTTCAAGAAAGAAGTGGTACGCCTATGTGAGGAGTTCAAGATTAAGCATCACAAGTCCTCACCATACAGACCCCAGACAAATGGAGCCGTCGAAGCTGCAAACAAGAACATCAAAACCATCATCAGCAAGATGACAGAGACGTACAGGGACTGGTCAAATAAGCTACCATATGCTTTGTGGGCTTACAGAACGTCGATCAGGGCCTCTACGGGAGCTACGCCATATTCACTAGTGTATGGGATGGAAGCGGTCCTACCAGTTGAGCTGAGAATTCCTTCGTTAAGGGTAATGATGGAAGCTGGTTTGCCAGAATCAGAATGGGCAAGGGCCCGGTATCAGGAGTTGCAAATGATTGATGAGAAGAGGCTCAGAGCTCTGTATCATGTCCAGGGGTATCAGCGTCGAATTGAGAAGGCCTTTAACAAAAAGGTGAAGATCAGAGATCTCCAGAAAGGTGACCTCGTTTTGAAATCCTACAGGGCACCGGTCCATGATCCCCGAGGGAAGTTCAGACCAAACTGGTCGGGTCCTTACATTGTCGATGAAGTCCTGCCTGGAAAAGCCGTCAGACTCCTTAATCAAAATGGTGAAAAGCTAACAGAACCCACAAACCTTGATCAACTAAAAAAATATTATGCCTAAGACACTAGGAGGCCGTCCTTGGTCGATCTGAGCTTCAAAGCCAAAAATCCCATTCAAAAAGAAAAGAAGGGAAAGTCAAAAACCGTTTGCAAACCCTTTGAGCCAATAATCAAAATTTCTTTGTCACACTCAAACCAGGGGCATCTTTTATGTCTTACGTCATAAAAGATGCAAAGCCTGAACTACGCCGTGACCTGATCCCTTTCTACAGGGTACGTAGGCAACCTGACAAACTCGGGTTCGGTCAAATCTTTCAAAGCTGTTGAAAAAGAAAAAGAAAAGAAAAGAGTAATGGAGTCTTAGACCCGCTAGACTGAAAACCCGAAAGGGCGGTCTAGGCAAAAGTTAGGGTCATTCGCCCGCTAAGTTGAAAACCCGAAAGGGCGGCTTAGGCAAAAATCAGGGCGCAGAGCCTGCTGGATGGAAAACCTGCAAGGGCAGGCAGTCCAGGCAAAAATTAAGGCAAGCGGTCCGCCGGATTGAAAACCCAAAAGGGCAGTCTGGTCATGGCAGTAACTTCTCGTAAAGGACTAAATTTCAGAAGCTAGCAAGACTTTCATACCCTTATCGGCCTCACTTCAAGGTCTGAATAGTGCTAGCAAGGCTTCCTTTGATATTCCTCTAAGCTAGGGGTTAAAACCGAGCAATCCAAAGGGTATAATAACCATGACTAAATACTAGAAAGAGGCGAGATCACCTTAAAACACGGTCTTCAAAGAGTTCCAAGAGTGGTAAGCTGTACCATCTTAAAACAATTATCAAATTGAGAAGCAGATTCAGTCTTTCCTGAAAGTCAGTCTTGTAACTCGGTCGTGTATTCACCAAAAGTCCTTTGTCAAGCAGTCGTCAAGGTCGTTCTCTGTCAAGTCAAAGTCATGTACTCAGTCGAGTCAGGTGTGTCCCAAAATGACCTGTTTGGTCCAGTATCCTTTCAAAAGCTGGGGTATCAGGTACCGGAAAATGAAGTCGCATCTCCAGAAGGCATTGATGACCTATACATGGTCTAGAAGCGCGGCAAGCTCTCAGGCCCATTTGAAATTCCTGCAGCAGGCAGGAGGTTGAAGATGTGTCAAGCAGAATCAGTCTGCTTGGAAGTTGAAAACCATTGCAACCTGAAGTTCTGATAGCTGGCAGAAAATTGAAGGTATTTCAGGCAGAATCAGTCTCTTGTGCATTTTGAAAGCCTTTAAGGCCCGGAACCCCTGCAATTGGCATAAAAGTGGTAGACCTTTCAGCAAGAGTCAGTCTCTTGTACCTTCAAAATCTTTGTTACCCGAGTTTCATAAAAGAAAGCTTGAATCTGTTTGAGTTTTGTTAAGACTCCTGAACTGGAAGCGAAATTATACTAGGGGCATCTTTTATGTCCTGATGAAAGTCAGACCATAAAAGATACCCAGCATGCATTGATGTTTGAGATATCAGCTTTAACAAATCAAGATTTGAGAAACTTGAACACGTCGTTCAAATCAAATTTTCAAATTGGGAATGATCCCCCTGTTGATCTGTCAAGATGCTGTCTTCCCAGGTCCCAATTTAGGTTTGATAATGATAACTGTCTAATCATTCCGCTTTGTTCATCTGTCAAGATGCTGTCTTCTCAGATCCCAATCCAGGTTTGATCGTGATACTGTCTAATCATTCCGCCGTATTGATCTGTCAAGATGCTGTCTTCCCAGGTCCCAATTTAGGTTTGATCATGATAACTGTCTAATCATTCCACTTCGTCCATCTGTCAAGATGTTGTCTTCTCAGATCCCAATTCAGGTTTGATCATGATGCTGTCTAATCATTCCGCTGTGTTCATCTGTCAAGATGCTGTCTTCTCAGATCCAAATTCAGGTTTGATCATGATGCTGTCTAATCATTCCGCTGTGTTCATCTGTCAAGATGCTGTCTTCTCAGATCCAAATTCAGGTTTGATCATGATGCTGTCTAATCATTCCGCTGTGTTCATCTGTCAAGATGCTGTCTTCTCAGATCCTAATCCAGGTTTGATCATGATAACTGTCTAATCATTCCGCTGTGTTCATCTGTCAAGATGCTGTCTTCTCAGATCCTAATTCAGGTTTGATCATGATGCTGTCTAATCATTCCGATTTGTTCATCTGTCAAGATGCTGTCTTCTCAGATCCTAATTCAGGTTTGATCATGATGCTGTCTAATCATTCCGCTTTATAATCTCCAAATCCCTGAGTGACTTAATTAGAGGCTGTCTAATTATTCCATTCTGCAATTTGTGAGAGTCTGTCTCACTACCCCTTGAGAGTTCATCTCAGTTTTCTTTTTGAGAATCTGTCTCGTCAATTCATCTTATCATTCCCTCGATGAGAATCTGTCTCGTCGATCCATCTTGTCCCCCCCTTGCATCCCTTCCGTTTGAAATCTTGGGCCAGTCAAAATGTGCTGTCTGCTCGGCTTTGGCTTTCGTGCGACAAGCGCACTCTGCCAAAGAGGGGCATCTGTAGACACCCCATTTTGACAAGGCCCTAAAGTCCCCAAAATTGAAAATCCAATAGAATTCCCGAATTTCGGGTCCCCAGACGTCCCGAAATTAATCTCGAAATTCCTGAGGGGTGGCCCCAAAATGAGAAAATGGAGAACAAGACGGGCGAGTGTGTGCCATCATCAAAACTGGCTGTGCTCATATCATTCCCCTCGTTCGATGCAAAATGAGGGTGCGCCCATGTCGGCCCATTGGTCAATCGGTGTAAAAATTTGGAACAGGTTAGCGCGGCTATCGAAGCAGGGTAGTATTGGTGTTATCTCTCTTTATTACGAAAGAGGGGGTTGAAAACAACCAAGTGAGGGTGCTCATTGATGGAAATAAAAGCAAGTAGGGCATAATGGCAATAGGGTAAAATCGCTTTATCTTGGGGGCATTTAATAAGGATGGGCATTACTTCCTTTGCAAGCAACATACTTAGGCCATTGGATTAAAGAGATGAGGTGTAGGGCTTAGATCAACTAGGCACTCTATGTTTTTAGGGTTTCTAGGATAGAATTAGAGCAAGGGAGAGGATCAAGGGTTGAGAACAACCAAGGGAAGCAAGATGCCACATAGAGGGTGAAGATTAGAGCTAGGTCCCTAACCCTAGTTATAAGAGAGGATTTTCTCAAAAAAAAAACAAAAAAGGAAGAAAAAGAAAAAAAGAAAAAAAAAGAGGGCAGCAGCAGCAGGGAGAGCAAGAGGAGGGAGCTTCTTCATCTTTTCTCCCAACAGGGGAGCCGAAGAGGGGAGCCACCAAAACAGAAGGAGAGAGAGAGAGAGAGGGAGAGAGAGAGAGACCGCCGGCCAATCGCCTCTACCACCGTCTTCTCCGGCCATCCTAGCCGGAATCCGGCAAAAATCCGGCAACCCCCATCACTTCCGACCACCATCTTCCTCGGCCAACAACCCCACGACCTCATTTGCCATTCAAACCCCATCTCCCTTCCTCCACAGCCACTCTCCACCATCCTCCACCGCACCACCCAAACCCATTAAACCCAAAACCCTTTTTTTCCCCAAAAACCCACCTCAGCCATCTCCCTCATTCTCCCCATTTTTATTCTTATTTTTTTCTTTTCTGTTCTTCCTCCCACCGCCGATCACTTCACAGCCGCCACCTTCTTCTCCGGCGAGCTTGCCGGAATCCGGCAAGCCTACAACCCCTTCTTCCTCCTCCATTCTTTTCTACCACCTTCCTCCTCCTCCACAGCCGAACCACCATCCACAGCCACCATCTCCACCCCAAACCTCTACCACCTCCCTCAGCAACTCCCAAACCCAAACCCCATTTTCGAAAAAAACACCTCCTCCTCCATCTTCTCCGGCAAACCGCCCCGCCGCCACCACCATCGAACCCCCAGCCACCCATCATCATCTCGAAAATCTACCCCAAGCTCCATTAAAACCGCCCACCACCACCACCACCTCTATCATTCGGCATTTTTCCTGCAAATCCAAAACCCATTTCAAGAAGAAAAAAAAAAAAACCACCGAGCCTCTTCCACCGAGACCCACCAAACCCCCACCCTTTGCCTCCACCCCAGCCGCCACCGCAACCCTCCCCGTTTCTTCTCTTCCCGCCTCGCCGCTCCTCCACCACCAGCCGCCACCATTTCTTATCTCTTAAAAAAAAAAAAAAAAAAAAAAAAACTTCCAAACCCAAAAATCCAACCCACCGCCACCTTCTGCCGTTCCCACCCCCATTCAGCCACCGTACCCTCCCATCAAACCCATTTTCCCTTTTTTCCCATCTCACTTTCTAAAAAACCAAGCTCTCTCCAGATTCACCGCCATCAGCCACCTTCTCTTCCCCAACAGCCGACACTTTAAACCCTAGAGAAGACCCCACCTTCTCATCTCCTTCGGTGAAATTTCTCCCGGAATCCGGCGATCCTCCGAGGGACCCAGTCGTCTTTGTCGAAATTGGATCGGAATTTCGATCTACCCCATTTGTGAGGGAAGGAGATATAAGCAGGGTGAAGAAATTAAAAAGAAAAAGGGGGAAAAGGAGGGGAGGATTCGGTCATTCTCTTTGGGAAGGAGGGATCATTTTGTTGAAGCAAAAGAGAGTGAGAACAGCGATGAGGAGGTAATTTCAGAAAATTCTTGGCTGAGCTCTCGTCAATTACACTGGTAATCTCGCATCCTTTGGTTGAATTTTGATAGCGAGACTACCCAGTTTTAATAATGGCACCAAACCAGCTTTTTTATTTTATTTTATTTTATTTTATTTTATTGAAGTTGATTATTAATATTAAATTGTCGAGAATAGTAACTGTTTGAATAGTAATAGGATGAAATATTTATTTTTGTGCATAGTAAAGGTTGTGTGAACAGTACTAGAATGAGTAATATTATTAAATCATTATTTTGTCGATTAATATTATTAAATTATTATTTTGTCGGTGATTAATATTATTATTTTATTATTTTTGTCGGTCGCGATGAATAATATTATTTAAGTATTATTTTCGTCGGTGGAATATTTAATTATTATTTCGTTTCCAATTATTGATGGTTCCCGCTGGTGTGGGATCCGCTGGTGTGGGGCCCGCTTGTGTGGGACCCGCTGATGTGGGACCCGCTGATGTGGAGCCTACTGATGTGGGACCCGCTGATGTGGGACCCGCTGATGTGGAGTCTACTGATGTGGGACCCGCTGGTGTGGGGCCCGCTGATGTATGAATAGTACTTGGTAGGTCCTACTGTGAATAGTAGTTTTGAATAGTACTTATGAATAGTAATCTTGTATAGTAATCTTGCATAGTGACTATTGACATAGTTCTTATAGATTTTCAAGAGGTTGTCCATCGATTTCAGAGGTTTCCTCGGCGGGTCCAGGCTATGACGGAATGCTTCTTGAGCCAACCCCCTCCCTTCCTGCCTTAGAGTCTTCGCAGGTTAAGGGATTTCTTCCTCTTTAGAGTCAGTCCTAGAGAGTTTAGGAGTCAGTCCTACCATCCTAGGGTTTAGGTGTCTGTCCTACCCCTGTAGAGTTTAGGATTATGTCCTATCCCTTCATAAAATTTAGGATTTCGTCCTTCAATCTTTCAGAGTCAGTCTTCAGCATAGGAGTCAGTCCTTCAGTCTTTCAGTGGTCTGTCCTATCATCATAGGGGTTAGGATTCTGTCACCCTCTCATCAAGTCGTGCGTTTTTTTCTATCCACTCCTGCAAGGTATAGGATGCTGTCCAACCCTTGCAGAGTCGTGATTCTGTTCATTCCCCCCGCAAAGCATAGGATGCTGTCCAACCTTTGCGGGATATCAGGAGTCTGTCCTCCCCTTGTGATGATAGGATTCTGTCCTCTTGTGTCGAAAAAATCAAAAACATCTGAAAAATCAAAAATCTCAAAAATCTCGAGTCATTAGAGTGTAGTTAGGAAAATCTGTTCCGAACTACGGATGGCTTGATCCCTAGCTGAGGGGTACGTAGGCAGCTCAGGCGTGCTGCTGGCACCCTGAGTTCAGTCACCTTTTTTTTTCATCACCCTTTCACCCCCCTTTTTACACCATTTTTTTACAAATATTTCTCACCATCTTTTCCGAACTACGTTGGCTTGATCCCTTTCAACAGGGTACGTAGTGCAGCTTGGGGTTCACATCCCAGGTCCAGCCAAACCTTTAAAAATAAACATTTCAAATATTCCCAAAAATACAAAAAACTTCAAAACTTCCATAAGCTTTCAAACCTTTAAAAATAAACATTTTCAAAAATCCAGAAAAATACAAAAATCTTCAAACCTTTAAAAATAAACATTTCAAATATTCCCAAAAATACAAAAAACTTCAAAACTTCCATAAGCTTTCAAACCTTTAAAAATAAACATTTTCAAAACTCCAGAAAAATACAAAAATCTCCAAACCTTTAAAAAATAAACATTTCAAATATTTCCAAAAATACAAAAAACTTCAAAATATTCCAAAAAAATACAAAAAAACTTCAAAACCTTTTCAAAAAAGATCTTCCCCTAGAGTTAGGAGTTTGTCCTAGATATTTAGGGTGTTTTAGAGTTAGGAGTCGGTCCTGATTTGTATTGATATGGTGTGTCCTGTCGTGTGAGTGTCCCTAGAGTTAGGAGGCCTCAAGTCGATCGGTTAGACATTTAGTCGAACCGATGGCTAGACTAGGAAGCATATAGTCAACCCATGGTTTTCCTTAGAATGCACAGCCTAGATACACATAGGATATAGGGCTCACCTGCATTAGCTTAAGGCTAATCAACTTGCATTAGTTAGGGCATATAGAGTCCTAAAAATTACAATCCACTTGAATTTAAGCAATCGCACAAAAAGCTTTAAACATCAGTCGAGTCTAGTGGATCGAGTCTAGGATAGCGGTCCTAGAGTTTTAGGCATCGTAGTTTAGAATAGGGCACCGAACTACGTTGGCTCTGATTCTTCCCGAGGCCGGGATACGTAGTGCAGCTAGGATGGATGGCCATCCTGGTCCGAGTCAAGTATTGCATTAGAGTCTAGGGCTTGTCGTGTCGGGTCATGTGTCGAGTCGTGTTGTGTTGTGTGTTTTGCTGTGTTTTCTTATTTTTATGTACAGATCCTATACCTTTAGCTGTAGCATGCATGTGTTTGCCCACCAGAACTTAGACACCAATCAGGCATGTCACTCATAACCTAGATATTTTAGGTGACACTTCTTTCACTTCTTTTATGTGTGTTTCTTATTCATCTCCGAGACGTGCATGATTAGCTAGACGTTATCTCGGGGATATTCGTTCCCATTTCGCATGATTTTCTCCCAAAACTCTTCAAAATTAATAATAAATGGCATAAGAGACCAGGTGCTAGCACTTGGGCGAATTGGGGGCGCCTAATCCCTTCCCCATTCGTCATCAGGCACGAACCCTATTTTATATCTCTGGTTATCTGTTGCAACAGAGCACAGCATGGGATCCAGGGCCCACTTCCTTGGATGGCGACTCTTTCTTTGCTTAAGGTGCGTCTCGAATCCGGGCTAGTCCCCGAATCGAGAGGTATCTCACTTTACATCGCCGCTCATGCTGTGAGGGGCACTCTTTCGAGAGTTCCTTGGTGGGGCTCTCCTTCACGTGGACGATCTAGAGACTCGCGCGGGGGCACGTCCCTCCACGCCCGTCCCGGATCGGGGTCCACAATGAGTGCTGATGTGTTGATGACCGGCGCGTGCTCCTTTTAAAAGTGTATATGGGCATTTTGGCCATTCTTATTAGACATGGGTTAATATGATGATATACTTTGAAGGTAGAATAATGCCAATCCATTTCTACATAGAACCTTGTTGGAAATATTCTGGCTAAATTTTCATTTTATTTTAGGAGATTAACATTCTGATCGCATTTGGGTTATCTCCTAGAGTAGATGATTTTTCATGCTACAGAGCTAGGTCAGCCGTGATTTTAGTATTCTAAAATCAGCCCATTTATTTGCAATTCAGTCCAAAGTTTTCTATCAGCTCAGCTACTCGCAATTCAGCCCATGGTTGGCTCCCTGTTTTGGCACAATGTGAATCTATGGTTCAGCCACTGTTAACACAAATCTGTCCCGTAGTTTAGCTCCGGTTTTATGCGCATTCTTAAGCCCATTTCTTTAGGGGAACTTATTTAGTCTTAGTAGCGTCCTCCTCTTTATTTAGCGAGACTTTCTAAGTCTTTTAGATATCCCTTTAAGTTTTAGATTCCCTTGTCATTGTAAGACAAAGGGCGATGATAGGGATACTTTGAGCCCTCCTTTGTATATAGGAGACTTGCCCAGTCTCATCAGAACCCTTGTTTACGTCATTTGTGTCTCAGGGACAAGCCTTGTCTCATATAGAGAGTTTCCCCTTTAGGATGCTTACCTAGTCTCATGTTAGAGTGGCCTCCTCTTTTAGAACGAGTCTTTGACTTGGTAGTGTTATTAGAGAGTCTCTGACTCATTTGTACTCCCTCCCTAGTGTTATTAATTAGGAGTTTTTCCATTAAAGACTAACTCAGTCATATAGAGCCTTCCCTGCTTGGGATCTTAGATTGTTTTCTCTGTTCTTGGGACACTTCTTTACGTGTTGTGGTTCGTCTCTTTGATATGCTAGTTGCTTGTTCGGGGTTTCCCCTTTAGATTTAGGGCTTTGCCCTAGTTTGTGGTATTACTTGCGTGTTCCCTTTAAGATTGAAAGCATTTAAAGGTCCTAAAACATTTCAAGTTTTAAAATCCAAAAAAATATTAGAAATTTGAAACTCAAAAATATTTGAAAACTTTAAAAATATCAAAAACATTTGAAAAACTTTAAAAATATCAAAAACAGTTGAAAAAACATTAAAACCGTCAAATCATTTGAAGTGTTAGGAGAGTTCGTTTCGAATTACGTTGGCTTGATCCTCTTCCACGAGATACGTAGTGCAGCTTGGGATCTTCATCCCAAGTCCAGCCAAACTTTGTAAATAAATGCTTTAACCTTTTTTTCTTCAAAACCTTGTTTTCAACAAGATCTTCCTCTAGAGTTAGGAGTTTGTCCTAGATAGAGAGTTTTAGAGTTAGGATTTTGTCTTTGATTTGTTGTGTGCTTGTTTGTGATTGTTTTAGAGTTAGGGGTTTGTCCTAGAGTTATAGGAGCGCCTCCGTCTGGTCAGTTGGCGATTCACATCGCCGACTGATGACTAGAATAGGATGCGTTAGTCAACCCTTTATTTTCCTTAGGAAATATAGCCTAGTTACACAGGTTGTAGGAACCACCTGCGTTAGCTTAGGGCTAACCTGCATTTAGTTAGGGCATATAGGGTGTCCTAAAATCTACAATTCACTGAAATCTAAATAATCGTTCATGAAGCTTTAATAACTAGTCTGGTCTTTTAGATCGAGTCTAGGATAGAGGTTTAGGTGTCTTAGGCATCATAGCTTAGAATAGGTGCGAAGAACTACGTTGCCTTAATTCTCGTGGAGGCGGGGATACATAGGCTTCTTTGGATGAATATCAGATCATCTAAAGACTCGGGCTAAATGGTTTAGAGTCTTAGGATTTGTTGTGTTGTTATCATATGTTTTTGTAAGCCCAATGGTTTCCACCTTTGCATTCCCATCTTTATTTGATGATTCCAATACACAAGTGATTTATAATCACTAATGCGTTTGATTGTCTAAGTTGTAGATCACATTGGTGCTAAGACAAGATTGCTTGGATTGAGGCCAAAGAAGCTCGCATTGAACCGCTTATGAAGGCCAAAGACATTGGAGATCCAAGACAATTGAAGACTTGAAGAATCCATTGAAGATCAAAGTCATATTAGAATGTATAAGATCCAATCTTAGTTTTTAGATCTTAAGAGGCATAATTAAGTTAATCTCACACACCCTAAATGTATAAGAGATTGTACTTGTGGTGTTCCAACACTTTGGAACCCTCATAACAATCCCAAGTTGGTGTAAAGTTGGAAGCCCAAAAATAAGAAGTGAAAATCTGCTCAACATAGGCTTCTCGGAACTCCGAGAGAATCCTCGGAGCTCCGAGAAATGATCCAGTAGACATTTTCCAACTTCTGTTTGTATTCCCGGAACTCCGAGATTTTTTCTCGGAACTCCGAGAATTTCTCAGAACTCCGAGAACACTATAACTGTCGGATTTTTAGCCGTTGGAAATTTTCCAGGAATTACAACAATGCCACTGAACGGTCATATTTTGGTTTTCCTATAAATATGGGTATTCCTAACATACCAAAGATGAATCCTAACACTCTTAAACTTTACTTGAACATTCAAAGAGTGAATCAAAGCTTGTTTATGCCTCTCATCTTCTAAGATTGGGATTTGGATCATAGGCTAAATTTGTACATCTTCTACTTCTTGTAAACCCTTGTGACAGATTTTTTTGTTCTTTCTTTCTTACTCAAAAGAACTTGTATCGGGCGAGTGTTCGGAGAAGCGTAGCCCACTCTCCGTGGTGAAGATCGCCACCAAGGTTAAAGGCGGTTGGAATTGTAATCGGCATTGATCTTCGCCGAAGTTAAGAAGATCACTAGTGAAGCCATCAACTGGTTTGGTTGGTGGAGTGGAGTAGGCCTCGCGTTTTGAGGACCGAACCACTTTAAATCTCGGGTGCACTCTCTCTTAAACTCTTGCTCTTTATTTGCATTTGCACCTTTAGATTTAACTTGTGTGCTTGAATTTCATCTTGATCTCTTAATCTTCTAAATTTGGGTTTGAGTTTTAAAAAGGTTAAAACTTGTTAGCAACCTAAATTTCACCTCCTCATTAGTTGCCAATTCGGGACCACCCTTGGATTTTCAGTTTTGATGTGTTTTCTTATTTTCTTATACTGATCCTATACCTTTAGCTGTAGCGTGTATGTGTTTGTTCACCAGAACTCACCAGTTAGGCATGTCACTCATAACCTAGTTGTCATTAGGTGACACATCTTTTATTTTATTTTGTGTGTGCTTATTATTTTATCCCCTGGTCATGCATGATTAGGTAGACGTCTTTCGGGGATACTTTGTTCCCATTTCACATGATTTTTACCCAAACTTCTTTGGAGTTAATGAAAATGGCATAAGAGACCAAGTGTTCGCACTCGGTCGAATTGGGGGTGCTCTTCGGACCTTCCCCATTCGTCATCAGGCACGGACCAGAGGGTGTATCTCTTTCTTGGTTTTGAGCCCTGGCTCCGGATCAGGATGTATCTCTTTCTTTTTATATCGCCACTCATACTATGCTGTGAGGGTGGCATCCGTTTCGAGAGTTCCTTGGTAGAGCTCTCCATTCACGTGGATGATCCAGAGGGTGTTAGGGACTCGTTCCCTCACCGTCCTCGGATCGGGGTCCACACTATAATATGAAATTCAATCAAATGAGGGTATTTTGATCATTTACAGAGAACCAATGGTGGTTTTATAAATTGCAAGAAGATTGGGCAGTTTTATGATCTCATATAATTTTTTAAATTTCTTTTGGAATTTTTTAGTATTTTATCGTATTAGACAAAGTAGTGAAAAATGAGATATGGTTTTGTTAGAGTCTCATGCAATTATTAGAATTTCTTTTGAAATTTTTGACATTTTATCCAAAATTTTAAGTTAGACAAACGAACTTAACATGGATACTTAAACTCAACATGAGGAGAGGAGAAGAGAGAAGACATACAACAAGGGGAAGTGGGATAGAGGAGAGTGGGGGCAGGGATGATTTTTTGGGCACACCCTATCTATGTCAGGGCCCATCAAATGAATGCTTTGGATGATCCACCGACCAAAAAACACAGTGGGCCCACATTGTTTGGATGATCCAAAGCATTCATTTTATGGGCCGTGACATAGATAGGGTGTGCCTAAAAAATTAGCTCCATTGCATCATCCTAGCCCTTCGATTTGTGGAGGTTTATACGCATCCATTTTAACCTCCACAAATCGAAGGGTTAGGATGATCCTATGGAGATGATTTTTAGGCATATCCTATCTATGTCAGGGCCCATCAAATGAATACTTTGGATCATCCAAACAACGTGGGCCCACTGTGTTTTTAACCTCCATTGTCCAATTTTAATGTTCACAAATCGAAGGGTTAGGATGATCCTATGGAGATGATTTTTTGGGCACACCCTATCTATGTCAGGGCCCATCAAATGAATGCTTTGGATCATCCCAACAACGTGGGCCCACTGTGTTTTTGGTTGGCGGACTAGAGAAGGTTCTCTAGTCGACTGACTAGAAACACTTTGCTCATATGTATATATGGGGGGTTTACTGTTCACCGCTGAGGTGGTAGCCTTCCCGTTCCTCCCTCAAATCTACGTGGCAATAAAATTCCAATGTGGCAATAATAAATCAGAAGTATTTTTTCTTTTCCTAACGTGTCCTTTCCCGTCCCAAATATTATTCCCTTTCGAAAGTAACCGCTTTAAATAGTAACGTTTCCTTTATTTTAGCCATTAATCTCTTATTAAAATTTGAGTTACCCTAATCAAATTCGAAAATTTTGGAAAGGACACAATTAACCTCATACCATCCTTTAATATAGAAGTATTCCTTTCCTTTGGTATTCCTTTCATTTGGTATTCCCAAATTCATGGCCACTTTACTAATGCATACATCCCACTGTTTATGGAATAAGTCGTTTCAATACAATTGTGTCATATTCCAAGATTTTGTTATTCCCTTATATATATATATATATATATATATATATATATATATATATATATATAGAGAGAGAGAGAGAGAGGGAGAGAATAGTGTTCATGCACAGCTGTTCAGATAGCTTATAAGAGCAGCTGCTTCAAAAACTCATGTGGCCCACATTTTTGGGGTGATCCAAAGCATTCATTTGAAAGGCCCTTCCATGGATAGGGTGTGTACCAAAAATCAGCCCTATAGGATCATCCTAACCCAATCAAAGGTGGAGGGGAAAATGGACAGACACTGTTTCTGACCATTTTTTCCCTCCACAAATGGCAGGGTTAGGATGATCCTAAAGGACTCATTTTTGGTACACACCCTATCCATGAGAGGGCCTTCCAAATGAATGCTTTGGATCACCCCAAAAATGTGGGGCCACATGAGTTTTTGAAGCAGCTGCTCAGATAAGCTATCTGAGCAGCTGCGCAGGAACACTTTGCTCATATATATATATATATATATATATATATAAAGGAAACTGTTGGTGCACTTAAGCTCACCAAGCTTATGGTGCGCTTAAGCGCCCAATCACATGGGTCCCACATTTTCTGTGGTGATCCAAACCATTCATTTGCAAGGCCCTATCGTAGATAGGGGGTGTACCAAAAATCAGCTCCATAGGATCATCCTAACCCTCCATTTGTGGAGGACAAAAATGGGCAGATTTGTTGACAAACAAGGTCTGTCCATTTTGACCTCCACAAATGGATGGGTTAGGATGATTCTATGGAGCTGATTTTTGGTACACCCCCAATCTATGTAAGGGCCTTTCAAATGAATGCTTTGGATCATCCTAACAAAGTGGGCCCCCATGTGATTGAGCGCTTAAGCGCACCATAAGCTTGGTGAGCTTAAGCGCACCAACAGTTTCCTCATATATATATATATATATATATATATATATATATATATATATATATATATAGGGTGCCTCCACCCCCTTTGGAAGTAGGACTATTCCCTACGGATGCACGCAATCGCCCATAAACCACGCGCATCAGATAATCCAGGGTGGGATTCGATCACAAGTCTCCAGGGAGCAAACCCGTGACTTATGCTGAAGAGCCAACACCCATATGGACAATTTTATTTTTTATTTTTCCCTTATATATCAGATAACGTATATGTGTTCGTGTATTCCCTACATACATGGTGGCGGGTTTTGATCGGGACACATTTGTTTATCAGAATTAGCCTTGTGTCTCTTTTTAGCTCATAATTTATTTTTGCATCGTTTTGTTCTCTTAAGAAATTCTAATTAATCTATTATTCATTTCTTTGGGGCAGTCTAACCAAAGTACTGTTTAACCAAGGCCTGAATATGTAAGTTTCCATGCTTTTCAAAATCCATGCTTTTCTTTTGAAATTTTCACCGTGACATGTTAACAATCAGTGTTTATGACGATAACCCCTTTTGGAAATGTCACTTTTATGAATCCATTTCCGTTTTAGCATGTTGGTATTGAGAGAAATCTTGGAGTTTCAGCTTTTTCTCTGCTCACTCTCTTTATAGTAAGATAGGATTTTCAGATATTTTAAAAATGTAACATAGGGTGTTGGGGTGATTTAAGCCTTTTTGTTAATGAATTTGAGAACGGGTTGTGATTGCGAAATTGGTTATTGGATTTCCAATTTATTCTTTCACCATCTCTGATTCCAAACTTATTTTAACCTATTTAGGTGTTAAATTTTTTATTTTTTCTTTCACCATCTCTTTCAACCCGTCTGATTTGTTCTTTAATCAACTTTTATTTTATTTTCAATCTTAATGGACTACCAAATCGTGCATCGCACGGTTGGACCCACTAGTATATATATATATATTTAGAGAGAGAGAGAGAGAGTTTTTATATGGTGCTTGATCAACAGCCTCTTAAAAAGTGGGCTGTTGTTGGATCAAATATATGGTGCCTGATCAACAGCCTCTTAAAAAGTGGGCTATTGTTGGATCAAATATCAAGGGTGATACTTGAACTTCATGCTTGGGCAACATATGATTTCTCAAAAGAGAGAGGTAAAATGTTAAAATAATGGAAAGAACGGGAGAAATGAAGAGAGAATTCATTTTCTTTTTTGAGAAAGTACAAATGGCTTTTCAATGAATTCACAAGGGTTAATTGTGTCTTTTTTCTTGTATGACATGTCTCTCTTTGACAAAAAGGACTGTAATTGGTAGTCAAATATATATATATATATATATATATATATATATATATAGAGAGAGAGAGAGAGAGAGAGAGAGGAAAATGATTGTGAGCTTGAAGCTCATATAGCTTATATGAGCTTGAGGGCCCAAACACATGGGTCCCACATTTTTTGTGGTGATCCAAACCATTCATTTGCAAGGCCCCATCATAGATAGGGTGTGTACCAAAAATCAGCTCCATTGGATCATCCTAACCCCTCCAAATGCGGAGGGCAAAAATGGGCAGATTTGTGGCAAACGGTGTCTGTCCATTTTGCCCTCCACTTTTGGATGGGTTAGGATGATCCTATGGAGCTGATTTTTTGTACACATCCTATCTATGTAAGGGCCTTTCAAATGAATGCTTTGGATCATCCTAATAATGTGGGCCCACATGTGTTTGGGCTCTCAAGCTCATATAAACTATATGAGCTTCAAGCTCACAATCATTTTCCTCATATATATATATATATATATATATATATATATATATATATATATATTTTTTTTTTTTTTTTTATGGGTAAGTTGGGGTTAGTCAAGAACCCGACCAGAATACAATAATAAAGGATGGTAGTCATATTTAATGAGTCTTTTCTCTTGAGAAACTGATGACAAGGACTTTTTCCTTGTTATTGTTTTCTCTCATATATATATATATATATATATATATATATATATATATATATATATCCGTGAAAACACATGAAGTCTAAAAAAACTAGGTACAACCCACTTTTTCTTATGATCCAAACCATTCATCTGTTTGGGCACAACGTAAATAGGTTGTGCCCAAAAAATCATTTCCATAGGATGATCCTAACCCTTCGATCTGTAGAAGATTCCATAAATGATTTTTGGAAATCTCCATATTCAGATCAGTTCAGATCGGAGGGTTAAGATCATCCTATGGAAATGATTTTTGGGCCACAACCTATTTACGTTGTGCCCAAAAAGATGAACGGTTTGGATCATCAAAAAAAGTGGGCCGTACCTACTTTTTTAGACTTCACGTGTTTTCACGGCCACCCATCATATAAGTTCTCATATATATATATATGAGGTAACTGTTGGTGAGCTTAACCAAACTTATGGTGAGCTAGCTTGCCCAATCACATGGGGGCCCACTTTGTTAGGATGATCCAAATCATTCATTTGAAAGTCCCTTACATAGATGGGGGGTTTACCAAAAATCAGTTCCATAGGATCATCCTAACCCCTCCATTTGTGGAGGACAAAAATGGACAGACACAAATCTGCCCCATTTTTGTCCTCCACAGATGGAGGGGTTAGGATGATCCTATGGAGCTGATTTTTGGTACACCCCCTATCTATGATAAGGCCTTGCAAATGAATGGTTTGGATCACTCCCCAAAATGTGGGACCCATGTGATTGGGCAAGCTAGCTCACCATAAGTTTGGTGAGCTTAAGCTCACCAACAGTTTCCTCATATATATATATAGAAAAGTGTAGCTACACATACGTGTAGCTAACTTAGCTACACCGACGGCTTAAAATACAGTGGGCCCCACATTGTTTGGGTGATGCAAACCATTCATTTGATGAGCCCTCACATAGATAGGGTGTGCCCAAAAAATCAGCTCCATAGGATCATCCCAACCCTACGATTTGTGGAGGCAAAAATGGACGTATAAAAACCTTCACAAATCTGTCCATTTTTGCCTCCACAGTTTGAAGGGTTGAGATCATCCAATGGAGCTGATTTTTTGGGCACACCCTATCAATGTGAGGTCTTATCAAATGAATGGTTTGGATCACCCAAATAATGTGGGCCGACTGTATTTTAAGCCGTCGGTGTAGCTAAGTTAGCTACATGTATGTGTAGCTTCACTTAACTCATATATATATATATATATATATATATATATATATATATATATATATATATATATATATAGAGAGAGAGAGAGAGAGAACGGTTCCTACACATATGTGTAGAGAGTTCTCTACACACTAGCTTAAAATACAGTGGGGGCCCACATTGTTTGGGTGATCCAAGCCATCCATTTTAAAGGCCCTCACATAGATTGGGTGTCTACAAAAAATCAGATCCATAGGATCACCCCAACCCTACGATTTGTGGAGGTAAAATGGATGTCTTTAAACCTTTACAAATTAGTGCATTTTTTGCCTCCACAGTTCGAATGGTTAGGATGATCCTATGGATCTGATTTTTTGTGGACACCCTATCTATGTGAGGGCCTTAAAAATGAATGGTTTGGATCACCCAAATAATGTGGCCCCCACTGTATTTTAAGCTAGTTTGTAGATAACTTATCTACACATATGTGTATGAACTGTTTTCTCATATGTATATATATATGAGGAAAAGGATTGTGAGCTTGAGCGTTGGAACCTTATGGTGAGCTTGAGCTCTCAAACCAATGAGGCCCACATTGTTAGGATGATCCAAAGCATTCACTAGAAAGGGCCTTACATAGATAGGGTGTGTACAAAAAATCAGATCCATAGGATCATCCTAACCCATCCATTTGTGGAGGTCAAAATGGACAGACCACAAATCTGCCCATTTTTGCCCTCCACTTTTGGAGGGGTTAGGATGATTCAATGGAGCTGATTTTTGGTACACACCCTATCTATGATAGGGCCTTGCAAATGAATGGTTTGGATCCTCACAGAAATTGTGGGACCCATGTGATTGGTGTACTCAAGCGCACCATTTCCTATTAGAGCTTGAGCGCATGAACATATTCCTCTATATATATATATATATATATATATATATATATATTTGATGGGTAAGTTGGGGTTAGGCAAGACCCCGACCAGAAGAATACAATAATAAAGGATCGTAGTCATATTTAATGAGTCTTTTCTCTTGAGAAACTGATGACAAGGACTTTTTCCTTATTATTGTTTTCTCTGTTAGTGTCAAGAGTAATATATTTTAGCAATATCTGGAGAGAAAAATGAATAAAAAATAACTAACACACAATCTTCTATATAAACCTTATTTGAAATTATAGCAACAAACTGAGGGTTCTACACCACACCGTTGAAACACTGCGAGGGAAACATTATCATGATTAACCATAAATATAAATTTTATATCTTCTTATACCGATCGAGTTCATTATTCATATAGATAACAATACATTTGCACATACATTGCTAAACACTAATATGATCTAATCCCCATCATTTTTTCCTAAGCCAAACCGGGCTTATTGTTTCTCAATTGAAATAGGTTCAACCAACAATAACATGACTCGCTCCTTGGTTTCGTTGTTTGGAACACCATATCCGTCATCGTATTGGTAAAAAAAATGGCTCGCCCGTGCCATACCCACTGTTGCATTGATAAAAGGCTGTGGAAAAGGAGAATTAGAGATAGAATCTTTATTCATCTTCTTCCACACATCACTAATTAGACCCTTTATATGCTCGCGAGCAACTGCCTCTGTAGAGCCTGTTTCATGCATGTAACATTGGACGGATTTGGGAACATCTCCTCTCTCTTGCTCTGCCTGAAAAAATACACAATGAAAATGATGATTCAAATAAATATTGTAATACTTAGAAGTCATATGAGAGAAAAATCAACACTCCTATGTGTAATATAGCTTATGTACCGTGCAAGTCCCCAAATCATCAACAAGTCGAGCAATAATCGATGACCAGCGTATGATATTCGGATTGTTGGTTAGGCATTCTTGTGCCTCCTTTGTTACCTTTTGGGTCAATGAAAAATAAACGTGTCCCATGATGAGAGGTATTGTTGATGAAACCCATGCATTGTTAAGATACTCATCAAGTGTGGGTGTGTATCTATTGTTATACCACTTTGCCTCCACAAGGTATGTATGACATTGATCTGACCACTAAATTAAAGAAAAACACTTACTAGTTAAGTTGCAGGTGTGAGCATGAAATTAGATTTTGCATCGCTAAATAGGGAAAATTAACTTGATAGCCATACCAGTTTCTTCAGGTACGCAATGGATTCCCATCCATGTTGTTGTAGGGTGTCATATGCCATTTCATTGATAGTGTTGAAGAGAGCTAGAAAACATATCTTCATATACAGTGGAAGTTGTTCTGTCGCATTAACATCCCATCTGAAAAAAATTCATCAAATAGTTAGTATGAGAATTAGACAATAGGCAACGACAAAATGTCTAGTAGAAAAATGGGAAAAATATACAAATACTGACTTATCAATGGCATCTGTAAAAAGCTCAAGTTCTTCAAGGGAACCATAAAGATCATAGACATCATCAATGGATGTTAGTAGTTGAGCCAATTTTGTAACCACAGATCTACCGTTCCAAAGCTCGGGTTCAGAGACAGTTCCAACAGCCCATATAAAGCACTCCAATAAACGGTCTCTGGCAAAGTTCAAGTGCTTTCCAAGACCCAAATTTCCCCACCACCTAAGACGGAAGAGCGCTGGATAAGAATAATGTAATTCCATTGGGAGGTGCCTTACACATCCAGTCACATTCTTAATATGTGTAAGAAAATGATATCAGAACTTCCCAATTTTGATTTTCAAAATTATATGGTTAGTAACTCAAGAGAAAGGGTGAAGGAGAATATTCAAAAAAATATATCAAAAAATCACCTATTTCTTTTTTTCTATATAGTATATGTATGTATGTATGTATGCATGCATGCATGTGTGTGTGTGGCATTTTGCGGCTGGCTGTTTCATGAGAGAGCAGCCACATAGGCTCACTTTTAGATTTGCATATAAATAGACGATATATGAGAAAGACATCTCTTGTCCTCTTACTTTGACATGGCTTTAGCATTGGTCTGATACATGCCTTGCACCATGTTGTAATCAAGCTTAGCCAGCTCAAATAACAAATGGCTCATGTCCTCTTCACCAACATATGTTTCTTCTATATACCACCTAGCCTCTATGGCTGGCACCCTCCAATTCAAGGGACTCTCTAAGGCATGCTCTACTTGTCTTTCCAGCTTCTGCTCTATGCTCTTACTTTTCAGTGCATCCTTGAGATGAATGGTCGTGAAGGCTTTGGCCTCGTCCAAGATAATTTCTCCTTCAAAAGCAAGGTATGAAGCTTCGTACAAGCTCAACATCCCCTTTGTATCCTCACAAAGCGATACCATGAAATCACCCTTGTCATCCTTGAAGCCATTGAAAACATCTGTCTCACAAATACCACAAACTTTAGATATCATAGCAAGTGTATGTGAACCATTACCTGATGAAGAATATGTGTTGAAGTATATATGAATAAATAACACCAACTCTAAAAGCTTAAGCTTCGTAGTAATTGGTTGTTTCACATGGTATTAGAGCTATTGCCTCACGGCAGGTCTTGGGTTCAAAACCCAACAACTCTTTAATGTATTGAAAATCCATGTGTATGGCCAACCCAAAACAGGGGCCCATGAGCCACGTGTAAAAAGAAAGGCCACACATGAGGGGGAATGTTGAAGTATAAATGATTAAATAACACCAACTCTAACAGCTCAAGCTTTTGGTGTAATTAGTTGTTTCACGAGATTATACACCTTGTGAGACCTCAAACCCATGTTGTCTAAGGAGCCTAAAGTGGAGAGCCGTAGCATAGAGACTGTCCCCCCTCAGCATGTTCTTGTCATTGATGGATATGATACGTAGTGCTTCCTTGATCTCCTTCTTGAAGTGATATCCCAACCCTAGGCATTGAAGGGTGTCAATCAGCTTCAGTCGATCTAGAGGTTGGTCGACCTTTTCAAGCAAACACCTCACTTCTTCCTTCAACTTTTGGACTCGTTTCTCATAAACCTCCCCCTGCATATTGAATGGAAACTTGGTAAAATCCACACACGAAATGATGGGAAATTAAACCGAAAACATTAAGGCCATGTTTGGAAACCATAAAACAAATTCAGGAAATATTAGTTTTGTCAAGTGGTGAGAAATGGAAAGAAAGAGTGGGAGAGGGAGAGAATTAATTGAGAGGGTAGGATGGAGGACTAAAATTTCATGGCTAGGAAACATGGGCTATAGATTGTGATGATCACCTTGTAATCACTCTTTAGTGACTGAATGAAATCATAATCCGCGAAGCTTTGTTGGTAGTTTGCTGATCGCCGAGTGATTGTTGGCTGACTTGGCTTCAGTGTTTGAGTGCTTAGAACACATGTAGCCATGTTTAAAATTATCTGAGTTATTGGTGGAAGGATTAGGGATGAAAGGGAAGAGGAGAAGAAAAGCCGTCTTATGATTATGTGACAAATGATCGAATTATTTATACCCACTTCACTCTTATGTGACAAGTTTTTTCCCCTATAAAGAAAGATTGCTTAAACCCTCTTATATTTCATGGAACATGAGGCTGTTTTTTTCTCAATAAGGAAAGATGGCTGAAACCCTCTTACATCTCATGGAACATGAGGCTTCAATAATTGCTGCCCTTTTATATGGTACTTCAAATCCAAATCAATTGATCTTCATCAACCTCTATCATGTCCAAGGTTTTAAATTTTGTCCAAAATCCGAAATTTCAGACCGAATTTCGGATTTCGGTCAAGACCGAAATGTTCCGAAACTGAAATTGTCGAAACGTACCAAATTTTGGCTGAAATTTCAGAATTTTTGTTAATTTCGGCAAAATTTGGAAAAAAAATATATTGATTTTTTATTCCTTTCCCAAATTTCAGCCAAAATTTCGGCCCAAAAATTCGAAATTTCATATGTCTTTACCAAATTTCGAGATTTTGGCTGAAATTTCGGTTTCGGCTAGGTCCAAACTTACCCCCAGAACAGAAATTTAAAACCTTGATCATGTCTATGAATTATGATTGTATGGAATATTACTTTGTGAACACGGTCATGCATGCACCACATTTTTGCATAGGGATATGGTAGACCGGCCTCTAACACGTGTACGGATTATGAATGTAGGGAATACTACTTCGTAACCATCGTCATGCACCACGTTTTTGCATAGGCTCTATTCACTTCTTTTCCCCGGAAAGGAAAGGAAAGGATTTCATTTTCCTTTCCTTTCCAGGTGACATGGCAGAAGGAAAGGAATCCAGGGAAACTGTCAAGGAAAATGTTTCGTTTTCCTTGGAAAGCCTCTTTCCGATATATTTAATCGGAAACCAAATCTCAAGTAACAGGGAAAAAGTCAATTTCCACGTCATTTTCAGCTTTTTAATAAGAAATTCCATGTCTGGTAATATTTTTCCCTAGAAAAGAAGTGAACACAGAAATTCTGTCTTGTCAAGGTCTTGTCAGGGAAAAAAAGGCTGTTTTCCAGGGAAAACAGCACTAGGGAAAAGAAGTGAACAAAGCCATAGGGAAATGTGAGATTGGCCACCCTCCCTCTCTATCATTACCTACGCCACTCACCTAATCTCTTTCTTAAGAAAACTAATGAAAGATTACAATGCAAACATAAATGTAATTTTACATCTTAACCATAAATGCATCTTTTTTGGTAAACTTTTTAGTACTTAAGTAGGATGATCATCTTGATTGCTTAGCATTGGAAAAGAACTAGAACAGACTGATTGTAATATGACTACTCTGATTAAAATTTAAGAATGCGGTATAAAATACGCTTCTGATGAATATAAAGATGGAGGCGGATTATCAATTTCAGAAGAATCAATCATTGTATATAGCATGTGCATGCTCGCAAACTGTGGACTCTTGCCAACTTGGTCACTCTTCTTGAAAATTGTATTCACTCCCTACAGGAGAACCGGGATGGGTGAACCAACCTCCAAAATAAAACAGCCCACATACTCTAGTAGACGTGCATTCGCATACTCATATTCTTGGAATCACTTCCAAGATGTGCTCAGGTACGGAGCTGATGGTGGAGGAATAGAGAGCGAGAATCTTGAGGTGTCTTCTCTATAGCAGTCACTTTGCGTGTTCAAACAAGTCATTTAGGACGAAACAACCACGACCCAGCCCGGCCCGGCCCGACCTGGCCAGGCAAGCGTGCATTTGTTTATTTTAGTTCAACTTAAAATGGGCTCACCCAAACAAATACAATGCCCCTTGAAAGGCCCAAGCCTTTTCCCAACACCACTTCTTATAAGGAGACAAAAGTTTTCTCCACTTTCCAATGTGTGATTAAACTTTTTAGATTGGATTTCACACACTCACATGGAGCACACATATATAAAGGTCTTGGGTTAAAGTTTAAAACCTCACTGAATGACAAGAAGTTTATAAGGCAAGAGGGAGATTCTTGTTTTGAATTTTGCCTCCAAATTTTAAGATAAAATTCCCAACACTCAACCCTTTGAAGTTGTCCTAGTCACAATCCATTTACAACGGCGATTTGGACAAGGGCAAGGAGTGCCGAGATGTTCAAATCAACCAGACAATGGTTTAACCGAACGCTTTGATAAGAGGCATAAGGAATTAGGGCACTTTGAGCGAGACTGTCGTTAGTGTATGAGTAATTCTTGAGTGAAAATATTTAGAGAAAAACCAGCCCCTTTTATAAGTAGAAATCTGGATTCTAGTGGTACTTTATGTTGGCGTTTTGTGTAGCTTACATTGGATGGGACCCACATATAAAGAAAACGTTTGGTCTTCTGGATCTCTTATCCACTATTGTTGTGTTTGCAAAGGAGTCTTAAATATAAATCCCAATTGTTTTTAAACTTAAGGAAAAACCAAGTGTTTGAAGAGCGGTGGGATTCAAAAGCATATGATCCCATAATCTATAAATGTGCGTTGAGCTTGATGGGAGAACACACATAGTTTTATAGCTAAAGTTTCCATCTAAAGAGGGTCCCTAATCAAAGAGGAAAATCGTGCCTGCGATTCCATCGATCGAGGCTAAGGTCTTCTTCAGATTAGAAGAACACTATTCCATTGTTTGAGGCGCACGGAGTTCTTAGTTTCAACAAGGTTCAAGGGAATTCGCAATCTCAACTTCTAATCGCCATGACCGGAGGTAAGTTCTGCATTAATTACTTAGTAATGTAAAGTTTACAGTTGGTATCAGACAACCTTCGCGTTGTGGCGATTGATCAAGAGACTTCAATTCGTTTTGAATGGATAATTCAAATCATTTTTATTCACCCGCCCTTTTATGGTTAAATCGAATTCAATTTGATGAACTTTTTGAAGAGCGGATGATGTAAGATTAATTTGAATCATAGGAATTTTGACTATAGAATAAAGTTACAATTTCCAGTGAAAGAATGGTGAAAACGCTATTAAAATCGGCAAGAAATCAAGGTTTTTTTGTTTTTTTGACCACCGTCGGAGTTTTGCCGATGTCTCCGGCTATCCGACCGTACGGATGGATAGCCGCCGATGGTAGGAACTAGGAAGCCAATGCCACTAACGGCGGGTCATTTGGAGTTCTGTAGCTCCTCCAGTGTTCATCGAAATTCCGGCCTGAATTAGGGACACATCTTGAATTTTCAAAATAGTGGTTATGGTCTATTGGGGAATACTACTGAATCGACTCGCTGAGTCGACTAAGCCAGATCGACTCAACCCGAGCTGAAGTGAGTTGACTCGGCCCAACCCTAGCCGAGCCGAGCCAACAAGATGTACAGTTTATGTTATTATTTTACTAGTATGTTAACACCACTCTCCTATTTAATTAACATTCAATTTTTGGGTTACCTTAATCAGTTTTAGAAAAAGTGTTAAATTGTACCCTAATGTTTTTGGGCGTTCCTGATCCAATGGAGGTGGTTTCGGAGTGATCAAAAGGTCGGTTCATACAATTTTAGTAAAAAAGGTGTCTTCCTCCCATTAAAGTTGAACCCAAAATTTAAGTGCAGTGTTTGGGCCTTTTCCAATAACTATTTCAAAAAGTTGTAAACTGTACTCTAAAGTTTTTGGGCATTCCGGACATAATGACAATGGTTTCAGAACCATCAGAGGCACATAGGTTACTGTTTTTGGTATCCCAACTTTAGAAGGGTATTTAAAGTTGGGTTTAGAGTTTGGGATTCACTCCCAAACTTTTATGGAACATGTCCAGCCACTTATGGCAATGTTTTAATCAGTTTTGGACTGATTGGATCAAGGGACTCTAATTACTAGGGGCCTATGTTGCGTTTATTCTTTTTCACATACAACTAAAGGCTGTTGGAAATTAGTTTGGATTCCCCATGAAGGTAATCCGATCGATCCAAAACTTTTTGCAATGAAGTTTGGACTTGGCCCAAATATTTCGAATCTAAATTTAAACTATTGTTGGTTCAGTTTCTACTTTGTGCATGTTTCTTTAAATTTGGCTGTTTATGTTATATGCAATCCTTCCAGTTCGTAATGGATGTTTGGAATCATTTGATTATATCCCATAAAGTAAAATGATTTTAATATGACACAAGGATTAGTCATATATTAGTATACCCATAGATACTATTATAAAGAGGTATTCTATTAGTTTGGGAGGGGCCACAACATCATATGGCCATGAGAATAAAAGTGACAATTGGTGCATTATTAATGCCCATTGATGCATAAAATGTAACTTTTCAGTTACTTCACTCTAATGGTGTCTAAAATTGCAATGGATTTATAATGCATAGCCACTTGGCCCACAGGAAGGCGGTTGTGTATTGTGAATTGATTGGAATCGTGAGATCAATGAGATTAGATCAAGGCCCTTATCCTAGGCCCACAGGTATGGAGAAGGGATGAAAGTCTAATTTAGTTGATCGGTGCGATTACTAAGGGTGGATCTAATGCGTGATGTAACCTCGGTCCACATGAGGGTTATAGTGACGTGCTACATTTACAACCGGATATGTCAATATGGGTTGGCATTCTGGTATTATGGATTAATTGGAATTTAGCATGTAGTGAGTATGTGTTGTAAGTTTAAGTTTTACAACTAATTAGTCAATATTTTGGAATTATGAATTTACAAGGATCCCTTTCCTTACTAGGGATAATTATTCTAAGTGAAATGATAGGATTACACACATTTTGGGTTAAATGGATCTGGATCTTGCTCTCATAGTGGATGAATCGTCCACTCTTACATATGAGACTCAAGAAGAGAAGGACCATCATAAATAGTAGAAGAGATCGAACCGCTTAAGCTTATTGCTCATTTAGAGCCATGTAGCTCAAAGCATCAGGTCATCTATCCTTAAAACTACTAATATCAAGGAATTTATGAAAGTTGTTCAAGAACAGTTTGTCAGTTCAGATAAGGCATTGACTGTGACCCTCATGAGCAAACTCGTATCTTTAAAGCACACTACAAACAAAGGGGTGTAAGAGCATATTGTTGTCCCCTAAAGGTTTAGATCTCTGAGTCTTTCTTGCTGTTCTTTATCCTCAACTCCCTCCCTAATTAATATAGTCGATTTAAGATTGGATCTAATATTCATAAGGGCAAATGGTCTATTAATAAACTATTGACCATGTGCGTACATAAGAAAGGGAGGATAAGACAAGAGAAGCTAGAAACAAGTCATCTTATCATTCGAGGAAAGAACCAAAGAAAGAATGGCAGGAGTGTTCCGATGAAGAAGAAGTTTGAGCTGAATGTATACTTGGGCATTTCAACGAATGCTGAATATCTGTTAGTAGAGAAAGTTATGCATAAAATTGTGCAATATTGAGTTCATGTTTTGAAAGGTACAATGTTTAACCAAATGATTCCTCTGATTATAGATTGGTTGATCTATTTTTTTTATTGTCATTAGGAGTTATTGTAGCTTATTATTGCATAACATCAGAGAATGAAATAGGTTCAATATATCTTCTAGGTGAGATCATACTCTTGTTAATATAAGCAAAAGTATTGAAAAGTGACATGATTTTTGACCAACTTATGATCGTATTTGTACTGTTTGTGAATTGGTTGAAGGATTAGTTGGATATTGTCTTGTATGGCCTTTCAAGAGGTGGTGCTAGCACAAGGTTACTTGGAGCCCTCCATAGGAGACATTCAGTGTCTCATTTGAGTTAGTTGTTTCTCCTATAGGAGACAGGCTTTGTCTCATTGGTCATAGATGTCCCTTCTTTTAGAAGACTTGCCCACTCTCACAAATATCCTTACTTGTCTCCCCTTCTTCTAGAAGACATGCTTTGTCTAGATGGCACCCCCGCTTAGAGTCACCAGTTTGAGAGTCAGTCCATTAGCATATGAGTATGTCCTTAGTTAGAGAGTCAGTCTTTCCGGAGTCTGTCCTATCATCATAGGGGTTAGGATTCTGTCCAACCTTTCATAAGTCATGTGATTCTGTCCAATCCTTGCAAGGCATATGATTCTATCCAACCCTTGCAGAGTCGTGATTCTGTCTAACCCCTCGCAAAGTATAGGATTATGTCCAACCTTTGCGAGATATCAGGAGTCTGTCCTACCCTTATGATGATAGGATTATGTCCTCTTGAGTCAAAAATATCAAAAACATCTAGAAAACATAAAAATATTCCGAAATTCTTGAGTCATTAGGAGAGTAGTTAGGAAATTTTGTTCCGAACTACGTTGGCTTGGTCCCTTTCCACAGGGTACGTAGGCAGCTTGGGATCCTTATCCCAAGTCCAGTCAAACTTTTTAAAAAAAATATTTGAAACCTTCTAAAAATCGTTTAAAGCTTCTTAATAAACCTGTTTTCGAAAAGATCTTTCCCTAGAGTTAAGAGTCTGGCCTAGATGTTTGGGGTGTCTTAGAGTTAGGAGTCTGTCATTGTTGTGTTTGTTCTAGAGTTAGGAGTCTATCCTCAAAAGGACGATGGCCCCTCAAAAGGATCAGGGTAAGGTGAACTCATGGTTTATCAACTAACCCAAAAGAATAGCAATCACACTGAAAATGTATTAGGTAAAATTTGACAGCATGACGGCTATATAAAGAGATCCCCACAAGTCATCATAAGAGTATGTGAATAAACTCTGTAGTATAAGAACCTCACCAAGGATATTTGTACCCAAATGATGGTAGCAAGATGGGCTCATGAGCAGTGAACGAAACATGGTCATCAGAGATATATAATCAAATGAAGGTCTGACCATGAACGGTGACATTTAGAGATGGGTTCAATTTACAACCAAAAGACCGAAGGATAATATGGCCATAAGAATGATGGTTGAAGGCCATCGATCTAATCATAATCCAAAAGATGAATGGATAAGGATAATTGATTAGATTAAACCTAACTAAGAAGTAAACCCTAATCTAATAATGTAAATCCACGATGGAAAACATTGATCAATTTTATGAATAATAGATCACGGGATAGATTATGAATAAAGAGCCAATAATCTAATGATTATCCACAGAATGGACAAATAGAAAGAATTGATTAGATTATGAAGGAGAACCTAACTAAGAGGTAAACCATAATCTAATAATGCACATATAGGATATGGATCCATGATACAGGGTATGAATCAGATATATAGTCAAAGGGTCAAAGGATAGACTATGGCCATAAGGGTGACAAGTAAAAGCCACTGACCAGATTTACATATGAAAAATGAATTGAGATAATTGATTGAATTAGATAAGAAAACCTCACTTAGGAGTAGGCCCTAATCTAATAATCAATATATATATATCCTAACCAAGGGCACCAACCCTAATCTAGTCTAGCGGAGTCAAGGAAGTCTCGACTCATAAATGACTGATGAGTACTAAACAACGGTGCAAATGGGCGCACAAGACGAACCACTCTCCTATACTAAATGGGTCAAGTCCAGGCTGTAACCAGGCTCACATGTGCTAGTCGCACATGTATGTCCTATATACATATATATTTAGTTGTGTCAAAAATATCGCCCCATTATACACTATAAAGGTGAACTATGCTTATGATCCATGCCCTTGTACATCACAAATGATCTAAGCAATGCACAGAGTTAATGGATCACGCTCATTGGCTGCATAGCCCTGGATATAAGTCTCACCCAGTGCCCCGTACAGGTAATCACCTCCTACCAAGCCTGACTGTACTTATACCCTGATGCCGACTCTAATATATATATATATATATATATATATATATATATATATATATATATATATATCAAAACCAAAAATAAAATAAAACATGAAGTGAAGTGTGTGAACCTTTGTTTTATTTACGCAACTATTTGGTGCCCCTGGATTCTAATGAAAAGGTTCTCATTTAGCTAAATTTTGGCCCAAATTTCCTTAAAATTAATTAAAATAGCATTATAATAGAGTCAGGCAATGTTCCAAGAACTCCCCAGTAGAGTCGCCAGCCTGTGGACCCCGATCCCAAGGAAGGCGGCGAGGATACGAGATCCCCGTCAATCCTCTAAGATCTCCACACGTGAAGGAGAGCTCTACCAAGGAACTCTCGAAAGAGTGCCCCTCACAGCATGATTAGCGATGTAAAAAGAGATACCTCTTTATTCGGGAACGAGCCCGGAATCGAGACGTACCTAAAATAACTCAGAGTCGCCATCCAAGGAAGTAGGCCTTGGATCCCATACTATACTCTATCACAACGGATAACCAGAGATACAAAAGTTCATGCCTGATGACGAATGGGGAAGGTGTTAGGCACCCCCAATTCGCCCGAGTGTAAAACACCCGATCTGTTATGCCATTTATTTATTAATTTTGAAAAAATTTGAGCAAAAATCATGTGAAATGGGAACGGATATCCTCGAGATAATATCTACCTAAGCATGCATGTCCCGGGGATGGGAATAATAAGCACACACAAAATAAATGAAAGAAATGTCACATAAGCATAGCTAGGTTATGAGTGGCATGCCTAATTGGTGTCTAAGTTCTGGTGGGCAAACGCATGTATATTGCATCTAAAGGTATAAGGTCTGTACAGAAAAATAAGAAAACATAACAAAACACATAACATGACTCGGCACCACACATGATACAACATGACAAACCCTAGACTCTAATGAGAAATTTGACCCGGACCAAGATGGTCATCCTGGCTATTCTACGTATCCCGGTTATTCTACGTATCCCGGTGTAGACACCCTCATTTTGCTACACTTTAACCAACAATAACCTAATATATTGATCCGTGGAATTTCATTGGTAAAATATGCATCCTCAAATTTTCTGAAAACCAAAATAATAAAGAGATGTACCTGGTGAGATGATTGGATTCGAAAAATTGAAAAAATACCCTGATTGGTGAATTTAGTGTGTTAAATCCCTTTGAGAGTCCCTCTATCATGGATTTATATGTTTTAGGTCATTAATATCTCGATCTGACTTTACAGATCATCAATCGGGACAAAATAAGCTAGGGTCACTTCACAGCCCGGGCCCTGATTCCATTCCGAGACCCGATTTCCGTAAATCTTCAGATCGAGGGTAGACGTTGACCTGGGTGTATTTCTTTACCAAGGATTTGTGATCATTTAGTCAAAATAATATCAATCAAGGTTAATCTCAAATCCGGATTAAACATTGGGTTACTTAACTAAGCAAAAAACTAGTGAAAAGTCACGGATCAAGGCGGGTTAAGCGAGATCCGTCGAAATCATCCCATTAAATCATTGATAACAGAATTTGTTTATGTCTCAATCATTGTCAATATTATGGTTTAATAGTTTTAACCGTTGGCCCAAAGTTGATCGAATCAGTTGTTTCTTCGGACCACCGATTTGCTCGATCTTTGAAAAAATAATCTACCGACGGAGATCGGAGGCTCGCATTGGTCAAAAATTTTGAAAAATAGTATTTCTACGGCAATATTGGGCTCAAATGAAAGAGGAAAAATCAACGATTCCAACGGCGAAAGAATTATCGAAATCGGACTTCAAAATCTCCTGAAAACCGCATTTTTCGATTTTCACATTCAAAATATTTGGAAAATCTTTGACAAAGATTCTAGGAGATTTGGTGGCATCATCTCATCCATTCTTTTGATCCCCTAAGGATTGCAATTGATCTCAACCACCCAATCTTATTCCATATTTTTGCAAAGATTTCAGGATATTTGGAGACCCGATCTCGCCCGTTCTTTCGATCACATGGAGATTGCAGTTAATCGCAACCATCCAAATCGTTGCCATTATCTACAAAGGCAACCAAATTGGACATTTTCCTTGCCTTGAAATTTGCTTCCAAATCTACAAAGATTCCAAGGACAAGTGGGATCATCTTGGACCTTGAATTGTTCATAAATCTTTAGTGCTTGATCCTGGCCGCATAAGTGACTGCCATTTTGAACATGGCCATGGCTAAAATGGAAGATGCCAAAGAAGAGGGAGAATATTCTAGAAAAATTTGATCTTGGTCATTCATTCCCCTTCCTTTTTCCATCACTCAACCTCCACCCTACACCTCTAGAACCTAAAGATGGCAACTCAGCTCCTCCCTCACCTATAAATACTCATGCTCTCTTCTCCTCTAGACAAGGAAATACTCCAAGAGAGCCGACGAAGAACTCTCTTAGCCACTCTTCCCTCCAAAATTTCGTCCAAACCCCCTCACTCCCTCATTTCTTCTCATTCGCCCTCTTTGGTCGTGGAATCACTAAGGAATCAGTTCAAAGTATCTTCAAGGAATCATCTAAAAATCAAGGATCGACATCAAACGGCAAAAGAGGTAGGTCTTTTATTTTTCAATTAAAAATTCATGGCATATAAGGCTGGTATTCATGCATATCTCTCTTAGTTCATGTCTCTCTCCATCCCTCTTCTGTCTATTTTTTTTTTATCAAATACCCCAAACCACACCGTATGCCGCACCCCCAAAGCCACACCCTAAGACTGCACCCCTAGGCTGCACCCCTAACCCTCACCCGTAATCTGCACCCCAACTCGAGTTAAACCCGAGCCAAATCCAATCCAAAACCTCTTAGGGTCCCGTCCCCATTCGACTATGCTTTAGGGTCCCACATCCAACCAAACAGCCCCCCTCCGCTTAGATTAAATCCCAACCCCACACAATCTCCATCGCCCAATCTCATAACCATCACATGCCTGCAGCTATAACTTCATAGCTAACTTCAGCCACCTCATTCACCCATGGCGTAAATCCCAAATGTTACATCCCATGGCCCATGTTCTCATCTCATTCATACCATCAACCCATCCATAGCGCCATCTCACCTAACCATGTGCCGTCAGCCCTCTTATCATTTAAATCAAACCCCATGTCTCCCGCCCATAACCAAACAGCACATGCATTCCTTCATTAATGTCACATCCCCCGCATGGCCATAAGCCACCAAACTTGCCATCCCAGTGGTCTCGGCCAACAACTGGCCTATGGCTATCAACCCAACCCCAACACCTACCCCATCAGACTATGCCATGTCTATTAATCCCATCATCCCCCATCCTCTATATCCATAGTCGAACATCAATCTACATCCATTATCTATTCCCACCTCCACATCTATTACCTACCCATTAATTCCATCAGAACACATCCACACTCATGACCATTAATCCTAATATCCACACACATATCCATACATCCATAATTCACATGCCCCCCACCCATTAATTCTAGCACTGTACCCCACCACCCTATCCAAACCCAAGCAAACCAAATTGAAATATTCAAGTACACCGTGTGATTCCCCAAATTACATGTGCTGTGCACATTTAACCACCAAAAATCCCAATCGAATCCAACCGGTCTAATCCCTACTCAACCCGAGTCACACACATCCAACCCCGACTCACCCCCGGTTTAACCCGAACCACACCTAGCCAATCCCAACTCGGTCTTACCCAAGCTGCACCCAAGCCAAGTCTAATCCGAGCCGCACCCAACCGGATCCAAGTTACACCAAACCCAAACCCAAACCCTCAACCAAGCCAATCCAACCCAACCCGAGTTATCCTGGACCCAACCCTGTCCAACCCAAGCCAACCTGAACCTACCCGGTTCAGCCCCAACCCAGTTCAGCCCCAACCCAACCGGTTCAACTCAAACCCAGAACCCGATCTCAACCCCAACCGAGCAGCCCTCATCCCCGTCCCATGTTCCACATCCATATATTTTACAGCCACATAGCCCATCCCCATCCCGTAGTATGTTATCCATAGCCCTAATCGGCCTCACCTCGCCCACTACCTCGGTCCAATCCAAGTCAACCCGGTTCAGCCCGTCTAATCCGGACCCAATACAAGTCAGCCCGGTCCAAGCCGGACCCAATCCGAGCCATCCCGGTTCAACCCGGACTCAGTTCGAACTGGTTCAACCCAACCCAGCCCAGACCAGCCCCTCAAACTCGATTCAACCCACCCGGTCCAAGGTTAACCCGACCCGAACTCGGATTTGCAGCTCGCACCCCACCACCACATGATCATCATAACATCCCATGGTCATCTACCTCCAGGCCTATCTCTCATCCAATGACCCAACACCCGTCCGTGTACTTCATCAAACCCATGCAGCACCCTGTGATTCGTATACCCATTCATGATACATATGATCTCCCCCTCCATCCTCAATAGTAAATCATCTAACTACAGGTCCATTACCCCATCCCCATGGCCGTAGGCCTATTACCCCTATACCCATAGTTAGTATCCCATCTCACCGCCGAATAAGAATTAAACCCAACCCAAACTATTTCAACCGGACCTAATTGGTCCAGCACAACCAAACCCATATGGGTTCCACCCCTAACCGAGCTTAGGCTGACCTCAAACATGCTTGGATTCATCCCAACCGAACTTAAGTTGGAAATCAAATCATGGGATGTTAATCATGCATGTAATGTGCACAATCAACGCCATCCCAACAGAACTATTTCCACCCAAACCCATGCGGGTTCCATGTACCCAGGTCTAACCCAAACCAACCCGAGTTAACTCGAGTCAACCCAATCCAACCTAACTTTACCCAACCCAAGTGGACCTTCATCCATGTCCGAGCCCACCCAACTCAACTTCTCCTATGCCCATTCCCAAACCCAATTGGTCATGTCCCCGAGCCTAATTAATTAGCCGAACAACTTTTGGCCGAATCTTACGGACGATTCCTCCTTCCAAGTTCCCAAAATCCCACTCTCAATCTAAATTCCCCATCCAAGTTTCCACTTCTCAATCCTAGCTTCCAAAGCTAATCCCAAATCTCAGTTCCAATTCTCAATCTCAACCACCAATCGGAACTACGTGTGGCTTGATCCCCGCGACGGGGTACGTAGGCAATTTGGCAAAACCAAGTTCAACCGCACCTTTCTCCATCATTCCCGTTCCCTCACACCATTCTTCGTCTCTTCCGTCCCTCTTTCTATCCCTTCTCCCATTCTCAAATCATTGATTGCATGTTTAGTTCTTTGGTCATTTTGCATGATTAGTTACTTTGCTTCCCATGTTTTAAAAATAGCATGTTACTTGTCTTTGACAGAAATTGCATGTTTAGTTATTTTGTTTGAATTGGGAACTCTTTGAAATTTGAAATCCTTAAAGAACCTAAGAACTTTCACCTAATTGGACAATTACAATTCAAGATCAATTGTAAAAATATTTTAGGTTCTAAACTTAGAGGTTGCACTTTAGGTTCCCCAATAGAATCTTAGAGCCCAAACTTCATAAATATACTGAAAATGCAACTTAGGTCCATTGCATTAGATCTAGGTTCATATAGCATAGGTCATTCTAAGTCAAATCAATTAATCAAATTCAACTTAAACTAAATCTCATAAAATGTCAAATCACTCATATAGGCATCTAAGCATTCTAGCTAGGCATTTAGGATCATCACTCCTGGCCCGCATGAGTCTAAACTGTGAACAGCTAAAAAAGTAAAATTAGAATGCATCTAGGTTAATAAAGTTCACATTCACCCCCTTTGTTAAACCTAAATAATTAAAGCTTTCAAAAGTTAGGCAAGGTCGGTGCTGTGCACTTCGTGCGGTACACCTTCCGACTTCGTAACCAGGTAACTTACCCAGAACTCAAAGCGTAGACCAAATTAACAGAGTTAATCATGGGTCCTAGATCCCTACTCTAGGTGGCGACTCTGGTCAGTTGCTTCTTTCGTGAAGTTAGGATTTTTATCCTAAATTTCTGGAAAAAGCAATCATATTCAAATCCAATGGACAAAGGCGCTATCATCATCACAAGACACACACTCTCGTGGGGCCACCCCCCCTCGGGACGGGATCCACACCCGGCCTCAGGAAGAATCAGAGTCAACGTAGTTCGGTGGCCTATTCTAAGCTACGATGCCTAACCATCTAGAACCGCTATCCTAGACTCGATCAACTATACTCGACTCGACCATTTTTTCAAGCTTCTTGTGTGATTGTTTAAGTTCAAGTGAATTGTAATTTTTAGGACTCCCTATATGCCCTGACTAATGTAAGTTTTTAGCCTTAAACTAATGCAGGTGTGCCTTACATCCTATGTGTAAGTAGGCTATATGTCCTAAGAAAAATAATGGGCTAACTAAGTACATCCTAGTCTAGCCATCGGTTCGACTAAATGTCTAACTGACCATGACTCGAGGCCTCCTAACTCTAGGGACACTCACACGACAAGACACGCAAAGCATCAACATAACCATAAGAGACTCCTAACTCTAAGACACCCCAAACTTCTAAGACAGACTCCTAACTCTCGGGGAGATCTTTTTGGAAAGGTTTTGAAGAATTTTTGTATTTTTAGAAGATTTGAAATGATTTGTTTTTTAAGGTTGGAAATGTTTATTTTTGAAGGTTTGACTGGACTTGGGATATGGATCCCAAGCTGCTTACGTACCTCGTGGAAGAGGATCAAGCCAACATAGTTCGGAAACAGACTCTCGTAACTACTCTCCTAGTGACTCAATGACTTTTCAGATGATTTGAATTTTTCAGATGTTTTGATGTTTTGAAATTTCTGAATGTTTTTGAGTTTTCATGTTTTCAATTGTTTTTTGTTATTTTGACTCAAGATGACAGATTCCTATCATCATAAGGGTAGGACAAACTTGTAATATCCCGCAAAGGTTGGACAGAATCCTATACTTTGCCGGGGAGACAGAATCCCGACTCTACAAGGGCTGGACAGAATCCTATGCCTTGCAAGGATTGAACAGAATCACATGACTTGATGAAAAGTTGGACAGAATCCTTATGATGATAGGACTGACTTCTGAAACTGAAGGACTGACTCCTAACACTAAAGGACAGACTCCTATCTAGAGGAAAGACTTTCTGCCTAAGGGCAGACTCCTATGCTAGTGACTCTAAGAGGGGCGCTAATGAGACATGACATGTCTCATAAAACAAGAGGATAACTAGGGCCAATGAGACAAAGCCTGTCTCCTATGGAAGAAACAGCTAACTCTAATGAGACACTGAATGTCTCCTATGGAGGGCTCCAAGTAACCTTATCATTGCCCTTGCAATGATAGATAGAATATGGGTATAGGCAACTGAAAATCCGATATAGGGGGTCCCAAGTTATAATAGAAATGGCAACTATGAGGAGGGAGAATACGGTTGTTTAAGAAAACTAGAATTTACCAATTTGAAAAACTTAAACCGATTAAGAGATCAAAAACAATATTTTAAGCATACAAGTTAAATCTAATGGTGCAATGCAAATGAAAGAGCAAAGAGATAGAAAGAGTGCACCCGAGATTTAAAGTGGTTCGGTCCTCAAACCCGAGGCCTACTCCACTCCACCAACCAAACCCGTTGATGGCTTCACTATTTGATCTTCTTAACATTGGCGAAGATCGGTGCCAATTACAATTGCTTTAACCTTGGTGGCAATCCTCACCACGGAGAAAAAGGGCTCCGCTTCTCCGAATACTCGCCCGAATACAAATCTTGAAAGATGAAAGAAAGAACTAAAAAATCCCTTCACAAGGGTTACAAAAGATGTACAATTGAGAGCCTATGATCCAAATCCTAGAGTTGGTGATGAGAGGCACAATTGAAGCTTGATTCACTCTTGGGTATTCAAATGAAGTTTAAGAGTGTTAGGATTGATAGTTTGTATGTTTAGAACACCCATATTTATAGGAAAAACAAAATATGACCGTTCAGTGGCATTACGGTAATTCCAGCAAAATTCCAAACGGCTCTTTTTCAGACCGTTGGAGTGTTCTCGGAGTTCCGAGAATAATTCTCGGAGTTCCGAGAAAAAATCTCGGAGTTCCGAGAAGCCACACAGAAATTGGAAAAAGTCTACTGGACCATTTCTCGGAGTTCCGAGAATAATTCTCGGAGTTCCGAGAATTCTCGGAGTTCCGAGAAAAACTCTCGGAGTTCCGAGAAGCCTATGCAGAGCAGATTTTCAATTCTGTTTTTGGGCTTCCAGTTCTCAACCAAGATGGGATTGCTATGAGGGTTCCAAGGTGTTGGAACTCCACAAATACAATCACTTGTTTATTTAGGGTGTGTGAGATTACCTTAATTATGCCTCTAAAAACCTAATCTAGGTTTGGATCAATTACATTAAAAAATGGTCTTCAATATTAATTTCTTCATGTCTTCAAGTCTTCATGACTTCTTGCTTGATGACTTTGGCCTTCCAATTAGTGGTCCAATGTGGGCTTCTTGGCCTTCAATCCAAGCATCCTTGATCTTACTTTATCAAGATCTACAACTTAGACAAACAAACACATTAGTGATAAATGATCACTTGTGTATTGGAATCATCAAAACAAGATGGGAATGCCAAGGTAAAAACCATTGGGCTTACAGCAACTTACAGACCAAGTTAGACTTCTAATAAGAATGTGCTAATAATGAGACTTGGGTAGTCTCCTATGAGTTGACTCACTAGTGAGACAAAGCCTGTCTCCAAAGGGTACAACTTGTTTCTTTATGAGACACAGCTTGTCCCCTAAGAGGGGGCTCTAGATGACTCTTTCATTACCCGTGCAATGAATAGGAGGACCTTATGTTTTAAGGGATACACATCTAAAAGACTGGACAAATCCTTTAAATAAAAGAGGGGAGTGCTACTCAGACTAAGCAAGTCCCCTAATGATGGACTTGGGCTAACGCCTTCATCGCCCTTAAAAAAGGGCTATCTAATACACTTTGGCTTTTGAATGGTGGTAATCAATAGGGAATGATATCATCATAATCATATTTCAGCATTAGCACCAACCCAGCTTGACATTTGGTGTTTGAAGAGTAGTCAAAAAGTTCAAACAAATCCTATGGAAAGCCTTGGTAAGCTTCATAAAGGGAAAGATACTAACTGAAATTGTGCATGTAAATCAAATACATCACATAAATAAGAAGCAATAGCCATAGACATATAAGAGCAGTTGGGTAGTCCAAACGGTCATGCAACTCTAATACCAATAACCAAATGTAACCATTCCAGTATACTAGTCAAAATTTACCCACTCCCAACCTGATCTTTAAAACAATAGAGCTGAAGCTACATAATATGGAAACTCACAGTAGTAATTCCCACGAGTTATTCATGATTTTTTTTAACAGTACACAACCCAAAATTTGGGATCTTGACAAATCTCAAAACCACCAAATAACACAGTGCAAATCCCAATGAAAATCCTTCAATATAATATCTTACCAACTCAAAATTGCAACACTTTTATTCGCTAAGATCATAAAAGTGATATCTACATGTGTAGGTTCTTAAGTAAAACCATTTCCATGAACAAATTCCTAGGTGAAAGCCCTGCTTAAAATTACCCTTCTAATTTCAAAACAAATGATAATTGAGTCTTATTATTACTGATGTTTCTCAAGTTAAAAACACTACAGGGCTGCTCCTACTAAAGAATTCTTATACAAACTTTTGAAAAAGAAACTTAAGACCGAAATAAGTTTTGTCCAAACATTATATCCATCACTTAACAAAGTGAACCACAACAGATTCAAATCAAAAATATGTCTCCTAATATAAGTTCCAAGGCTAGAGTAAAAGAAAACATTACGTCTATTTCACTGTTTTGTACGAAAGCCCCTGCAACACCTAATTACTAAGTCAAAATTCATAACCTGCAGGATATTCGTCTGAAACATACATGTACATTAATCAACACACAAACATTTGAATATGGGATCCCGTAGAAATAAAAACTAACTGACCAATCCATCATAATAAAATAACCATCAGTAGCTATCCTCTAAATTTACTATAAGAATAATCAAAACTTTTGAGATTATGAGACATAGGAACAAATGACCAGATAAAACAAATGAAAACGAAATGAAAGGATCATAAACACTTTGAGTATATACAAGCTTGAGACACGAGGCTATGACTTGGTAGAGTATACAAAAATTCCTTATATATTTGTATTCAAAGACTGCTAGTAAGGCATTACAGTTCTAAAATATCTTGTAGGCCCATTAAGTATAACACCCTAAATCACAGCTTTTATCCAAACATAAGAATGCTGACACCATTTTCCACAAGAAACTAGACCCATGCCCACTAGCTTTATTACAAAGGGTTATGCTAATGTTATCATAATTTTCTAACAAAGACAGAGCACTATAAAATCAACACGAACTATCAAAAAGTTGCAATCAAGACAAAATTTATTTGAATCTTTCTTTTTTCTTGTTAAAGATAAAGTTTGTAAAAAATACTTGAGGCCTAAACACTGGTTTATCAATGTAATTAACACAACAAAAATTCAAAGAAAAGAATCGCTTTACTACACATTCAAAGATTCAGGGTGAAACATAACAGGGAGATACACTCTATAGCTGGAAGCATTATTCCTAAACAAAGAAAAACTGGTATATATAAAAAAAAATCTACCGGTAAGCTATGGAAATAAAAGGGAAGAACTGACACATCAGACACATTACCATGGAGCAATACATTTCAAAGTCAATCCCCTAGAGTCATGGAGGTAATCTTAAAGATACGGATCTATCATAAATTAGGTAAAGAAAATATTTTTGATGTAGTTATATAAAGTTCTAAATAGAATAAAATTCATGGGAAAAAATACACAGTGAATACCTCCATGCTTTCTAAGAAAATTCCAACTCTATTCTCAACACAAATGAATAATTCGAGACAAGATCAACAGTACAAAGATAGAGAAAAAAAATAAAATAAACAAGAGATCATACCTTCAAATTGAGAGCAGGAAATGAATACGTCTTTACAAGATGTGAATCTCCTCTTCAACTTTCTAAGCTTCCTTTACAAACCTCTCTTTTATCTCTACAACTCTTAATTCAAAAACACCTTAATTCCCTTCTCCATCAACTCTACTGCTTATCTCTCTTTTGTATCTCATCTCAGATTTTTCTTTAAAAAAATCTTGTAGGGAATGCATCAGATCTTGGAAATGGAGGTTGTAATTGCCGGATTTCAAGAAGGTTTGGAAGGATTCAGGCAAAATTGCCGGAATCAATTGAGATGGTGGCAGTGAATGGGGAAAATGAAGATGGAGTTCCAACTCCCTTTATCTCCTCCGCAATTTTTCTAGGGTTTTCTCTCTTGTGCTAGGGTACATAGACAAAACAGAGCCGGAGAAAAGAAAAAGAAGAGGTTTAGGGTTTCTTGAAGTAAAATAGGGTTTTGGTGGAAGAACACCTCAGATCTAAGGTATAACAGCAAGCTCTAGGGTTAGAGGTAAGTAGAAGAGCAAGATAACAAGTTGAAATCGACTGCCCGGAGCTCCGGCGAGGTCACCGGGGAAGATGATCGGAAGAAAGGCAAAAGGAACCCTAACTTTCTTTCTTTATCTCTTTTTTCTCTGAAATCAGATCTGTAGATCCCCCCAAAATCCCAGCCGATCTCTCCTTTTATAGGTGAAAATGAGGCTGAAATTAACAACCCTTAAGCTTGGTAATTGCACCCCCTCATGCAGAAAATAATGTATTTTCACCCTCCTATTCTATCTCTATTTTGATTCTTCTTTCTTCTTCTTTTTTCTTCAACTGAATCACTTGAATCTTACTTTGTACCAGCCGGAGCTTGATCAAAGTTTGTCCAGAAAATGACCGGAGCAAGCCGGAGAAGGAAGGGAACAAGAGCTAGGGTTTCTTTTCTCTCTCTCTCTCTCTACCTCTCTCTGCTAGGTTCTCTCTGCTAGGTTTTGCTATAAGCCCTAAAATTAGAAAAAAATAAGCCATAGCCTCATATTTATAGAGATTTTGGCTAATTTTTCAAGCCCCTTAAGTTTCCCAGGCACCCCTTTGCAAAACATTTTACATTTGTGTTGAATGGGCAAAGGTGATCCATAAGAAAAGAATTTAATGAAATTTAAGGGAATAAATTTGCCCCTTTAAGTTACCCAGAAACAATCCTCTGCTACAAATTACTCTAACCAGACAACCCCTTAGACTGGATAAATCACTCTCCTTCTGCTACACTATATCACTATCTTTCGAATTGCGCTCGTTTGCTAAGCAAATCCTGACGGATTTCGATGAAATTTTGCGGAGACCTATGGGGGACCCTAACCTACCCTAGGGTGAAATTTGGGATTCTAGATCACTGATTTGACAAGATTTTATTAGAACTTGGCTACTTAGGGTTCGGTCAAAATGGGGTATGGGGTGTCTACAGATGCCCCTCTTTAGCAGTGTGCTTGTCACCCGAATGCCAAAGCTGAACAGACAACACATTTTGACCACTCGAAATGAAACAGATAAAATTTTGAATTTTATGTTTTGAAATGATATTCACAAAGGTAAACTAGCAAAAAAGGTCAAAACAAAACAAAATTTTGGGTTTTTAGGTTTTGAAACGGTATTCACAAGGGTAAAATGGATTTTAGTTTTAAAATTTCACATTCAACAGACTTATGATTAATTTGGTGAAACGATGGACACATAACTCGGCATTCAAAACATATTGGTGAGATAGTCTCCCACCAAACATATAACTTGGGTAACACATCGGTTACACAGGTATTCCTGACTCTGCACTTGGATGGCGATACACTGTGGAACGACGGATCATGACTTGACCTTTCATTACTAACAACAAAATAACTAGATAAAGTTGCGGTCCAGCTTTTCACCAAATTAGACAAAAAAGAACAACAGTTGAATGGAAATTTTGATCAAGGGTCCATGGCGATAAGCCAAGAAGAGCCTTGCTGAGAACATTTTTTGTTTTTTTGGAAATTGTATATCGAGGGTCCACGGCACACAGCCCTGAAGAGCCAAGCCATAATTTGGGGTCCGTGGTAATAAGCCGCGAAGAACCCAGCAAGCAAAAATCGAGGGTCCATGGTGGTAAGCCACGAAGTGCCTCGCGGAAAAAACACATTTTTTTTAGAAAATTGTATTTCGAGGGTCTATAGCAATAAGCTACGAAGAGCCAAGAAGTAATCGAGGGTCCACGACAACAAGCCATGAAGAGCTACGCGATGAATCTAGGGTCCATGGCAATAAGCCATGAAGAGCCTAGCACTAAATTTGGGGTCTGTGATAATAAGCCACAAAGAGCCCAACAAGAATAACAAGTATTTGAGATGAATGAAATGAGCATGGATAGTGGGTCCATGATATACCCTAAAGGACATATCATGAAGAGCCACTCAGGAAGCAAGGGTCCATGATGTGCCTGCCTGGCAAACCACGAAGAGCCAAGAATGAATAAGGATAGTGGGTCCATAATATAGCCTCAAGGACCGATCATGAAGAGCCACTAGGGGAGCAAGGGTCCATGGTGTACCCAAATGGCCAAGAATGGACAAGGATAGCAGGTCCATGATACAGCCTTAAAGACAGATCACGAAGAGCCACTCAAGAAGCAATGATCCATGGTGTACCTGAATGGTAGACCACGAAGAGCCTTGAATGAATAAGGATAGTAGGTCCATGATGCAACCCAAAATATAGATCACGAAGAGCCACTCAAGGAGCAAGGATCCATAGTGTACCTGAATGGTAGACCATGAAGAGCCTTGAATGAATAAGGGTAGTGGGTCCGTGATACAGCCTAACAGACAGATCATGAAGAGCACACAGGAATGCAAGGGTCCATGGTGTACGTAACTGGCAAACCACGAAGAGCCCTGGGAACCAATAGGAGTTGAAAATTGATTGATTTTGAATGATTTTTCTGGGATTAAATGTCTCTTGCTGAGAAGATTGGGGAGTACGAGTTCCTTGCTGAGGATTGGACTAAATAACTTGATGGGTTTTCTTGGGTATTGACCCTTTCAACAAGTGAAAAAGCATTACGCTGGGGTTTGAAGATTGCGGGAGCAAATTCTACACTCCACTGGGAAAATTAATTTTCTTTGAAAGTTAACTCTTCTAGAGAGTGAACTCATTTGAGTAGTTTAGAGATTTAGCTCAAAATATGCTCATATCTCTCTTATCTCAACTTGTTGTAAACATTGGCATTGATTGCCTTTGTGTGTTTGATATCTTTTATGACGTAAGTTATAAAAGATTCCCCTAGTGTATTGTACTTCCATGACAAGAGTCTCAAGGAAAGCAGAACCAAGGTTGGTAGGGGAATTTGGATTTGCATGGGTTCTTTCTTCAGAATAAAGATCGGATTATAACTGAGCACAAAAATTTCTCCTTGCATTGACCATTGCTTGATACTTGACATCTCCATCATGTCTGAACATGATATTTCTTGCCTTTCTCTGATACCTAAACCAGGATCTATTCCGAGTTTTTTTTCACTTCGAAAGGTATACACCCATTCTTTCAGTGCCAGACAACTTGGACCTTGAAGGAAAATGAATATGAACGAGAAACAGACTTCGAAGGACCCTATCAAAGAAGATGTACATTATTCGAAGGACTCGACTCACTTTTGATTCACCCTTAATTTGATGTGTTATTTTTTATGGTAAGGCTAACCGCTCTCAGAGTAATCTCGAAAACCATGTCAAGAGGCTCTAATTTCCTTCATCAGGATTTTCGCCATGGTTATTACCCCCTTCGAATTGCTCAGTTTCGATGCCCCTAGTTTAAAAGAGTATCAAAGCAAGTCTCACCACACTACTCGGATTCCAAGATTCTGCCCTGTTTAGTGATTGTTTTTCCATCTCATTCGAGTCTCCTCAGATGGAAATCCATGACTATTGTCTCCAGGGTTTCAATTTTGCAGATCGTTTATCTTGACTTTTGCCTAGATCACTTATATTACTCAAGCTTTGGAATTCTTCATTACTAAGGAACTCTTTTTGTATTTCATCAACAATCTGTTTATGAGATCCTGCCCTGCTTAGAGATTGCTTCTCCATCTCATCAATTACACCTTGCAAGTACTCATTGTTAGGTCGCCTTCTAAGTGACGTCAAAAACAATTACGTCACTAAAGGTTAGGTACACCTCCCTGGCCCTCGAATCCGCCCAAAATATCGATCTCAAGTTTCCATCAACATCTATCTCCATAGCAAACTCAAAATCCGGATGTTCCGCCCGTTTCTGTTGAAACTAATTAGCTACTGTGGCAGCTTCACGTCCCATATTGTTGGCCCTCTGTGCTCTCAAATGAGACGACACCTGATCTGGTGTGAGAGCACTAGATGAACCATCGTTTGAAGCGTTAATTGCCCTTGCAATGCCAGTAGACCCATCACTGTGCATTTTATCCATCAAGTTCCTACATGAGGCTTTCTTATGTAATGTATTATGTGAATGATGCAACTATGTCTTCAATGGAGATGTAAGATTATGGCAATGTTCCTCCACAAAAATTCTAACTTCCCACTTCTGCTCTTTTGTGAAATTGATCTCCATCTTTACCTCGCAACCCTCTCTTATTTCACAACGCTGCTTCACATACTTCCCAATCTGTCTCTTATCATTAAGATTTCTCAATCCCTCTTTATCACATATGTAACTCTTCCTTATAGGTTCACCTGTTTTTATGGACCTATTGGTCCTGCCTTTTCGAATTCCAAAACCTGTAGTCAACGCATATGAGTTATAGAATGCATAGGCATCTTCACAATTATCAAAAAGTTTGCATTCAAAAGGTTTGCTAGCTAAAAACTCCCCACATCATCCTTACTAGGCGTTTCTGATGTACCAATACCACCCTCGTCATTATCCACCCAACCTAGATGAACCTATGGTTCCTCTTCATCACCCATCTCTAATCTATTTCCTTTATCAACACATAACCTATCGGCTTGCGACAATGTATCATCACCCATAATTAATCTATTTTCATCAACCTCCACAATAGAGAGCCTCAACGAATCCATATACTCTAAAGGCGAATCAAAAAACCTAAAGATGCAAGTGATCAACCATACAAACGCAAAATACATCAGATCGAGATAAACATAAAACTTCAAAATTTAGAAAATTGCAAATTGATGAGAGATGTAAGTAAATAGAAACCTTAAAGATGAATCTCACACCAAAAACCACCATTATAAGAAACCAAAAACCAAGAAGTGTATATAGTAGCTACTTATAGAAAGCATTGGTTCATCTACAACTCATGTGAAACCCTAACCAAATCCCCCTAAAATACACAAAAACACATTAAAAAACCAACATCACAACCCAAAAATCATTTGCAAGCAATATAAGTGGAGAAAGGGTTAGGGCAGGTGGTAGGAGGAGAGATTTGGGAGGGCACGAATGGGTAGAGGGTGAGAAGTGGCTAAAAAACAAGGAAAAAATAAAACCTGGATTGAATGGAGTTTTTGCTTCCTTGTTTTTTAGGATTTTCCAACAAAAAACAGTAAGGAACCCTAACCCCTTTTCCAATAATACAGAATTCCAATAATCCACTTGAAATTTAGGCCATGTTTTTTATTTTTATGATAAATTAGTTTGTCAAGTGGAGAGAATGGGTAGAGGGTGAGAAGTGAGGAAAAACAAAAAGGACCCGTAACCCCTTTTCCAATAATCCAGATTTCTTGAATTTTGAAACCCATCTTCCCCTCCCACCGAAGCTAAAAAATGAAAAAAGAAACCATAACCCCTTTTCCAACGGATAGAATGGAAGAAAATGGTAGAAAACCTACATTTTAGGTCACAAAATAAAAGAGAGAAGGAAAGAAAGTGGAGACACCCTTACCTGCAGGAGGGAGATGATATCCGTAGAAGGAGATGAGGGCCTTAGATTTCGTTACAGACGGAAGAAGGTTTTTGGGTGGGTTTCTCCTCAAAACCAGCAACTAAAGGAGACGACGAAGATGGGTTTTTTCCTTCACTCGTTGCTTTTGGTCGACGCCCTAATTTTCTCAAACATGGATGGTTGAGATCAAAGTGATCCAAGGGCTTCTATTAAAAGGCGCTTAAGAGGTTACTAATGTGTAGAGAGTTTCTCTACACACGTGTATGAACCGTTCTCTCTCTCTCTCTCTCTCTCTCTCTCTCTCTCTCTATATATATATATATATATATATATATATATATATATATATATGAGGAAAAGGATTGTACGCTCGAGTGTACCAAGCTTATGGTACGCTCGAGTGCCCAATCACATGTGGGCCCACTTTGTTAGGATGATCCAAAGCATTCATTTGAAAGGCCCTTACATAGATGGGGTGTGTACCAAAAATCAGCTCCATAGGATCATCCTAACCTATCCATTTGTGGAGGTCAAAATGGACAGACACTGTGTCCACAAATCTACCCATTTTTGCCCTCCACTTTTGGAGGGGTTAGGATGATTCAATGGAGCTGATTTTTAGTACACACCCTATCTATGATAGAACCTTGCAAATGAATGCTTTGGATCACCACAAAAATGTGGGACCCATGTGATTGGGCACTCGAGCGTACCATAAGCTTGGTACGCTCGAGCGTACAATCCTTTTCCTCTATATATATATATATATATATATATATATATATATATATATATATATAGAGAAAACTGTTTGTGCGCTTAAGCGTTCGAAAAAATGGTGCGCTGAAGGGGTTTTTTCAAAACGCATGAATGAAGTGGGTCCCACTATCGAACGAAAATAGAAAAACCCAAATTAGACTCTCGTCTTCATCGTCTTCTCTGGACGAAAAAAGAAAAACCCAAATCAACCTCTCTCTCTCTCACCGATGCTCTCTCTCTCTCTCTCACCGATGCTCTCTCTCTCAACCAAATCTTCCATTTGAAGCTTCTGTACAGAACGAGGAGGGTTGGGTTTGAAGGAAAAACGGAGGAGGGTTGGGTTTTCTGCGCACGATCGTAGGAGGGTTGGGTTTGAAGGCTTCCGATCGTTTAACGATCGTTGGGTTTTCTGCTTCCGATCGTAGGAGGGTTGGGGTTTGAAGGCTTCAAGAGGGATTGAAGGAAAGGTTTGAAGGGTTCCGTTGAAAAATGAACGAAGGTTGGGTTTCTGCTTCAAGAGATCCTTGGGTTTTCTGCTTCAACGATCGTAGTTCTCTCTTCTCTGACGGCTTCGTTCTTCCAGGTTAGTACGATTTTTCAAAATTTTTTTCCTTCAATCCCTTTTTTTTTTTATTGAATCAGAAAACCCAAATACAAAAAAATGAAGTTGGGTTTTCTGCTTCATGAGGGTTCGGTTTCTGTAAACAGAGAAAAGAGGGTTGGGTTTTCTGCTTCACGAGGGTTGATGGTGAAATCTGATTTTTTCCTTCCAGGTTAGTACCAAGAATTTGATTGAAGGAAAGAATTTTTCCCTCAACCCCTTTTTTTTTCCTTCAAACCCTTCGGAAAAACGAGAAGTAGGGTTTCTGCTTCTTGCCTTCGTCTTCTTTGTTTCTGATTTTTTTTTTTCGTTTCTTCTTGCTATAATGAATTGGGGCTTTTCTTTCTTTAATTTATCTAACTCTACTCACATCCTACTATAAACCCATGTTCAATTTTAGTTACATTTGTGTGGTGAAAGGTGGAGTAGGGAGTTGGAGGTATAAAGAAAGTGTCCAATCTGTGTTTAATAATTGGGAGTTTTAATTGGGAATTTCATTGGTGATGTATGCTTGAAACATCAGGAATGTCTTTTCTGGATGAAACCCTGTACTTAATGGAGTAATTTTGAATCTATTTATTGTTCCTTTTCTCTAATAGAATGAGAGGAAGCCTATCAGCTCCTTGGTCCTTGTACATTGTAAGTTAAAAATGAAAAATCTCAACCCTTCGAACGTCGAGAGCTTATGTTTTTTCTCCGTGAAGGGCTTCACCACGACATTTCTGGTATTTTCTCCGCGAAGGGCTTTTCTCCACCCTGTTTGTGCATTCAATTTCTGGTATTTGGGCTTTTCTATCTATTATTTTTCATGATTGTTCTTTGTGTTTTTTTAGTGTTCATATCTGTGTGATAAATTCTGTTAATAGCAAATTTTCCGGTTGCAGTTTTAATAGTTATGAAATTGAAATCAATATATTTTGTAGTGCAATTACAAAGTTTTGAGATTGCATACAAGCCCAAATTTAGCCCAAATTTGTTTCTGTGATTTGTCTGTGTTTTTGTGTTTCTGTATTTTTTTTGTTGTGTTCCTAAATATTGGTCGTTTTCGAGGGACTGCCAGATTGCAATATTCATGTATGTTCTTCGATTCAATTATGTTGCAGTACATATTGAAACGTTATGGCATCCTCAGGCAACAGAAGTGGTACGTCATGCCAGGGATTGGGCTCAAACTTATGTTTGTGTAAACAGCCACTAGTTCGAAGAATCACTCGGACCAACATAAACAATAACCAAGGCCGGCCGTTTTGGGCATGTGCTGTGAGTAAACTTGCCATTCTCTACTTGTTATCTATTTTCTTTTTGAAATAGATGTTGGAACACTTAAGGAATGTAATGTTTAAATAACATGCAGGCTCGCAATTGCAAATCTTTTCGTTGGGATGACGAAGCGGAGACATGCAGCAACGGATGTGCAGATCGTGGCGAGAAGGGGATAAACGAGGAACGCATAAAAGCACTGGAAAATGAGATCGCCTTCATGAAGAATGAGATAGCCTTCCTCAAGAGTGAGATCGGCTTCCTCAAGAATGAAAACAGCTTCCTTAAAGTCTTAGGAGCAACAGGGATTATGTTTTTCTTGTACCTTATTCATGTTAAAGCATGAAATGTACTTCTTTCGTTAGTGGACTTTGTAGTTTTTTTTTCAACTTTTTTTGGAATGTACTTCTTTTATGGGACTTGGTCTTGTCCTCCTATGCCTGTATCCATGTTGATATTTGGTCACATAAATTTGGAAAAGGTGGAAAATGGATTGCATTTGAAAATTTGAAAATTTCACATAAAAATGGATTGCATTTGAAAATATAACTACTACAAATAACAAAATAGATGCAGTTTTTATTTTTTGTAGTGTGTTCTCTTTCAACCAAGAAAAGGTACACATATAGCATCTACACACTAATATTTGATTACATCCCATTGGCCAAAATCTCATCATACACATTCAACATCATATCTGTATGCCTCAGGTTGTACAACAGACTGTCATAAGTCGATATGGAAGCTTTATAATTCAATTCATTCATCTTACTGAGAACAAAAAGGGCATCATGGACCATTTCTGATCGGGAATAGACATTTGCCAACATATCCCATACCAGACTATGTAACCTTTGCTCTTTAAGCTTTCTACAGCTTCCAAAAAAAGCGTTGCCCAGTTACTACACTTCGACAGAGTATCAAATGGTGCAAAGCTATCACTAGTAGAGTCACTTAAACTTTCTAGGGCAAGGCATATGGCCTACCTACATTGGGTTCAAAACCCCAAAAATTATTTTGATGGGCCCTAACATGAGTGCCCATCCATTTAGGAGGGCCCATTCATCCGACAATAGAGGGATTGGATTTAACTTCATGAGTTAGGTGGATTTAACTTGATGGAAAGCCATTCCCTATATGGGAAATGATATAGAAACCGAGAGTACCACCAATGAGAACATGCCATTTGTTCAAAAAATTTACTTCTCCATATTTTTTATTAGCCATTGATTATTGTACTGTATGAATTTAAGCTCGCAGAAGCCACTTAGAAATGAAATAAATGGTAAGTACAGTTATCAAAACAAGGTAGTGCCAATATCAGTAGACTAATCACGGTATGATGCAGGTAGCTCCTTCAAGTTCTAAGTAGACATTCATATTTATGAAGGGGTTACACATCCATGGGGCTGACAGCACATTCATATTTATGAAGGGGTTGCCAAAAAACCAGCTACAGGGCCACCCCTTTTTACCATCTCAGCAAAGTGAATTTATTTTTCCATCCTCAGAAGTCATTATCAAACAGAGACAAACTCTGAATGTATCATTTTCAATTTAAATATTGGGGATTTGGTAGCCAATTTTGCAAAAAACCAACAAAAAGCTTAGAGAGATACTATGAAACTAGTGATGCTCAAAGAAATGTAAAACACCATCCAATCAAACGTGTGGAAATAAAACTGCAGGCATGTCTTAACAGTGTGAAAATGCCCTGACCGCAGCACCATGCCACCAATCATTATCACACCTGAAAATGAAGGGATAGAACAACTACGAAAGGAAGACATGAACAAACAGTACTCGTGCATGGGCAGTAACAAAATCATGCCATAGACACTATCCATTAATTGGGAAACCGATCATACAGGAAAAAAGAAGAGTCCATTATGTAATGAACCACTATTAAGTATTAACATAGTGCAAGTTCACCGCACTAACAGTCACTGCTTAACTGTTTTTTTTTTTTTTTGAAAGATAACAATCATTGCTTAACTTAAAAGAGCCATTTCACAATTTTAAACCTAAAACAAATGGCAGGGTTAACAGAAACACTACAAAATTCCATTGGAACCTCCATTGCATAATCCCACCAGTGAATTTCTTAAATCTTTCAGGGCAAACAGAACCAGTTCTAGCATTTCATCAGGGAAATCTGCGAAAAATAAAAAAAAGTTAAAACAAAGCATATGACAGGTGACAGTACAATTTTATCATGTCACTGAGAACATAAAGCTTATACAATAGTGTACGGTTCAAATAAGGAGCATAGACCAAATTTATCAGACAAAGTCAACAAAATATTCAGTGCCCTTCAGCCGAGAAAAAACATATACATTTGTGGTTCGTTGGACAATTCAAAAGGACCAAGCCTACAAGCGGGTTTTTTAGGCTTGAAGGTCAAGTTTGAAGCTAACCAGGATGCAGATGTATAATACAATCACCATGAGAACAGGATAAATATCCAATAATATTTACTAAATTACAGAAAGGATTCAATAAGACAGTCTGAACAGTATTGTTTGGAAACAATGTCATCCATGTTTCTGAAAACACATTCAATGCTGGATGTCTCATAGTTAATAGAAACACATTTAACTTAACTATCAGCATGCTCAATGATTCAGATGGTAGCTGCAATCCAATAAGGTTTTAAACTTTAAACAGAATCAGGCCAAGAATTTCCCCTTTTTGGAAAATGCTGATGTAATAAATGATAATCCGGGTGACCCTAACACCCCGGTTTAATATATTAAAATCAATAATATATACGCTTCAACAAGCACTTTGTTGTCAAATTGGTTTAAGGGCATAGTGTTCCATCAGTTTAAGGGCATAGTGTTCCATCAGTCTTGGGCATAGTGTTCCATCATTCTTTGATGGAATACTACGATCCTAAGTGGTTTAAGGGCATAGTGTTCCATCAGTCTTGGGCTTTTCGCATATTGGTTAGTTACCTAACAACCAAACTGTTGTTCCACCAGTCTTGGGCTTTTGCTGTATTGGTTACTAATTAGTTACCTAACAACCAATGGCATTAGTTTTAGGTTGGACATGTGAATCCTTCTTGGAAGATTCATGAGAGTGTGAATCCTTCTCTTTGTGCCTTCCCATGGCATTAGTTGGACATGTTTTTGGGACACGCATGTTATCCTATTCATGCTTTTTTCAACCAATTATAATTTATATCAGCAATGAAAATGTCTCAATTCCTGTGAAAAATTAGAAATTACATAACAGTGTTCTGAGGGTTGGTGTTTGGAGTTAGATGCATTTGATCCAAGGATTTTCCTGTCATTTTATCTTACATATTTTCTGTCCCTTAAGACTTTCCGTTATTTGTAGGGTTGTTTTTATATTCTCAATGCTGTTATTAATGCATAGAATTTTATCAGGAAACGACTTTGTGCTGCTGTATCAAATTTATAGACACGCAATAGTTGGATCTCTTCAAAGTGTTCCTTATTTATGCATTATATTACTATCTAAGTATCTAGATAATGTTTAATCTCTAAGCTATGTCAAAGATTTCTAATCATTAGTTATGAATGTGGTGCAGATACTTCTCGACATTATCAGCCTTTGCCGATGATTAAGAATGTCATAGATGCGATGGCCTACACAAAGTTGGTATGAAATGCACTAACTCCTAACAACTAAGTTAGACTTTGTCCTTGCATAAGTACAAGTTTAGCAAAAATCTTCATGTAGAAGCTAATATTGTGAGTAACAAGAATGATAAGAGGACAGCGATACAGATTATGGGTACCAGACAAGCAAGTAGAGCACAAAATAGAAATTTTCTGAATTGCTCAGTGTAAAAATTTTGCACTGCCAATAGGATTTTGGTTTTCAAAAGGCTGCAGATAAGTGAAGCACTACAGATGCAAATTGAGGTGTAAAGAAGACTACATAAAAATACCCTACAGGTAAAGCTGTAAAGGTCAGAAAATATAGGGATTGAATTGCTATATTTTGGGCAGTGCCCAACAAATGACTGGCTTGGATCACCCAATAATTTAACACTGATAATATGGAAGACATTAAATTTCAAAATCTGTCTCGAGAATCTCCTTACCACTACATGTAATTGTGAAGTAGTACTCCTCCCTCATTGACCACAAATGAGCATGAGTAAGTAGCTCATCCCTGCAACTACAAAAACTGCATACGAACACTGCTGATGCAGCACCAATTAGAAGTACATGTATCATCTCCACCAAATTCAAAAACAGATAAGAACTGTTGCGAATCATGATAAAAAAAAAAAAATTATACGTACTCCTCCTATGCCTCTTCCTCTGCCTCTACGTCTTCTCCCTCTTGGCGCTTTCTTTTAGGCTTCTATTACCATTCGTCATAACAGAATCAGTATATAAACATTTACAATTACCACTTTAAGAAAGTCCATGTACACATACAAATGAGTAAGTACGGAACAAAACAAACCTGGCCTTTATTTTTACATGTCGACTTATAATGTCCTTTTCCGCCACAGGATTGGCACGTCCGTTTCTTTGCTTCGGATACAGATGTCTCTAAGCCAGATTTCAAGCGTGTTGGATTCTTTGGACGGCCCTTGGTCTTCGCAACTGGTGGGTCTCGAATTGTGATTTCAGCTATTTGACTCACAGGAAAGTTTGAATATACTTTGCTACCAACGATTGGTATCTCACTTGCCTCAAATGTAACTTCATTTTCTTTCTGCTTTTGTTCTTCTTCAGCGAAAAGAAGATCACAAAATTCAGTCATCCTCTTGAAAACTTTCTCATCTCTTCCAGGTCCATCAACCAGTCGCTGCCATCTTGAGATTAGGCACCACCTTTCAAACGGATTGACGCTACTACCCACTTGTGGCCTTGTAGATATTGTACCCCCTACTTGATACATTGCCTGAATAGACCATCTCCTCAACATGTAATGGTCGGGGACCTTCTTTAATTGTTTCATATCCATAATACGAAAGATATGTTTGCATAAGATCCCCTCCCTTTCAAACTAAGCACAATCGCATTTGAAGGTCATTCCATCAGAATCATAATAAAATACCCTACACCATCTACTCTTCACATCATTTCTGAGACCTACCAAATATTCTTCCACGGCCCCATCCTTGCTTAAGTGGTCGTGCCAACAACCACTACTATCCCTCAACTCATCCTGGAAAATGTTAAACATATTCCTCGTATAGAATATCCCCGCCTCTTCTTCCAATGGGCTATTCGTTTTCATACTTGCTTTCGAATATTTCGACTTGAAATCTTCTTCAGCTTCTGTTTTACGACGTTGAACCAGTGCCCTATTGTGGACCCCGATCCGAGAGAGGCGTCGGGGACGTGTGCCCCCACGCGAGTCAGTCTCAGGATCATCCACGTGAATGGAGAGCTCTACCAAGGAACTCTCGAAAGAAGTGCCTCTCACAGCATGAGTGGCGATATAAAAGGTGAGATACCTCTCGATTCGGGGACTAGCCCAGATTCGAGGCGTACCTTAAACAAAGAAGAGTCGCCATCCAAGGAAGTGGGCCAAGGATCCCATACTATGCTCTGTTGCAACGGATAACCAAAGATTATAAAAAGAGGGTTCGTGCCTGGTTACGAATTCGGAAGGTCTAAAGAGCACCTCATCCGCCCAAGTGTAAACACCTGGTCTCTTATGCCATTTACTTAATAATTTTGAAGAGTTTTGGGTGAAAATCATATGAAATGGGAATGAATATCTCCGAGAAGACGTCTATCTAATCATGCATGTCTCGGAGATGAAATCAAAGGCACACAAGATAAAATAAAAGAAACATGTGTCACCTAAGCATAGCTAGGTTATAAGTGACATGCCTAATGGGTGTCTAAGTTCTGGTGTGCAAACACATGCATGTCACAGCTAAATGTATAGGATCTGTACATGAAAGTAAGAAAACACAGCAAAAACATACAACACAAATCAACTCTATACCTGACTGGACAAAATGAGTCCTAACTCTAATGCGACCTGACTCGAACCAAGATGGCTGTCCATCCCAGCTGCTCTACGTATCCCAGCCTCGGGAAGAATCGGAGTCAACGTAGTTCGATGCCCTATTCCAAACTACTATGCCTAACCATCTAGAACCGCTATCCTAGACTCGATCCATTAGACTCAACTGATTTTTTAAAGCTTTTTTGTATGATTGCTTAAATTCAAGTGAATTGTAATTTTCAGGACTCTCTATATGCCCTAACTAATGCAAGTTGGTTAGACTTACACTAATGCAGGTGGGCCCTACATCCTATATGTATCTAGGCTGTGCAACCTAAGGAAAACCAAAGGCTAACTATATGCTTCCTAGTCTAGCCATCGGTTCGACTAAATGTCTAACCGATCGACTTGAGGCCTCCTAACTCTAGGGACACTCACACGACGGGACATACCATATCAATACAAATCAAGACAGACTCCTAATTCTAAAACATCCCAAACAAACTAGGACGGACTCCTAACTCTATGGGAAGATCTTTTTGAGAAGGTTTTGAAGAAGTTTTGTATTTTTGAAGGTTCGAAACTTTTATTTTTAAAGGTTTGGCTGGACCTGGGATATGGATCCCAAGCTGCACTACGTACCTCGTGGAAGAGGATCAAGCCAACGTAGTTCGGAACAGAATTCCTAACTACTCTCCTAATGACTCAAGATTTTTGAGATTTTTGGTTTTTTAGATGTTTTTGTTGTTTTTAAGTATTTTTGACTCAAGGGGGACAAATCCTATCATCATAAGGGGAGGACAGACTCCTGACATCCCGCAAAGGTTGGACAGCATCCTATGCTTTGCGGGGGAAAAGAACAGAAACACAGCTCTGCAAGGGTTGGACAGCATCCTATACCTTGCAAGAGTGGATAAAAACATGATACGATGAGAGGTAGAATAGAATCCTAACCCCTATGATGATAGAATTTGATTTCTGAACAAGAGGATTGACTCTCTAGACTAAGGACGGATTCCTGTGCTAGTGGACTAACCAAACTAAGATAAAGCTCAACAAGTAATAAGGAAAGACCTTGTGCATATTTGGCAAAGGTAAAACACCCAGCCGGGCCGGACAGCTACCTAGCCCTAAGGTGCAACAAATGTGCAACCTAATACCCATAAGGGTAAGGGGTATGTCGCCAAGCCGAGTAGGATGTTCTCCCAAAACCAAATGATGTACAAAGAGGAGGATGCTAATAGAATGAGACTGGGCAAGTCTCTTAGACATATAGGTAGGATAGAGAAAAATGCTAACAAGGAAAAGAGACCTTGTGCATATTTGGTTTAGGTAAAACACCCAGCCGGGCCGGACAGCTACCTAGCCCTAGGGTGCAACAAATGTGCAACCCAATACCCATAAGGTAAGGGGTATGATGCCAAGCCGAGCAAGGTGTTCTTCCAAAAACCAAGAGACGCACAAAGATGAGGTTTAGAAAGAAAAATGAGATTGCGTGAGACTCCTAAACAAAAAGATAAGCTCCAAGAGGTGCTGACGAGACACGGCATGTCTCCTAAGGATGGACTCACTAACGAGACAAAGCTTGTCTCTAAAGGATACAACTTTCTCTGTCTGAGACATAGCCTGTCTCCCTGAGAGGGCTCTAGAGAACTCTTTCATTGCCCTTGCAATGAATGGATTTCTAATTTCTAGGGAATACACACCATAAAGACTTGGACAAGTCTTTAAATAAATGAGAGGAGTGCTACTTGGACTAAGTGAGTCCCCTAAGGATGGGCTTAGGCTAGCGCCTTCATCGCCCTTACAACGAGAGGGAATTCTAATATCAAAGAATTTTAACAGAAATCTATAAGACTGTGTTAGTCTATCAAAAAGAGACGAAAAGGCTACCAGATAATCGCAAATTTTATTCTAAGAATAAATCAAATGCTAAGCAAAGAAGAATATACAATCTAATAGCAATCATAAAATGATAAATAACATTAATTAGTCCAGACCAGCCGCTGGATAGCCTAATAAAGTAAAAACAATATCAAAATACTTCAAAACCAACCACAAACCCCAATGCGGGGACTCCAATGAAATCAGATGATGCCAAAGTAATCATCTGATATCAAATACACATGATAATATTTCTAATCCCGCCTTGACATCAGACAGTACTCATGTCGATAATATCGAATAGAGTAGTCATCTGATCTCCTTCTTCCTATTAACAATTTATTTAAATAAAAATGAATGATTATAATAAGCTTCGAGATCTCACCTGAACAATCCATTTCTCTTTAATTTCAAGTGATGCTTATAATGTATTTATTAAATGCACAAGCTCAACTTCATTTGTAACCTTTGCCATGGTCCTCATCATTTTTATAACTACGAACTCAAATCAGAATTCAAAACCCAGCTTGATGAAAGACAAATTTTGGTAGGTATAGAATAAGAGACTACATATAACCATGGATAGCTAACTCTAAGAACAAAGAAGACATCACACATTGGGATTGCTATCTTGAAATAGAATCATAAGCAATAAAGCAAACAATCCAAAAGGAGATAACTGATGATATATGAAGGAAATGAGGTCCATTAGTGAGCTCATATTTTTAAAGAGTGACAATTCAATTCAAATAGCATTTTCTAACCAATGGATCTCATCCCAACATACAAATTAGTTAAAACAAGCGACAAGATGGACTAGGCTTATGTATCCAAAAACAGAGGAGTAAGATTCAGATCAGCAATGCAACACAGTAGGAAATTATACATTACAGAAATACACTAGGCAAAAACCAGAATTTGAAACTAAATTGCATTCCCTGCACCATCATAATAAACATAATCTCTATCCAAATAATAAATAAAGGATCGAAAGAAAAAAAAAAATTTACATGAATTGAAAGAAATGACAATAACCAGATCAGATATGAAGATCCTAAACATGCTTTCTGGAGCTTCTCTTTAAAAAAAAAAATTTCGATTGTAAGAAGAATAGAGCTTGCTCAGAAGATGAGCTTGAATTCGAGTTTTCCACTTCGGAAAATTGCAGATCGAACAGGAGAAATGCCAGAAACGAGCTCAAGCAGGATTTTTTTTTTAAATCTCAAAAGTTCAAAAACATGCTCTTAGGCATCAGCAAAAAGTGTGACTCGACCGCGAAATTTGACATTTTGCAGAAAAATCAACAGACAATAAGTTCAAAGAACCGAAAGGTGCGAATCGAAAATCAAAAAGAGAAGTTGGAAGAATTGAAGAAGAACACCAAATCTCGCGCAGAAAACCAGTTCAAGAAGATCAAAGATGTACAAAAGGAAATCAGAGAGTTTTGGATTTGATACCGGTAAAAACGGAGAAGAAATCATACAAAATTCAAGATTACCGCTTCCAAATCGTCTCTCCCAAATTAAAATCATCAGATCAAATGATGCCAGAGGAAAATCACAAAATCTCAGGGAAAGATTCAAGAAATCCTGATCGATGCTCCATTTTGACGAATTCAGAGCAAAAAAAAATAAAAAATAAAAATGTGATTTCTCAGTTAGGGTTTCAAGTTGAAAAATGTGATAGATCGAGGGTTTCACAGTGATGATGGCTATGGAAGCTAAAGAAGTGAGAGAGGTGACTAGATTTACCTGTTAAGAGATCAAATCTCCGATGAGATGACCCGATTTTAGCAAGATCTTGCCGGAGAAGATGGCTTGATCGGAAAAAATGGAGAACTGATGTTAGAGCTTCAGATCGGAGTATAGCCGGCGGCGAAATGAAGAATGGTTGGCCGGACTCAAGCTCACCGGAGAATGTAGATCGGAGAAGACGAAAGATGGGAAAGTTAGGGTTTCTCGCACAGGTCTCTCTCTTTCTCTCGAATTTTTCTTCTCTTTCTAACAGAATTTCTTTTTCTTTTCTGTAAAAATCCAGAGGGCCAATGAGACGAAAAAAATCGACCTTTATTAGGCATTTTCGAGTGATGATAATGGCACTACCATTGATAAGCGCACAAATGCGCGATCTTGACTAGCTAAATCACCCCCTTATTTTGATAACTGCACTAACTCCGCTTGTCTTTTTCGAATTTTTTTGTCGGATTTTTCTGAAATTTTGCCAGGACATTTCTGACGTCCTAAGGCTTCTAAAAATGTATTTATGGGCACTTAAGGTCTTTGGATGATTGGAATTTTCCTTCAAATACACGGATTTCAGGGTAAAATGAAAAACTTAGTGGGCCATCCCCTATTTACACTACACACACCCTCTCAACCCGATTGCTGGGCAAACGAGTCCTGATCTCGATGAAATTCTGCAAGGGGTTAGAAGAGACCCTAATCCAGCCGAGGGCGAAGTTTGAGACCCTAATGCTGAGATTCGGATAGATTTGGCATGAGCCGGGAGGGTTTAGGGCTTAGTCAAAATGGGGTGACTACACCTATCACATGCATCTAAGAACTCATGCAAGCTAGTTTTGCTATTCACATATCCATCAAAGAATGCATTCATGCTTTCGCTACGTTGACTTGAAGTCATTCCTGCAGTAAATGTGTTTCGCCAATATGCCGGAACCCAATGCTCTCGCTGCTCCCACATCCTAGATAACCAATCACTGTCCCCGATTTCATAATTACAAACCAAATCTTCCCACAACTGCTCACAATCCTCTATGTTTTTTGAAAAATACCACCGATTATAATCGAGGCAGAATTTACTAGTCGAATCCCTCATCTCTGCAACATGCTCAAGCAAATGCCTGTGTATGTGCCACGAACAAAATCTATGATGGGTGTCTGGAAAAACTCTTCCAATTGCATTTTTCATGGCTGGATCCATATCAGTTATTATTGCATCAGGTGCTTTGCCATGCATGCACGTCAACCACTGTTCAAATAACCAACTGAAGGTTTCTTCTGTCTCATCAGCTAACAGGGCACATCCGAATAGGGTCGATTGTCTATGATGGTTCACTCCCGTAAACGGTGCAAATGGCAGAGATAACCTATTGGTTTTGTAAGTGACATCAAATACAATGACATCGCTAAATGTTATGTAAGCATCTCTAGCCCTAGCGTCAGCCCAGAACATAGATCGGAAGGTCCCATCCGTATCCAACTCCATTGAGAAAAAGAAATTCGGGTCTTCTGATCTCTTCTTTTGGAGATGATTGGCCACTAAGACAGCTTCTTGGCCTATATTGTTCACCCTCTTTTTTCTCAAATGGGAAGCAACTTGATCAGGTGTTACCACACCTGATATTCCATCGTTTGTTGAATTAATAGCCTTTGCAATCCTCGCAGCCGGCATCTGAGTCTCATCGAGACAGTCAATCAACGTCTTAACACTTTCACTCTTACTGAATCTATTATGGGAACGGTGCATTTGCCTCTTAAGTGGGGAGGTCAGAATGTGAGAATGAATGTCGTCAAAGGTGGTCACTACCCACTTCTCATCTCTTAGTTTTATGATCATCTTAGCTTTGCAATTCAATCTGACAGCTCGTCGTTCCCTCTTTTCCTTACCATCATCCACTTTCTTTCCCTTATACTTTTTCACCCCCTCTCTATCACACACAAATTTCCTTGAGTTCACATCATTTGTTTTTTTAGAACTATTTGTACTGGATTTCCGTAATCCAAAACCAGTAGCCAGGGCATAAGAATTGTAGAATTCAAACGCAGACATCCAATCATCAAACACTTGGTTCACAAACGGCTTCTTCACACTACTATTCTCACTAATAGCCTTATTGGGTGTACTACCACTCTCATCTTCGTCATTCATATCAGTATCTGCCCATTCTATATTATCTTCAATCAGATTAACCCCATCATCAACCACAATAAGACCATGGGCGTCAACTTCTTCAATACCTAACCTGGAGGCTTGCGAGAAAGCATTATCAACAAAAGTAGACTGTGTATGGTCATTATCCTCGATACGTGACCCACACGGTTGCGAAGAGGTTGGTTCCATTTTCCTAGTAATTGAAAGAAGAGAAAAATAAGAATGTACTGACATGATAGAAAAAATAAAGGCAGTGATATTTTCATGTTGAAAGAGAGTTAAAGCTATGTTCTTTCTGATAGTAAACCCCAATTTTCCAGACATTAACACACCATAAACAATCAAACTGAAACCCTCCATTTTTTTTCTTTCAAAGTCAACAAAATTCTTCTTATAGGGGAGGGGGGTTAGATCAATCAATCACCAAGACAAGAAAAAAAGTAAACAAATCACTCAGAGAGAAACTATTCCTAAAACAAAAAAAAAATTGTAAGTTGCAGAGAAATGGATTGAAAAATCAGAGATTATTTTCATAAATCAGAAAATCCCATTTTCTTCACAGATCAGAAAACGAAAATGTAAAAAAAATTAATTAACCAAGAAGGGTAGAGAAACCCTAGGTTGGAGATGTTTCAAAGGAAAAACTATGATTAGAAGAACTCCTTTTATGCCACTCTTTATTTAGTTAAAAATGGACCAACACACCCAAATCAGAGGATTGAAAAAAAAAACCGAAAATAGTAGAAACCCACCTCGAACGACAGATTTCTGTGGAAAATCCGAGGAGATAGAGAGTCTGCGTTTTGGGTTTTTTTCAAAACATCTCTTCGGATTTTTCTTCTTGCTGTGATTAGTAGATAATAAGAAAGAAAATTGAAAACTCACCTCGAACCTTGCTTTCTCTTCAAACCCAACTTTCGCTTTCTCTTCAAACCCAACTTTCTTCTTGCGAGAGAGTCTGCGCGTTTTTGGGTTTTTTTCAAAACCCAGCGAAGAGATACAGAGAAAGAGAGAGTCTGCGCTGAGCGTTTTGGGTTTCTTTCAAAACCCAGAGACAAGAAAGAGATACAGAGAGTGCGGTGAAGGTTTTGGGTTATTTTCAAAACCCAAAACCAGGAAAAACAGAGAGAGAGAGAGAGAGAGTGCGATTTGGGTTTTCTACAGAAGGAGGAGAGGCATCGGTGAAAGAGAGAGAGAGCTTGAGAGAGTGCGATTTGAGAGTCTGTTACAGAACGAGGAGAGGTTCGTGCGATTTGGGTTTTCCCTCTTAGGAGCATCGGTGAGAGAGAGAGAGCATCGGTGAGAGAGAGAGAGAGAGCATCGGTGAGAGAGAGAGAGGTTGATTTGGGTTTTTCTTTTTTCGTCCAGAGAAGACGATGAAGACGAGAGTCTAATTTGGGTTTTTCTATTTTCGTTCGATAGTGGGACCCACTTCATTCATGCGTTTTGAAAAAACCCCTTCAGCGCACCATTTTTTCGAACGCTTAAGCGCACAAACAGTTTTCTCATATATATATATATATATATATATATATATATATATATATATATATATATATATATGAGAAAACGGTTTCTACACACAAGTGTAGATAAGTTATCTACACTAGCTTAAAATACAGTGGAGGGCATATTGTTTGGGTGATCCAAACCATTCATTTGATTGGCCCTCATAGAGATAGGGTGTCCAGAAAAAATCAGCTCCATAGGATCATCCCAACCCTACGATATGTGGAGGTAAAATGGACGTGTATAAACCTTCACAAATCTATCCATTTTTTGCCTCCACGGTTCGAAGGGCTAGGACGATCCTATGAAGCTGAGTTTTTGGGCATACCCTATCTATTTGAGGACCCATCAAATGAATTGTTTGGATC